>NW_024097199.1:0-555000 GCF_016545835.1 Crotalus tigris
GCCCCTAACCCATCAGAACACACCTCCACCCAATCAGAACACAGCCAAGCTCCCACCCAATCAGTTCATACCCCCACTGGCAGTTAAAAGGAAGAAACAGCTAAGACCACACATTGCTCCTCGAAGCACGAAGCTGAAAACACTAGCCTGAAGATGACGAATGGGACTTCGTCGAAACGTCGCCAAGACACTTCCAATTTTACGCGGGAGAAAACCCGAACAACCAAAGACCTATATATATATATATATATATATATATATATATATATATATATATATACACACATACATACATACACACACACACACATACACACACACATACCAGGTTCGAATCTTAGAAGGGTATGTCTGGCTGAAGAGAGTTAAGAAGCTCAAAATAGCTATTCCAGTTCTCCCTTTATTCTTTGTTAGCAATCTATATCTATCTATCTATCTATCTATCTATCTATCTATCTATCTATCTATCTATCTCTATATATATAGTATGTTTATGTGTGTGTGTGGTTGTGGTTGTGTGTAGCATGTGCATATGTGTGTTTTCTATGTATATGGGTAAATATATACTTTCTTTTGAGAAAAGGCAACAGAATTTCATTTTTAATATGGGCTAGTGTGATCATAGTAAAAAATGACAATAAAGGTTATCTTTATCTTATCATCTTCAGAATTCCATATTTTAACAAGATCAAAGGGCTGAGATGAAGAGACAGTAAAGGTCATCCTGGCTGCCCAGCTAAAGCCAGCAAGCACCTATGTTGGGCAGGAGTGATATAGAAAGATGCTGGAGACAGACAATCACTTTGATGACAATGGTAAAGTTCATAATGAGTGGGGAAAGGCAGTGGTAAATCACTTGTCTATTTTATTAAGAAAACTATATGGACAGAAAATATAAAATGATTGATGATATACTGCTGGATGATGGGCCTTTCAGATCAGACAGCACTCAAGATGCTATTAAGGAAGAGCTGAGGATTTTTTGGAGTACTAATAGTACATATGATGTGGCTAGATTAAAGCCCTCAGGACATCTAGTTGCTGATGTTACCACATAGGAAAAGAAAACAAAGAATGCAAACTACAAGGAAAGAATTAGAGTGTAAGAAGCATGAAAATGGGAAAACTCAATACAGTGAAAGAAGAAATGTCTAAAAATTGACATTTTGAAATTATATGCTTTCAGACATATCACCCTGTTAATTATTTGGGACATAAAAACAAAGAAGGAATGGTATTATTTTTATAATTAGGAAGGGTACTTTAATGCAATCAATCACAAATTAGATTTTGTGGCCAGACCTTTATCTTGACAATAATGCAAGTTTATGCTGCAACCACTGATGCAGAAGAAGAAGTTTATGATCATGTTTTAATTTGAAATTGACAATACATGCAAGTAAGATGTGCTACTTGTGGCTGAAGACTGAAATGATAAACTTGGAAATATTAAGGAGGAAAATGTAATTTGTGTGACTTAGGAAACTGAAATGAAGCAGAAGAATGATCTATTATTTCTGACACTCCAAAAATTTCTTCATAACTAGGACTATTTTCAAATAACTAAAATGATGTCTGTATATATATAGACATTACCAGATGGACTGCATAGAAATCAAATTGACTATATTAAACTAAAAGGTCTAGAGGAGCTAAATTGTAGCATCAAATGCATACAGTAGCCAGATGCTTACTATGGAACAGATCACAAACTGCTCATGTGCAAGCTCCAAGTGGAGAGGGGAGGGGAAGCAACCAATTTCCATAATATGACCTTGAGCATAGATAGTATCCATCATTTTCAGGAATCAAGTTGTCCTGAATCTCATCAGTAGATAGGCAGAAGACTTAAAGATGTAATTAAAGGATGGATGTGAAAGCTGACTGCCAAATTGTTTTGCCCCCAAATCAAACTAGACATCAGAACAGATGGTGGAAATTGCCAAGGAGAGAAAAGAAGCCAAAAAAGACAAACATCTCAGCAAGACACTAATAAATAAATTTTAAAAACTGATGGAAATAGACATGAAAAGCAAGGAAAGTCTTCCAAAAGATCTCTGAACTCAGAAGGAAGCTCCTATCTCAGTCTGATATGCTAAAGGACAGATAGCACTTGATTCAAAGGAGATCAAGGAAACATGAAGTATACTGAAATACTATACAGTACAGTAGTGATGTCAACATCCAAGATATTTTAGAAGATATTCCCAATTTACAAGAACCTCTAGTATTAGAATTAAAGCATTCCAAACTTCACCAAGTTGAAGGAACAAATTGGAGTATCTACAGAACTATGACAAGCAACAGAAGAGGAATCATATTCTAACCAAGCAATGCTAGCAAATCTGGAGAATGATGCAGTGGCCAATTGACTGGCAGAAGACTGAGATGGAATGTAATCCAGAGTCACAGGAGGGAGGGGCTCTTTCCAAAGAGCAAAGAAAGAGTGCCAGAGTGCAAGAAGAGTATGAAGATAGATCCTCCCCACCCAGAAATTCACAGAGGATATCTAAAGATTATGCAAGTAGTTGCTCAAGTTTGGCAAGATTAATATCAGGCCCAAGGAACCAAGAATGACACATGGAGTAGTTTCTTTATTGTATTCACTTATAGATGAATAGTACTTGTAAGCTGCCCGGAGTCACTCTGGATAGCGAGTTGTGCAGCATATAATATTTATATTTATTTATTTAATAATAAATAACAAATTAAAAAATAGGCAGAGAGAGAGAGAGACACAGAGAGAGAGAGAGACAGAGACAGAGAGAGAGAGAGAGAGAGAGAGAGAGAGAGAGAGAGAGAGAGAGAGAGCAGTGTGTGCATACTATTGAAAAATATCCTTAATTTCACATGATAGCAAAATGCTCAGAATTATCCAATGCCAGTTAAAGTCCTACATAGAAAAAGAGATGCCAGATGTTTCATCTGGCTTTAGAAAAGGCAGGTGAACACAAGACATTATTACATGCTGAATAATTGAGAAAGACAAAGAAAACTAAAAGAAATCATTATGTACTTCACTGATTACAAAAAGATCTTTGATTGTGTTGATCATACCAGACTGTGGAATATACTTAGAAAATTGGGAATCCCAGAACACCTCATTGTCCTCATGTGAAACCTATATGCAGGTCAGGAAGACACAGTATGGGAGATGCCATTGAAGCATACTAGCCCTAGGATGGCAAGATGAAAGAAGGCTGTGTAGCCTCTCCTTATTTATTCAATTTACATGTTGAATATATATTGAGGGAAGCTAGACTGGAAGTAGATAAATATGGTTTTAAAACTGGAGAAACTCTTTAATACAGTTCCTCATTTTGTGGTGACCCCCCACCATAAAATTATTTTTGTTGCTACTTCATAACTGTGATTTTGCTACTGTTATGAATCGTAATGTAAATTTCTGATATGCAGGATGTATTTTCATTGTTACAAATTGAACATAATTAAAGCATAATGATTAATCACAAAAACAAACTGGGTTTGAAGATAAGCAGTAAGATGGAAAGAAAATTAAGCAATGAAACTGAGAGTTCCTGGATTAGAATTATTACACCATCACATTAAAAATAAAAGTATTTCTACTCTTGTTGGAAAAACAGTGGATTCACTCTTACTGATAATATTATTTAGATCAGGGCTTTTCAACCTTTTCACTGATTGTACCACTTTTAGAATATGGCAGCATTCGAGTACCACCAGTCTCCTAGCGAGGTGTCAAAAACTTGACCAAAAAAAAATTGGAAAAAGTGATAAAGTACATATAGTCCTTGACTTAGAACAGTTTGCTTAGTGACTGTTCCAAGTTACAACGGCACTGAAAAAGTGACTTATGACCATTTTTCACACTTATGACCGTTGCAACATCCCCAGGGTCATGTGATTTACATTCTGATGCTTGGCAACTGATTCATATTTATGATGGTCACATTGTTCCAGGATTATGTGATCACCTTTTGCAACCTTCTGACAAGCAAAGTTAGCTGGGAAACCAGATTCATTTAACAACCATGTTACTAATTTAATCTCTCTCTTTCTCTCTCCCTCTCTGTCTCCCTCTTTCTTTCTCTCTCCCTCTCTCTCCCTTTCTCTCCCCTTCTATTTCTCTCTCTCCCTTTCTTTCTCTCCCTCTCTTTCTCTTTCCCTCTCTCTTCTTTCTCTCTCCCTCTTTCCCTCCCTTTCTCTCTCCCTCTTTCTCTCTCCCTCTTTCTTTCTCTATCTCCCTTTCTTTTTCTCTCTCCCTTTCTCTCTCCCTCTCTCTCCCTCTCCCTCTTTCTCTCCCTCTATTTCTCTCTCTCTCTCTCTCTTTCTCTCTCTCTCTCTCTTTCTCTCCCCTTCTCTCTCCCTCTTTCTCTCTTTCCCTATCTCTCCCTCCCTCTCTTTCTCTCTCCCTCCCTTTCTCTCTCTCCCTCTCTTTCTTTCCCTCTTTCTCTCTCCCTCTCTATATTTCTCTCTCCCTCTCTCTCCCTCTTTCTTTCTCCCTCTTTGTCTTTCTCTCCCTCCCTCTCTCTCCCTCTCTCTTTCTCTCTCCCTCTTTCTCTCTCTTTCTCCCTCCCTCTCTTCCTCCTTCCCTTCCTCCCTCCCTCTCTCTCTCTCTCTCTCTCTCTCCAATTGGGGATTGATTTGGAGGCACGGAGGGGAGGGGAGCGGGCGAGGGTTGCCTGTGTGACTTTGAAGTGGCCACCTTTGGAAGCACCAAGGCTGCTCCAGCCAGGCTCGAGCGGGCAGAGTGGGCAATGGGAGAGGAGTGGGTCGATCACCTTACTGGCAGCTGGGACTCCAGTGCACTTTCCTGGCTAGTGGGGCCTACAGTGTGAGGAGCCCCATGAGAGGGCAAGCTGTCATGAAGAGCCAAACCCTTTCTGCAAGGGAGGGACGCGTTGAGGGAGCCAGCCAATCATGGGACATAGATTCTGACAGACGGCTGGCCTGAGCCAATGAGGCGCCAGAGGACTGGGAGCCATAGCTGAAGGCTGAAACGCCTTCAGCTGTAACTGGTCGCACATGTTTGTGTGTGTGTGAATGTGCTGGCCCGGATCAATGTTGCTTTCCAGGTGATAGGTGCTTCTTCAGGGCTCAACAGATGCACCAGGATCAATGCCGCTTTCCAGGAGATTGGTATTTCTTCGGGGCTCAGGAGAAGCACCAGGATCAGCTCCGAAAGAAGCGCCAATCAGGCAGAAAGGGGCACTGATCCTGGCGCTTCCCCTGACCTCTCCTGGCCTCGGAGAAGCACCGATCAGGCAGAAAGGGGCACTGATCCTGGTGCTTCCCCTGAGCTCTCCCGGCCTAGGAGAAGCGCCGATCAGGTGGAAAGGGGCCAAGCTCTCCCGACCTCGGAGAAGCACCCATCAGGCGGAAAGGGAGGCTGATCCTGGTGCTTCCCCTCAGCTTTGCCAGTGGGACACGCGCCTCTCTGTGTCGAACGGTTTTCAACGTTTCAGTTGAAGCAGGGATGGAAAAAGAGAGAAGAGCCCCGCTCATCACAAACTGAGAGCAGACAGTTATTGGCGTTGCGGCTCAAGGCGCATGATGAGGGAAAGAATATGATTAACACCCCACGCACACACAAACACAGACAGAGCTTGTCTCCTACCACATTTTATTCACGTCAATCTTTTTTTTTCTTCGTAATATTGGGAGTTGAAAATAGTGACTCTACACAAACGCACACACAAACATGCAGGTGAGCACACCCCCTCTCCTCATTCAGTTCCTTTCCGTGGCTCATCCACTGCACATTCCTGAGGTGGCGGTGGCAGCTTTGGCAGTGTCTCAGTTCCTAAGACCATTGGAAATATGTGTTTTCCGATGGTCTTAGGCGACCCCTGTGAAAGGGTCGTTCGACCCCCAAAGGGGTCGTGACCCACAGGTTGAGAACTGCTGCTTTAAAGAATAACAATAAAATTCAGTTGGTCAATGAGACAGAAAAAAAAATGACAAAAATTACAGAGTATCTAAAGCACTATATAAGCCAGTTAGAGAAGCCTTTTCACAAAGCAGATGATGTTGTGCAGGGCTGGAATTTTAACTGTGGGACTACCAATCTAAATCCTTACAATGCTGTGTGTGTGTATAGTGTGAGAAGGACTTGGGTAAGGGCGTATTGTGGAAGCAGCAAGATTTAGGGCATACATGTTCCACAATGTGAGGAGGTATGACAAAGCAACTGTGTGAATGTGGCCCCTGATGCTTAAGCCAATCTATATAAAAATATTTATTTACAGAATTCAGAGACAGTGAATACATCAAAAAAATTCTTAGACTTGGCTTGGTTTGCAGGTGGACTCTGCATTCTCTTGTGTCTCTTTAAATTACATGTTATAGTCCATTTTAAAATGCAAAGTTTGTCTTGGTTTTGGTTACTTTGCTGAGCCTTTGGATTTTCACTATGTTCATTTTTTAAAATATCTTGTTAATATTCAACTTCCAAAGTCTGTTTTAAAATGCCAAGATGGAAGATTCCATTTAGGATTTTTGATGAAATTGCACTAGTGCAAGGCAGAATTTTCAGGCTTCATATCATATTTTTAAAGGTGCCATTGGCTATCTAAATAACCTGTTGTTTAGATGCCCAATGGCACCTTTAAAAATATGATATGAATAATAATGATTCTGAATCCCATTTTGAAGAAAGTAATTCATATTAAGAATCCCCTTTTTGAATCAGAATTAGTTGTAGGAGAGGGGGATAAAATCTCCACAGAGAAAAGACAGAAATAAAAATATACCTAATATAGTATATGGTATACTTTCTCCATAACTGATGAGGCATAGTTACAAGAACATCTTGAATTTAAAAATAACAGTAAGAATAAGTCCTGAGAATGTATTAGTCCCAGGTCATTAAGGGTTTCATAAAATGAAGCAATTCACTAAGGCTTTATAAAAATGTCATTAAAGGGACATTACTATACAGAATAACCTTCTTATTTTAGATCCACATTTAACTTGCATATAGTCATTCTATAGGGAAACAACGTGTTAGCAAAGTGTTATGAAAGACAAAGAAAAGGGGCTCTAACAGTGGGTCCAAGTTCTTCCTTCTTTGATATTCTGTTTAGGATGGGCTGTCCAAGACAGTACATAGGTCAGAAATGTAGAAAGTTAGTAAATTACAAGAAGTACTATATCTAGTCTTCAGTTAATGATGGTAATTGGGGCTAGAATTTCCATCACTAAGCAAAGCAGTCAAAGTGTGACATCACTTAATTACATTGTTTAGTGATGGCAATTCCTGCAGTCCCATTGCCATCATAAAGCAAGAATTGTAGTTTGTAAATTGTAGTTGTAATTGTAGTTTATGTAAAGACCTCATCACAACTCCTGCTGGTTTCCAACAAGTAAGATCAGCAAGGAAGTTTGAAAGAAGCTACAAGTTCCAGGGGGTTTGCAAGCAAGCTAGAGTTAGGTAAGAGACTGGTGCTGAGTTCATGAGGGTGCACAAGGATCTGGCTTGGGAAGACTACTACGGGGTGCATGAGAGTGCACAAAGGGCCACAAGGTGAAGTGTGGTGCAAGTGTGGCAGGACTGGGAGCGGCTACTGCAATGTCAGAAAAACTCACCCAAGAAACTAGCAGTCTTCCTGCCTGCTTCCCCATTGACTTAGCTTGTGTGAACTTGGCAAGGAAATTTGCAAATGGCGATTGGGTGCATGGTATGCTGCAACTGTCATAAGAACCAGCTACCAAGTGTCCAGATAGCAATCACGTGACTCTGGCAGTGGTGGGACAGATGAAACTCTGAGGATCAGTCATAAATACCACATTTTCAGCACCATTGTAACTTTGAACAATCACTACACAGGTGGTTGTTAACCCAGGATTACCTGTAATCAATCATAATATAAAACAACAGGCAAATTCATTTTTCAAAAATGGAGCCAAAAGTAAAATAATTACCGAAGATACCAGCAAAAAGAATAATGCAGGTATAACAAAATCAGAAACTGGAATCCAGACATTACTATTGGCTCATATATTTAGAAAGTTCTCCGTTCCTGACATATGAATCTCCTTTATTTCAGAGTAAACCCTTTCTCCCAGTGAGACTTAATTTGTGAGACTTAACCTTCAAACATCTTCATTCTCTTGGGCTTAGCAGAGTCAGCTAAAGTTCTGCCTGATTCAAATCTCATATTCCCCATCTTCCAATGGGCCAAACCTGATCCAATATTAAGACCAGCACAATTTGCAGTTCATCCAACAGTTGGGTTTTGCTCTTTGATAAGATTCTCTGGGAGACATAACATGACATTCCATATTTTCACAAATCCTTTGAGCACAGTAACCATTAATCAATCATTACAGGAGGTGGAAGTGAAGCTACTTGCAACTGTCATTTTATGAGTAATGAATGCAGTAGCATCACTATTTTGACCAATACTTTCTGGTTGATGCTGTGCTAGATCTTATTAATTAAAACAAAAGACAGTACAAGATTCTTATACATAAAAATTATGCAGTCCTTTATCTGCCAACTAAATTTTGGCTTTTTGTTCTTTGTCCTACAAGGAACTTTCAGATACATTGAAAGAAATATATTTCATAAACATATTTCTCAAACATATATCTATTTTGTGGAACAATTTCATATACCGATGGCTATATCATATGAAAAACATTATACAAAGTCTCTTATTTTAATATGTCCAATCTTGAACAGAAAAAAACATGCCATAGCTAACTACATTCTACCTTCAGCCTTAAGATATGCACTGAAGCTTTAGGATAAAATAGATTTTTTTTTAATCTATAGCTACTGTCATGTTATCCCAAAGAAAATCTGAAAAATTTTGACTCATTATTCATTGAAGTAAACTAATATGTTTTTTTTAAATCTCATTTTGTGTTTTTACAGACTTCGGTATTTTTATTAATATTCTATATCACTCTGGCATTTTGTTCACTTGATAACAACGTTTTTCAATATGCGTTACTCCAGTGACCACAGCATAAAACGTTAAGCTGTTTTGATAAGCAATTATTGTTCACTGAGAAGTAGAGTTTCCTAATAGAATTTAATTTTGGAAAAAGATGGTTCTGAAAGTTAATGAAATTGCATCCTGAGTGTGTTTTAATCTCATCACTGAAGGTAATGGTCTATTAAATAGAACAGTTTCACAACAACCTGCTACCAACTTGTATCAAGATATTTCTGTTGATAAACTGCTACAGAATTTCTTGATCTTGTCTTCACAGAAAGTAGAACTTGTATTTTAAAATTATACATAAAAATACCCCAATGCTAAGTATATAAATAAGGGCATTTTTGCAGCTTTCGCTGATCTGATTACTTTTTAAATGAATAGGATGGAATTGATGTAGGTGTATGATCAGCTAATAGTCTGGACCAGCTGTGCAAAATAAGCTTGTCTGGCCTTCTGAAAAATAACAGTCCTGCATCTGATTTTGTATAGAAAAAAGGGTGCAAACAAGCAATTATTTAAGGAAACAAAAACTGTGACTGGCATTTTGTATTAGAGAGTTTTCCTTGATTATTTATTCAGTGTTGATGCCACCCAGCTGAAACTGACTGTGGGTGCCTCACAAAAACACAATACAATGCAATAAAGTAGGCAAATTACAAAAATAACTACAAAAGAATTAAAAGATGGCAATCCGGGCAAAATGTCAGAACACAAAACAATACAAACAGGGGTGTCATATCCACTTTACCCCAAGGGCTGGGAGAATAGCCCAGTTTTCAAGACCTTCTGGATCACCATCAGGGTGGGAGCCTGACAGAGAAAGCCTACTTCCTGTTTCCTAGAAGATAGCACTGTTTAATTGAAGGGACCTGGAGCATGCCCACTCTGCTGGATCATACTGGTCATGAAAAAATTGTGGGAGCTAGGCAATCTCTCAAATAATCAGGCCATATACTGTATAGAGCTTTACAGGCAATAATCAGCACTTTGAATGAGCCCAGAACTAGTGTAGCTTATGAAGCATAAGTGACCTATAGACATGCTGAGGCAACCCCATCACCTCTTGCTGCACCATTGCATTCTGGATCAGTTGTAGCTTCCTAGTGGACTTCAAAGACAGCTTGACATAGAGTGTTTTGTGGTAGCTGAGTTGTCATGTGACTAGAGCATAAGTGACTTTCTGGAGGCCCAAACAATGTAGGAAAGAGCACAATTGTAGCACCAGCTGAGCTTGTGCAAAGGCTGTCCTAGGTACAGCTGCCAGATGCTCTCTGAGCAGGATCTGTGAATCCAAGAAAACCCACATGTTGTGCACTACTCTAACTGTAAAAGTACAACCCACCCAGGAATAAAAATGGAGAATTCCTGGATCTAGATAGTCCCAGCCATTCAATCTGGATAGGATTGAGCTAGTTGGATGCTGGGTCAGAACTTTAACAACCTCACTTAACTAGCTTGGGATGGAAATATATAATTGGTATCAGCCACATACTAATGATACTGTACCCCAAATTGGAAGATGTCTTCAGTCAGCAGTTAAATAATAGGGAGAATGTCACGTCCTCTAGCACCTCACAAGGCAGCAACATCTCACCCCCCCCCATACACACAGACATACAAACCTTGACTAGAACTGTGAAGAGAAGAGAACTACTGTAATATAGTGCCTACAATTCCCAAACCCAGAATTACTACAGGACACCATTGTTGATATTAAAGGCTGCTAAGAAATCAAGGGCACAAGGGTACACACGCTACCTTCTTCACTGGTTATAGACAAGCATAACTGTAAGGACCCACCCCACTTTGCATCTTAAGAAGACAGAACTCTCGGAATAATTCTTCCAACAGGAATCCTTTATTAAGAGAAAATGGTTGCAGGCATGCTAGACAGGACTTGGGGTCCAAGCTCTCCCATTCAAGGTTTTAAGGGGTTTCCCAGTAGTCCCACCCAATCAACCCCCCTTCCAGTGATAGTTTCAAGTATCACAATTCCACTCCCTTTCTTCTTTCTTCCGTCTGGATGAAGACTTCAGATAACTACATGAAAGGCAATTACTCTCCTTTGGTATGCTAACACTTCGAGGTTACAATAAACACACATTCAGCATTTAGCTCTTTGAAGTGTAGAAGGAAGTGAGGGCCATAAAGCCCCTTTGTTCTCCCCCTTCTCTCCCTCTTATGGCAGAATCCAGAGAAGGCAGAATTGGGAGTTTCTATATTTGATAATTTAAAGATGAAATATAATTGGATTCTGACATCCGGCCCCTCTTAACAATAAGAGAAATCCACCTGGAAGAAAACACAAGTATAAAATTTAGTCAGGCTTGTTAGGATACTCTGTGTGAAACTTCTTCAATAGCTTCGGGGCTCTGACATGACGTTTATGGAACCACTCATTTTGTGAGGGAGGGAGGTGTTTCCAGGCAACTAGGTACTGAGTTGCTCCATGATATCTCCTAGAGTCAAGGACTTCCTTTATTTCGAAGTGTTGTTCCCCTCCACCATGATTGGTCGGTGGTGGGGGGTGGATTTTTGGCCCGTGAGGTGACTGATGCTCTCTTTTCAGCAAGCTGGCAATGAAAAATTTTGCGTGTATTTGCCTGAGATTGTTTGGTAATTCTAATTCTACTGTTACTGGATTTATGATTCTTTTAATTGGAAAAGGTCCTATGTATTTTGGTCCAAGTTTTTTTACGGGCTGGGTAGAACTTTAGGTATTTGTGTAATTACAGCATACTCTCCTATAATGAATGGTGTAGGCTCAACCCTTTTTTTTATCGGCTTGTGTTTTTAGCTGCCCTAGCTTTCATCTAGTGCTTTTCTAACTATTGGCCAGGTGTTTTGTAATTTTTTCATCCATTCTTTCAGTGAAGGGATCGTTGGTTCGTTTGGGGTTAACTCTGTCATGGGGTTGAAACTTTGACCGGTGGCTACTTGAAAAGGAGTGTAACCTGTGCTGGAGTGGACTGCATTATTGTAGTCAACTTCTGCAAAAGGGAGTAAGTCTGCCCACTCGGTTTGCTGGAAACTAAGAAAACATCTTAAATATTGCTTAAGTACTGAGTTCATTTTTTCAGCCCCACCATTCCCCTGCGGGCAGTGGCTAGATGTCAGTCCCTGAGTGGTTCCTAAAGGGGATAAAAATTCTTCCAAAATGCAGACATAAATTTCACTCCCCTATCAGAGATGATGCGTTGGGTGCCCCATGCAATCTGTAAATGTGCTGGACGAAAAGTTTTGCTAAGGCTTTTGCGGTGGGAATCTTTTGGCAAGGGATAAAGTGCACCTGTTTGGAAAACAAGTCCGTGACCATCCAGACAACAGTATTCCCATTGTTTTCTGGCAATTCCACTATAAAGTCCATGGCTATTTCTCTCCACAGGGCTGAGGGACTTGCCACTGTTTTGCATGTCCTGGCACTTGCCCTTGCCAACCTCTTTGCCGTGCACGCTTTTTGGGACAACTGGCTATATAACTTTCAATTCCTTTTTCATGGATGGCACCAAATTTGCCGTTTAATTAAATGTAAAGGTTTTTTACAAAATTCAAATGCCTCTGCTGATTTGTGTCTGGCAAAATGGGCATGACAATTTACTCTTGAGTTGTTGGTATATATAACTTTTCCCCGACCCAAGGCAACCCGTCTCTCATTGTGCACACATGTTTGTTTTTCTGGACCAGTCATCTGTTTCCAAACTTTTTCTGAATTCAATCCCAGTTTGGCTGTCCAGTTGTGGTTTTATTTTGGCTTGGGTTCTTGTGGTTACTGGTGCTGCCAGTTGTGACTCTGCCATTATTGGTCTAGAGTCTGTGGTTCGTTCGCTGTTATATTGAGGCATGCGAGATAGAGCATCTGCCAGGAAGTTCTTTCTCCCTGGTAAAGGTTTGAGCTTAAACTGGAACTGGTGAAAATGCTGAGACCAGCGGGCTTGTTTGGGATTGAGTTTCCTGGACGTTTTCAGGGCTTCTAAATTTTTGTGATCGGTCCACACCTGGAAGGGGATTTTGTTGCCCTTCCCGCAGGAACGGTCGCCACTTGAGTAATAGCCAACGTTCCCATAAGCCTCCTTCTCATTCACGGCCAGCGCTGTTCGTTTCCCGTGATTTTCTTGGATTATATGCACAAGTTGCAATACTGCATCCAGCGTGTTCTTGTAATAGCACAGCCCCACTGACACATCACTTGCATCTGCCTGGTATTACGAAGGGCTTGTCCATGTCTGGGTTCCCTTAGGTATTGGTTTCGGCAGAAAAAAAAGTCTCTTAGTTTCTCAAACGCTGCTTGGCCACTCCATTGTCCATGTAGTGTCTTGGCTAGATTTTTACTAAGGATTCTCCCTTCGTTTTTTAGTAAGTAGTGAGGGCAAGCTATCTGGGGCAAATGAGGGTGAAATTGGCGATAAAAATTTGCAAAGCCCAGGAAACTTTGTAGTTGCTTTCTTGTGCGGGGTGGTGCCCACTTTAGTACTGCTTTGACCTTCTCCGGGTCCATTTCAATACCCTGTGGGGATATGCGATAGCCTAGGTAGTCTATCCTTTCCTGGTGGAATTCGCATTTTGAGAGTTTGTCATATAGGTGAGCGGCTCGCAGCTTCTTTAAAACCGCTCTGACAAGTTTGACGTGTTCTTCTTTTGTTTCAGTAAAGATAAGAATGTCGTCCAAGTAAACAAGGACCCCCTTAAATAGGTGCTCCCTTAGAACGTCATTGATTAATTGCATAAAGACTGCAGGGCCCCCTTGTCAATCCAAATGGCAAGACTGTTGAATTGATAGCACCCCATGGGGCAGTTAAATGCAGTCTTCCATTCGTCCCCTTCCTTGATTCTCACTCGATTAGTAAGCTTCCTTAAGTCTAGTTCTAGAAAAAATTCCCTTTCGAGAGGTGTGACAGCATGTCTTTCATGAGGGGCAGCGGGTATAGGTTGCTTTCACTGATTGTATTCCGGGCCCTATAATCCACGCATAAGCGTAAAGAGCCATCCTTCTTCTCTAAAGAGGACCGGGGCAGCCACTTTAGGCTTGGCTGGCTCAATGAAACCTCTCTCTAGGTTTTTTTTTAATGAATCTTTCCATTTCCTCCTTCTCCTTTGGGCTCATGGAGTATAATCTGGGCTTCGGGAGTTTTGCCCCAGGCTTGAATTCAATGGTACAGTCTGTGGGTCGGTGGGGGGGAAGCTCATTCGCCCTCTCCTCACTGAAGACTTCAGCAAGGTCCCTATATTCCTCTGGTATTTCTGTTAATCTTTTTTCCTCTCCTATGGATGCTTTTTCTATTCTTGATTCTGGTAGCCTCCCTTGGGGTTTTAAGTCCATAGGGTCCCCCTTCGGGAATTTGATTTCTGTCGTCCTCCAATTTACCCAGGGGTTCCATTTTTTCAACCATTCCATCCCTAGAATCATTGGGCATTCCATACCTGGGGTCACCACAAACGTTAAGTCCTCTTCATGGTTGCCCAGGGAGAGATGTATTGGCAAGTGGCTAGGGTAGCTGGCACCCCCCCTGCTATGGATCCATCTAGCTGGCCAAATGAGATTGGTTGTTCCAGTCTCCTGGATGGGATGCCCAGATTCCCCACTAGTGTTGGGCTAATGAGGCAGCGGTACAGCCAGAGTCTATTAAGGCTTTCACCTTCACAGCTTCGGGCATGGGGGGGATTAATATAGTCACTGTTTTTGAAGATGGGTGTGATGCATCCACTTACAGGTTTCGCCCTCCGAGCTGTCATCTGAGGCATCCACCGGCCCTGTGGTGTAGGCTGGAGTCCTTTCCCCCTGGTGAGCAGAGGTGGGGGTTTCTGCAATTTCCATCATTCTCATGGCTGTTTCTTTTGGCTTAGCTGAATACTTTCCGGTTTTGTTGATTGGGGATCTGTCTGGGTTGTGCTGGGGGGCCTTTGAGCGGCATTCTACAGCTCGATGCCCTTCTCTTCCGCATTTGAAACATCCCATTTGCTTCTTGGGTGTATCCGATGATTTCACCGGTTGGTGTGTCAGCTCAGGCGGGGGGCGGCTCCATTGTTTTCCTCGGCGGTGTCTCTTCAATATGTCGATCTCTGCTTCCTCTGCCAAGACGTACCATTCCTCAAGTCGATGTGGGTCCCCTCGGGGCAGGCAAGCATCATATAGATCATAGTTTAGTCCGTCTTTGAAATGGCCAAGGAGGATGTCTTCTGGCCAATTCAGTTTGCTGGCAATGGCCCGAAATTCTTGTGTATACTCGGCCACTGGGCGTTTGCCTTGCCTCATCGTTGTTATTCTTTCACGGGCTTTGCGATCAGCCAGGGGGTCTTCAAATCGTCTTCTCAAAGAGGACATGAAACGGTTGAAGTTACTGAGTTCTGGGGCATTGGAGTCATGCAAGTTCACTACCCAATCCGCAGCTGGTCCATCCAGGGCAGATTGCACGATCCGGATGCGGGCTTTGTCGCTGGGAATATCCTGCCCATATTCCTCCATGTAGCTGAGGACTTGGGTTAGGAAAAACCCCAAGCGTGTTGGCTCCCCTTTGAATTTCACTTCCAACGGTGGACGTCTTGGAATGGATCGGTGCCTCTGTTGTGGGTGGTAGTGCCTTCCGTCCAGATTGCCATCTGTGGTCCGGTAGGGGGTGGGAGCTCCTGGATCAGTAGATGTCCCTGGGGTTGCAGGTTCCATGTCCCCCTCGGTGTCTCTCCCTTTGCGGCTCCAGGAACTGGGGCGGCCGTAGGGTTCAGTATTCTCCTCTCCTAGGGAGCTGAGAGTTCTTTTCATCAGGTCAATAGCTTTCTCTAGGATCCAGTCTGAGTACGGTGCCCAGCTTCCTCCCTCTTCACTTGCGTGCAGGGATTTCTCCATCTCCTGCTTCCATTCTGGTTGCTTGGTCCCCCGTCTCAGGGTCACCTTTCTTGATTCCTTTCCCCACTCACTTTTCTTTCCAACGCCCATCGACCAGCGAGGCTTGTGGTCCTGTGTCTCCACCACTTCTTCTCCTGAGGAATCTGGCCTCTCGGATCCCAACATCTGGCAAGGTTCCAACTGGGTCAGCGGCTCTCTTTCCAGGGAGTTTTCCCCCTCTCTTGCTCCATTGTCTGACATGGTAAATTTTTGCAAAATCCCCCGGCAAGGGTCTTCCTTCCAGGTGGATTAATTTTGCAAGTCCTGTCTAATGTAAGGACCCATCCCACTTTGCATCTTAAGAAGACAGAACTCGGTGAATTTAACAAATATAGAAATACTTCATTTGGAAGGTTGGGACTTACTTTTTGGATGGCATGCCTATTTAATATTTAATAAAAAAGTGGATTGGGTTTTTAAGTCTCATATTATAAGAATCTCTTTGCTTAGAGTGTGGAGAAAGTATTATAAAAGTGACTTCAAAATACCATTATGGGCTATACCTCGGCATGCCATAGAAGGCATAAGGAAAGGGGTTAATATGGATATGGTCTCTTATGCACAGTTACTTAGATGGGATGGCCAAGATTGGCAGTTAAAATCTTTGGAAGAATTAACGCATGAAAATTTAACTTATTCATGGTTCCAATACAGACAAATAGTGGACAGATGGAAGATGGATTGTAAAATGGGCTGGCTTAGAGAAGATGAAGCTCTTTTAAAACAAGTAAGAGATCAAAGGCCAACCCATATTAAGAGAGTTTATGGGGTTTTAGTGGAATTGGACTCAGAACCTGAATTAGTTAAAGATTGTATGATTAAATGGGCACAGAATATTGGTGAAACGATTTCAATGGATACCTGGGAACTTATTTGGATAAGAAATGTTAAATTCACACAAGCGCAAAATTTAAGAGAGAATTTTTATAAGATGTTTTATAGATGGCACCTTGATCCAAAGAAAATGTCCATTATGTACCCTAATCTGCAGCCGAAATGCTGGAGATGTGGACATTTGGATGCTACTTATTATCATACTTGGTGGACGTGTAAGCATATAAAAGCTTTTTGGATTAAGATATGGTGGAATATCCAAAGAATTTTTAAACGGAGGGTAAAATTTACTCTGCAATTATTTTTACTAGGTATTGTTACTGATTGTGATGCTAAGGAGGTTATATTGATGTTAAATTTGATTACAGCCGCTAGGCTGTTAATAGGGCAATATTGGAAGAAGGAATCCTTGCCTACTTTGCAAGAGTGGTTTCACAAAGTTTCGTATCTGGCAGAAATGGCAAAGATTTCGGCTTTTTTAAAGGAGCAATCTCAAGAGAAATTCTTTGCAGTATGGGAAAAATGGATAAATTTCATACAATATAATTTGGATATGGAAAAATACCATTTAGCTTTTTTATAACTTGTAATGATTGTTTTTTCCTTCTTTCTTTCTTCCTTTTTTCTTTACGTATTATTACTTATATATATTTTTTTTATATATATGTTCTATTTTTCGTCTACTTTTTTCTTTTTTCTTTCTCTCTCTCTTTTCTTTTCCCTTTTTTTTTCTTTTTTAGTATATATTATTCATTTTAAAGCTTATGTTATGCATATTATTATTATATATATTATCATATATATTATTATTATGACTTTTATTATTTTTATTAATTATCTTATAAATTGTAAACGTTATTTTTTAAAATTTGTTAAATAATCCTATATTCAGTTCTGGGAAGTCGGGGGGGAGGGTGGGGTGGTTTGGGAGGGGGGGGATGTTTATTTGTAAAATTTTTGAAAAATTTCAATAAAAAAAAAAGAAGACGACAGAACTCTTGGAATAATTCTTCCAACAGGAATCCTTTATTAAGAGAAAATGGTTGCAGGCATGCTAGACAGGACTTGGGGTCCAAGCTCTCCCATTCAAGGTTTTAAGGGGTTCCCCAGTAGTCCCACCCAATCAACCCCCCTTCCAGTGATAGTTTCAAGTATCACAATTCCACTCCCTTTCTTCTTTCTTCCGTCTGGATGGAGACTTCAGATAACTACATGAAAGGCAATTACTCTCCTTTGGTATGCTAACACTTCGAGGTTACAATAAACACACATTCAGCATTTAGCTCTTTGAAGTGTAAAGAAGGAAGTGAGGGCCATAAAGCCCCTTTGTTCTCCCCCTTCTCTCCCTCTTATGGCAGAATCCAGAGAAGGCAGAATTGGGAGTTTCTATATTTGATAATTTAAAGATGAAATATAATTGGATTCTGACATCAACCATGGCTGTATTCATACTTAATTCCAACCTGATACCCAAGTAATGGGCCTAGAAATCGGCTCCCTCCACAGTCTTCTGGAACTGCAGCCCCATCCACTTCTTCCCTAAAAGAATGGAGAAAGGATCTATCTAAAATAGTAAGGTCCAGGGATGATCTCTTCAGGAGGGGGCACACCACAATCACCTCCAGACTGCCAGCATTACCAACCCTTCAATGAGGCCCACACCACCACATAGAACAACTACAAGGTGGTCCTGGCCATCTTAATGCACTAGAAAAGCTCTGAATCAAGAGCACAGAGAATCCTGTTCAGTTCCTCAAAAATCATCACAAATCACATCACTAGACTGTATCTCTGGCATTGCTGCTAAAACTGTCCAGTTGGAATCCAACTTGGTGCAAAGGTGAGTGACCTTTTCTGCCAAACAACCAGAATATTTCTCACAGCAGCACTGCCGATGATCCAATGTCCTGTCAATATCCAACAGCTCATCCTACTAGACAGCTATCAGGGGACACAATAATAGACATTTTATCACCCTTATACCCTTGTTTAGTAGACTCATTCTTGGTCCTCCTCCATTGGTGCTTATAGGTCTCCCCTGGGGATTCAGATCCCAGAGTATCTCAGAAAACCAAAGAACAATCCAGCAATAATCCAGTCCAAGGCTCTGGAGTGAGAGGGGGTCAGAATGGGAAATTATGTCTGAAATCTTTTTAAACAAGATGTCTCTGAGAGATTTTCTTTTTTTAAAGATGAGTGGCATTCAACTATCAACAGATGTATTTTAAAATTACATGAATATATGCAACTTATTTTTTCAGGTGCACATTTTGGATGGGGGAGGGCAGTATAATGTTGAAAGCATTGAATCAGATCCACAGTAAGTTTAGGTGAAAATGAAGTACTTGCCATCTTAGAATGAGTACTACTGCCAAGAGGCTAAGGCAGGAGAAGGCCTTGCATCTCCACCTAAATAGAGACTAACCCAGCCAATAAGAGAAGACAAATATTCAAATGTCATTGGAAAGCTCTAAGAACTGGCCATTTCTGAAGACTGTCCCAGCAAGAAGGCTGAGGAAAGTGAGGCAAATATAAAGTGCAGGGTATTTTGATGCAAGCCCTGTGTTGCATTAACATCTCATGTGTACTATAACTAATAAAGTTATTAATCCATTATTCCATATTCTGAAACGTGATCAATTCAATTATAACCCAGTTTGTCTCCTCCAACATCCTAGATTTAGCGCTGTCAGGCACACTGACACGCAGTTCTACAAAGGAAAATTTTTCAAGAGGTAATCTGGATCTGAAATAAGGCAGACAGCTCTGTGTCCAGCTTGTTTCTTGGGATGTTATCCGATCTTTCTCTGATCTCCTATAATAAGAAGGATTTAAGGCTGATCAGAGTTGTCTTTCAGTTGCAACAGAAGCAAAACAAATGTTATATTAAACCAGTGGACTTTGTGACAAGAACAAGTCATATAGCTGAAATCTCAAGAGTTATATTGAACACAGACCACTGAGGTCAACACGAAAATGAAAATAGAATTTGGAAAGAACCAAGGAATGATTTTACAACAACAACCAAAGATTGAATTCAATGCTTTCTATATTAACCATCTTTTTGGATAAGACTTTTTTAAAAAAAATAATATGTTTTAATTGGTAAATCAAATCAACAGATATCACGA
This sequence comes from Crotalus tigris, assembly GCF_016545835.1. Lineage (NCBI taxonomy): Eukaryota > Metazoa > Chordata > Lepidosauria > Squamata > Viperidae > Crotalus > Crotalus tigris. The sequence continues at coordinate 19,776 of NW_024097199.1, forward strand.
GATATCTGCGTTTCTCTTTTTTTCTCTCTCAAATATTAATGAAAGAACCTGACACTTTTATTCCACAGTTACAGAATATCCTGTTTTTCCTACAACATATTGATATAATCATTCCAGTTTATTGTTTTCTAGAAAAGAAACAGTTGCAAAATATTCCATGACTGCATGATGGTACTTTTGCACATTCTTACTTTAATATTTCTTTAAATTTTACATGTTGTGGCTATTCTTCTCTAATAAATGATGGCTGTAGATGGCTTGGTTTTTGCAGATGTAATTCATCCTTATTTAACACTCTTTTTAATGTTATAGTTCCTGATGTTGCGAATATGAACTTTATAGGAAATTGTTCTCTTTGCATTTTGAAAGTAAGTAAAGGTCTTCAGGCTTGTAAAATAGAAGTCTCCAACCTTTGGACATGTCTGGAATTTTGAGAATATATAGATATTTGAAAAATGGCTGCCTGGAGATTATAAATGGATACAACTAGTATATGCCATCTTTTTGAATATTCCATTTAATCTCTTTCAACTTACCTTGATTTTGTTCTTTCAAGATATTTTTCAGACAAAAAACTGGATTAGAATTGTTCTATATTTTTTTATTTTGAAATAAAATTAATGGGGCACAAATGGAGGGGCTATCTAGGTCTGCACATATTAGTTTGATTAATAATGTGTTGTCAAGTCTGTGTCACCACAATCGCAAAAATAGATTTTCCCTATGACGATCATGTAGTTTTCTTGATAAAATACAGGACTGGTTCACCATTGCCTTCTCCTCTACAGCATGAACTAATGCTTTTGCTGTTATTACTAAAGATTATCTCCAGCATCTTCCTATATTGCTGCTACCCAACACAGGTACCTACTTTCTCTAGCTGGATAGCTTTGGTGACTTTCATGCCCTGGGTGACACAGATGGCAAGATGCATATAGTTCTGGCATATACTTCCAGCATTCTTCACTTACCTCTCCCAGGAACAATTCAATCCCACCCCACTGAGCACCACAGCAGAACTTGGGGGACAGATGCTAGTTTAATTAACGTTTAAAATTCGGTCATGTTAAAATAAAAGTAAGCAGTGAATTAAAGATATGTGGAGCTTCAATATTCAGAACAACTTCTTACAGAATACCAATTGCTGAAATGGCTGAGAATTATTACATTCAAATGTTGTGAATTTTCACAGAGGCATTTCCTTCATTAATATAACTAACAGTTTATTGGACCATTCTTAAGAGAGCAATTTGATGACAGGCACACAGAAGGTCCAATCCAAATTATAGATCAGCCAGTGACCAGATAGCTCAATAATTTCTTACATATTAGCAGCATTATCCGTTAAAACATGATATCATGAGGTGAAGGAATTTAGATATGACCTTGGAGAAAGTTTGAAGAAACCATTAAGTGACTCACAGAAGAGATTATTCAGGCTAGAGATTGAAGCTTATGAGAAAGAAACTCAAAACACCCTATCTTGATTTTATTTAGTATAAGATGGATCAGAGGGGGGAAAAGGACAGTCTTTCAAGATTCTGTTACTATTCGACACAACAATAAAGTAATATTCCTGGCATCCTGTGGTGTCTATTGCTAGACCAAGCCTATTTCTTAAGGCCAGATATAGCATTTTATGTTTCATTACACACTTGTGTTTGGTGGGCCATTGACTTTAATAGACAAAAAAATAGGACAGTGAGAAGACAAGAGTGGCCTCAAAGGACTGTTTTGTTCTCCTGGACAAGATGAACTTTTCACTACTTTCCACAGTGTTCCTGACTCAAATCCTAGAAAACCTAGGCTTCATACTTCATGCGAATTTAGGATCAACATCTAAAAGACTAATATTTTAGCATGGGAAAAATAAATTATAATTCCATTTATTCAATTAATTGAAGACATCATTGCACTTGCCACTTATGAGCAGTTTGCCTATAGACATAGATGTTGTATAGATACGTACAATGAAATATAGGACTCAGGTATAAAAAAGTCATATAAGTAGGTATAAAAAAGTCATATAAGAAATATACAGTAGGTATAAAAAAGTCATATAAGAAATATACATGTGTACTTGAATAATATTTGCATTGGACAAGTATATATTGAATTAAAACTGTATATTGTTATAATTCGCCTATCATTTCCTTGTTATATTTTTGCACTTTTTGTGTTCTTTTTTTTCTTCTTTTTCACAACGTATGTATCTTCTATTATCTTTGTGTTCTGTTCCTTTTTCTATTTTTTTGTTATTAATTAAAACAAACAATAAAAAAAATAAATACAAATGGGAACCTGTTATCCTTGAGACCTTGAATGGCATTTTGTTCTGCTCTGTTGAGATTGTTTCATAAGGAAAGGGGTTTTCGATGAAAATTGTAGCTTGAGCATGCTATGCTTTCTACACTGCAGACTGTAAAATCTGCTAGCTGGGAAAGATAGTATCAGAGTTCCGATTTTTGGCTACCGTTGACTATCATGGCTCATTTGCAACATCTGCTGTAGGGGAGAGGGGGGGGGAGATGAGAATGAAATCAAGTATGTCATACAGATCTTGGACTCAGTCATAACAAAAATGTAACCATCTGGATATTTTGTCAACACTGTCATTTCTGCTGGTGAATCGGTAAGCACACTTACAGAAGATTTCTGTCTATGAGCAAAATTTCCTATTCCTGCTTTACTTAGCAGTAAGTTACCATCTGTGATATGAAATGGTAAATTTATCTGAGCAGCCCTGCCATTTTATTTATGTATTTACAAGACTGATATGGCCACCTATCTCATATAATGACTCAATTTACTGTATTGTCTCACTAAGCAGTCATAATTGAATCTAGCCATCCCTTCAGAACGAATGTTTTTATCAATCTATACTGCATTGTAACATAATTTTTTGGATATAAGAAGTGTGGTAGATTCTCTTCTGTTAAAAAACATGATATGGCAAAAAAGAATATTTCTAGTTAATAATTTAACTATTATAGCCACACTGTGAATACAATCAATTACCTGGAAATGAAAAGATTTCTCAGGCAGGGCATACTCAAGCACATACAGAACAGATGCTGCAGCATGCAGAAACAGGATTGATCAACATCATGAAGAAGACCCACACTGTGCTAGATTATTTAAGTTTACTTTTTCCTCCACAATTTCTTTCTTTTCTGAAAAACAAAAAATCCTGAGGGCATACATATTTAATTACTCTTTATAATACTTAAATGAAACCTAAGAAAACATACACAAATTTTATCAGATACAGTCCGGTGCCTTTCCAATCGTTATTTTTTTAGACTGTTACTGCATATTTTTAAACCATTGTCAGCCCCTTCAATATATTTATTGTTATGAACTTACATTCAGTTTTGGTTTGTATTTGATAAATGTTTGGATCAGAGGTCCTTTATTACTTCTTACATGTATGCTTGTTGTCATAGAGATGTTGCTTTTAAAGAGTAAAGAATTTTCCTAAACAAAACATAATATAATTCACTAAGAAGGTAAGATTGTTTGGTAACTATCTATGTTTGGGAAGTTACTAAATTAAACTTATCAAAATAAAATTCCTTAGGAGCATGAGACATGAAAGGCAGGAGACAACTAACAGTAGAGCACCTAAAGTATTATTTCCATTTTTAAAGAATTAATAGTTATTCAGTCATTATGCTTTGTCCTTGAAGTCTGGTCCTCAGAGTAATGAAATGATATACACCTTAAAGCACGGGTGTCAAACTCGCCACGTCATGTGACATGTGGTAACGTATTGCGACTCTTTTTGCATTTCTGGCAATGGGATGGGCGTGGCTTCGGTATGATGAAACCGGCCTGCGGGCTGGCAGTTTGACACCCCTGCCTTAAATGATTGACTTTCATGGCAAATACTTTGCCATGATATAATAATAAAGTACACATGGGTAGTTTTTAAAGGAGTAGTGGTTCAAATAAAATGTTTTCTCCTATTTGATTGTGTGTTCTGAGCCTGTCCTGAGTCTATGGCTAACAGAATTATCCTGTGATCTTTTGAAATGCCTGTTTCATCTACTTAGCATTATTATATACATTAAAACAAAAATCATGGACAGACAGAAAGACAGAGATGAAGGGGAAAAATTCTATCAGCATGTTTGAATGCACTTTCTTAGAGCAAAAGTGTTTTTTCCCATCATTCAATATCAACTCATCTATGCTGCCATCTAGAGTTCTCTGTCAAATATAAGGAAAGAAATGAAATCAGGAAAGCAAAAAATAATATCCACATAATAGCTATTAAAAATGTAAACCGTATTTTTGCAGAAAGATAAAAGGTTCTGGTTTGGAATGGCATTCAGTGATAGCAATTATGTTATTTTCCTTTTGCTTAGCGACAGACCTCCGCAAAGGTATATGCTGCCTTATTAAATTGATAGATTTTTCAGAGTTACAGGTCGTTTGTTCCAAGGACAGCCACATTTTGGCGTTTTGAATGTCCTTCAAAATTGATAGAAAATGTTTGGCTGCCTCTCAGTGAAAGTTTGAACAAACATGCTTAAGTTTTTCTTCCTCAGGAAAATGCCACAAAGGTAAAAGAATAAGGAAGAAATATGAGTTAACCCACTCTGATATCCAAAAAGCAGCTTGGAAAATGAGCTACCCTACCATTTTTTAGAAATTGCTAATAGTGGCAGCCCAATTTCTCAGCCAACCTGAAGGAGATGGCACCTTTAATTACAAAGATTCAATTCAGAACTTGAATTCGCAGGCCACATTGAATTTGTTTAGGGAACCTGGATCCCAATTTTGCACAACAGGATGTGTGACTGGACTTAATATTTTGATTAAGTATTTCTTGTTATGGCTGCATTGGAATTACAGATTTCAATTAGGAACAAGCAACAACCATAATATAGTGATACTCTTTAATGTTATTTCCAGAAGTCTACATCAAGGCAAAAATATGAATGTATGTATGCATGTATGCATGTATGCATTTATTTATTACATTTATATGTCACCCATCTCACATTTGCAGCAACTCTGGGTAGTTACAAAGGAATAAAAATGTTTTTAAAAGTTAATGCAAAAAAAAAATAAAATTTAGAAAGATTAAATAAAGGCTAAAAACCAAAGGACAGGCCACATGGGGATAGAGCCTCTCTCTACCCCGAAAGTCACCATAAGCATTACACACCCCAATTGTGGCTCCAGCCCAGCTGGCAGGCCATATTTTAAGAAGTGTGGGGGCTGACCTCAGCTCCAGAGTAAGAATATTTCAAAAAGCAGCTGAAATTCTTTGGTAGACCTTTTCCATTAGAGCAAATGGGATAGGCCAATCCTACTGGGGTGAGACAGCTCCTTAGGTACTCTGGACCCATGCCACGAAGGCCTCTCCATAGTTCCCAAAACTCCACACATTCCCCAACATAGTAGCATCTATCTATCCCAGGGGTAAGCAACCTTGGTATGGCTGGCTCAGGAATTCTGGGAGCTGAAGTCCACGAGTCATAAAAGAGCCAAGGTTGCCTACCCCTGGTCTATCCACATTTCCTTCTTTTTTATTTTCTTCTTTGACACTGTATTTTAGAAGCTAGCAATTTAAAAATAAACCTTAGGCAAAAAGGTCACAGCTTATAAGCCTTTCCAGAAACTTATCATTATCCAGCTTTGTTTTTTCAATATAAAATACAGTAGTTACATGTACCTTTACTGCTTTTACTTTTATTCTGCATGTACCTTTACTTTTTGGACGGTGGCACTATGTTCTGTCCACTTCAGTTGGCAGAGAAGGTTCAGATGACCAACCATCAATTGTCTCTGACATTTAATCAGATTGCCCTTGCCTGTTTGCATCTGATAATAGATGGGTCCTGGAGCAGACTTTTCTTTTTTTAAAAAAAGCTTTCTGTAAGAAGTCAAGAAAAGAACATACCAGCAGTTTACTTCTTCTATCCATAATCCTTATACTTGTTTATTATAATCAAAACATAAACTTTAGCTGCTTTGCTCTGAAAGAAGACAAGGAGTATCATTGAATATGTCTACACGAATAAACATCTGAGAGATAGAGTACTAAAAAAATTACTTTTCTCCAGAGAAGAATCAGGAAATGTTTAAATATTTGAATAATGTTGGGCATGACTGGTTTTTGAAGGGAAAAAATGCATGATGTGATATCAGGGAAGAATTATACATACAAATATAGCACTATGCAGTGCTATCAGGCTCAAGCCCAGAGATAATACTGTAAAATCAAACTAATTATTTATTTGCTTACATCTAATATAGACAAAATCTTGTCAGACTAAAGCCAAAACCTTTTAACTCACAGGTGTCAAACTCACCACATCATGTGACATATCGTGACGTATCACGACTCTGTTTGCATTGCCGGCAATGGGGTGGGCATGGCTTCGGTATGATGAAACCGGCCCATGGGCCAGCAGTTTGACACCCCTGTTTTTAACTGAATAGATATATTCTGACAGATTATAAGGTGTGGCTACTCTGAACCTCTTCCTGTCTCCCCCATCCAGTTCAGGATTGCATAGTCCCTTATTTTGGACTTCTTCCTGGCATGTACAAGGAAACTGTGGTGCTCTTGCTGAGATTCTCCCTTCCTCCCCCCAATTCTCCAGATGCACATTCCGCCACACTCTATTGGCATCATCAGGAAATCAATAAATTTTCAGTAAATGGGACATTCCAATGGCACAAAAAAAACCCAAAAAACAAAAGCCACCCAGGCATACAAAAGACCTCTGCGTTTACCAATTCTAAAATGATTATATCTACTAGGTTGAAAACAGTTTCCATGGTCAGGCCAAGACAGCTGTAAAAAGAAATGATTTAATTAAATTGTCATTTCCTAAACTGCTTCAGTTGTCACCTAAATAGCCACCTTATTCTTCCCATTATAAGCAGCACCTGGCTATTAACAATTTCACATGGGCCATTTCTTCTTACTAAATAATATCCTCTTCTTCTTTTTTTTATTTGTGATGTCTTCAGGGCAACCTTTCCACAATCAGTTTTTTTTTTCAAAGTTCAAAGCAGCACAGCTTCATATAATCAGGTTTCTTAAAATAGGAAACAAATGTAAATACAGGTAGCATTACAATTGCACAAAATGGAGGAAAGTCACTTGAATTATCTGCAATTCTGCAAATGCTTTCAGGAGCTACAGGGGAGCATGAAGTGATTGAAGTTGGGGTTCTATAAATACGGTTCCGGTCTGTACATTCTTGGAATTTACGATGGGCAGGGAAGACTGTAATTGGCTTTAAATAAATGTGGCATTAATAAAAACAAAAGAAAATGATCCAAGGGAGCAAAGTACAAAACAAAAAAACAAGGAAAAATTACTCCCACACACACTGTTTGTCCCATGTGTCTGCAAACCTCAAATTTTCAAGTTAATTCTTCATATACTAGCAGCGTTTTTTTTTTCCTGTTTCTAAACCACTCTGATAAAGTTTACAAGAAAATATAAGAAAACAAACACAAAGTTCATCTGGAAATGTACAAGATGTTTGATTAAAAAAATAATAATGACCTAAAAGTTTACAATTTTTCAGTTCAGTGGAAAATATATTATGCTTTCTATCCCTTTTCTACAAGAAAAATAAAGAAAAATAAAGACAGGGAAGTAATGCATTGTTGTTGTTGTTAATTGCGAAGTCGTGTCCGACCCATCGCGACCCCATGGACAACGTTCCTCCAGGTCTTCCTGTCCTCTACCATCTTCTGGAGTCCATTTAAGTTCACACCTACTGCTTCAGTGACTCCATCCAGCCATCTCATTCTCTGTCGTCCCCTTCTTCTATTGCCCTCAATCTTTCCCAGCATTAGGCCCTTTCCAGTGAGTCCTTCCTTCTCATTAGGTGGCCAAAGTATTTGAGTTTCAACTTCAGGATCTGGCCTTCTAAAGAGCAGTCGGGGTTGATCTCTTCTAGGACTGACCGGTTTGAACGCCTTGCAGTCCAAGGGACTCGCAGGAGTCTTCTCCAGCACCATAATTCACAGGCCTCAATTCTTTTGCGCTCAAGTAATGCATACCAAATAGTTTATCTATCAAGCATACACTGCATTAAAAGTTTAGTCACTAAGCTAAATTATCTACTGCAGCATCATTGTGACTTTATTTTCCCATGCCTGTCATTCTTAAACAGCAGTGTTTTTCACTGTTTCCAAAGGCCTCATTTTATTGGAAACTCTTCATATATCAATACTTAGGTCTTTTCTGCTGTCCCAGGCTATTAAGCTGGGCTTGTGTTTTTATTTATTAATATCCCATCTTTATTTATACAAATAAGGTTGCAAATATGTCCAACACACCTTCCTCCTTCTATTTTCCCCACAATGACAACTCTGTCAGATGGGTTGGGCTGAGAAAAAGTGACTGGCCTACGGTCACTCAGATAGCTTTCACGCCTAAGGTGGGACTAAAACTGATGGACTCCCACTTTCTAGCTTGGTGTCTTAACCACTAGACCAGGGGTGTCAAACTCTCCACATCATGTGACGTGTCGCGACGTATTGTGACTTTTATCCCATTGCCGGAGTTGGGGTGGGCACGGTTTGGGCATGACACATCCGGCCCACGGGCCAACAGTTTGACACCCCTGCACTAGACCAAACTGGCTCAGCTTTTTAAAATGCTGATACTCAGTAAGGTACTTAATACCTACCTCCTATATAGCAACTATCTCTCCCGTGCATCATAGAAAATATCAATCCAAAATTCAGGGGTGCCTCCTTGAATTCATGCCATATACTGAAATCACACTAAGTCCTGTTAGTTGTTGAATTAACCACACTTGATTTCATTCACAACATATGCCAATTACTGATCGTGGTTTACAATGCACAACAGCCGCATTCAGCTAACAACTAAGCTAAAACCCAAAAAAACAATACTGCCTTGATTTAGGGTTGAAATATAAGAATTAAAAAATGTCTCTCCTGCTTCATCATCTGAGTTCAGGAATATTGCTTTTGGGTGGGATGAAAATAAAGGCAAAAGGATAAACTATGATAAAGAAAACCACAGGCAACATTTCCCCCATCCTCCCAGTTTATAGCTGTTTTGCACACTGCAAATATTTTTATTTCTTTACCATTCTTCATCCAGAAAAACCTACAGCAATTTATCAATCAGCAATTACCTTAATAAGCACAACAATAGCTTTTCACCCTAGTTCAAATTTATTCAAAGGCTGGAACAGAACTTTTATTTTAAAGAGAATTATGAAATTCACCGCGAGCAGGAAAAGAATCCAGCTTCATTTTGTAGTTATTGAGTGTCATCCATGCAAGTCAGCATTCTCAATAATCTATCTCAGTAACGTAACCAATAACAGGATATTAACAAACTGGTGAGCTAAGAGAAAACGATACGACTGTGTGGACATAAAGGCACTTCCTGAGGCAGATCCCATATAATGCTTCTCTAGTATTCAAATCCCAACCAACTGCATCACCGCAATAGGTTCCCAGCATTGCAGCACTGGTATTCTGTTTCATTCAGTAACAAGCAAGAAAGCCTCTGATAAAAACAGGACAGGAAGGAAATGATCCATCATTGTGGGTTAAGTTGTCTCAGAATTGGAATAGAGCAACTTTTGGAAATCAAAGGGCTTAGATGAACTGAAATACAGTTGGAGTTGTTACTCAAAAAATATTTCATAGTTTCCTAGTCCCTCTGGCTGGGTCTGGTGGGGACTTCATTCCCTTGAAAAGGTGTATTTATGATCTGGGAATGCTCATAAATTCATAGCTCTGAATAGAGTAAAAGTTCGAGCCTATGAAAATATTGAAATCTGAATTGGCGGTATGATCAATCATGCCACAAAAATGGCATAAGTATTTGTTTAAAAGTGAAAATATTTTTGCCCAAACATTTTCTTTTAAAGTGTTATAGCCAATTTAAATAACAAACATGTTATTTGCTTAATTACAGCTGCCAAAGATTTAGATGGCAAGAGGCTTAAAGGAAGAAAATTGGTATATTTACACATAAGATGAGTCTATCATATTTTCCACTAAAAGCAAGATCTGCATTAAAAAAGATCTGTCTTGATTAAGATGAACACCCCTGAAGCAATGCTTAGATGCCACATGTTTCTTTGTGATCAGTAATCTAATCTAGGATATACACATGAATACGTGCCAAAGAACCCCGATAGTACTGAATGATTTATTTTGAGGGATGGGATTAAAGGATTATGTTAATACTGTTGACAGTGATCAAAATAAACTGAGCTGATCTCTTTTCAAATGATTCAGTATTTATGGACTCTCTTCCCCCGTATTCAGAAAAGGATTATCTAAAATCCAAGTCTTAAAATGCTGCTATGCAGGTAGCCCTCAATTTAGGACAAGTCAGTGACCATTCAAAGTTAAGACCTACCCCTTCCTCCTCAACCCTTGTCACTGATCAGTCACTTCCTCTTACTATAGATCTCCTTCTGGAAGCAGCTGCTACATAGTGAAGGCCATATGGCTCCATCTGAGAAGCAGAGACCAATTAGAAATGTGGCCACCTCACAAAATGGCACCTGCTTCTGGAATGGTATCACAAGGCCTAGGGATGCCAAGGTATGGCATTGCATTGTCTCCTCAATACAATCTCTGGATTCCAGTGGAGTGGAGAAATAGGTCCGAGGCCTACAGAGGATCTCTCAGGGATTCCCTTACCCAAGGCAGCACATGAGCTACTTAACTATCACATTAGGGAGATCAGTGATGGGCATCATGAAGCGAAGCAATCCCGTGAGCAACTCGCTTAATGATTGTCACAACTTGCGATCGTCATAGACAGGTTCATTACGGTCATTCCATTAAGGTCGAGGACTACCTATATGCAGCTACGCACATGGATATTACTAGATCAGATCAGCTTCTGGAAAGAGTAGCATCACCTTTATAAATGCTAAATGGATTAAAGTGATTTTTGGATCTTTTTTATTTGTAGTTTAATCCAGGATATGATCCTAAGACTGCTTTGGTCACCTTTGTGGATAACCTTTTGTAAATAAGGGAAGTTTAGCCTTGCTAGTTCTCCTGAAGCTCTTAGAGCTTTTGATACCATCAACCACAGCATCCTTCTGGACAGTCTGGCTGGATTCAGCTTTGGGGCACAATTCTGCTGTCAATCTGGTCCTTCTTGTTATGCCAGAAAGTGGTATCCCAGATCTTGTCGCCTGTGCAGATAACTAGTTTGTGGCTAATTAGACCATGAAAAAAACTATTTACACATATGAAAAATTCATCCACTAATTTGTATCCATCCTGCTGCAACCATATGGAACCCTGCAGTGTGTGTAATGAGCTCTATTTTTACTTTCTAATTATGGCTATATACAATTGTAAATAATAAGAGTATGGCTCTTCATACTCTTTCATTCATTATTGTTTTTAATCTATAGAAATATGTCTTTTGATTTTCAAAATATTTTACAAGATATGGATGAATTGAGAGCCTTAATTCTAAGGAATTAAGCCTCTTAATACATTCATATTCATGCTTTCCTATATATTTGACAATTTAACTTAATATAATCTAATCGGTTATAAAAAACATTTAATGGACTTCTAATTTTATAGAGAATTATTAATTTCCCTAAAAAAAAAAAAGCCACTTAGTCCTTAAGGAACTCAGGTCTGTAGAGTCCTATGTTAATGTCAGAAAAAGTTCAATTATTTTGAAATACATGGAATGTTAGGATTAATGGTAGATTTGGTAAATATAATATATAAATATAAATTAGAACAAATTATTAGACTGATGTGATGAATTATGAAACCAGGACGAGATACAGAAGGATACAGAGGCACTAAAACTACAGGAGAAGACCAAGCAAGAAGATGTTAATAATGCAGCTGAGTTAATACTCAGCTAGATGAGAAACCTATCTGTCAAAGATATCTGAGGTCTAAAGACAATGCAGGAATTGTTCAAAATGTGAGAGCCCAAAGTGGGATGGTTTGCACCTGGACCTGTCAGAAAGAAAAAAAGGCTAAATCTGAAGCATAAAAGAAACTTTAAAGCCCAAACTCAGTAAAGGTAATCCTCGATTTACGACCACAATTGAGCGCAATATTTCTGTTGTTTAGTGAGACATTTCTTAAGTGATTTTTGACCCATTTTACGACCTTTCTTGCCTCAGTTGTTAAGTGAATCACTGCAGTTGATAAGTTAGTAACCCGGTTGTTAAGTGAATCTGGCTTCCCCTGCTTGTCAGAAGGTTTCAGAGGGGATTACATGGCCTTTGGGACACAGCAACAGTCATAAATATGAACCAGTTGCTGAGCGTCTGAGTTTTGATCACTTGATCATGGGGATGCTGAAGCATGGGGGTGCTGTAACTGAAAAACGGCCCAAGTCACTTTTTTCAGTGCCGTTGTAACTTTGAACGGTCACTAAATGAACGGTTGTAAGTCGAGGATTACCTTTAATCTGTCTTGGTAATAATTTCATTTCATATCATTGCTTTTAGTATTTTTTTAAAATAGAATACCTTGACAATGTTGGTCTGACATTGTTTTCTTGTAAGGTTGCCAGCAAACTGCATGCATTCTTTGCATTCAATGAGTAATATACAATTTATAAAGTGTGTATGGAGTGTATGTAAACTTGAATACTTGGATTTGTTTTAACTCCCCTCTGAACCTCAGATTGGCTGAATGAGCTTTTGCCAAGGACAGATCAAGTTTGACCCTAGGTGTGAATTAGATAGAATATGCTAAAAGAAGTGGCAGTAAATTTATTAAGACTGTCACCCAATGCAAAAGCCACTGAAGCATACAACTAAACTAAATGAATGAATCATAGATTAGCTCCTAACCGAATGACACCATTTTCTATATTAGATTCTAATATAGCAGTTCAGATCTGGTTTAAACTTGATTAAATCAAACACTGTCCAGCTTTTTGAATATCTTGGGACTTTTTTGGGGGAGAGGAACTTTTTTACACAACAGTTGTAAGAACCTGCCCCAGCTGATCCTCTCAGGAAAGCAGGACTCTTGACTCCATGAAGTTAATTAAAAAAACTTTTACTGAGACAAAGTGGTTGCAATAGAGACAAATGGAATCTAACGGTCCCATGCAAAGCGCCCAGCAATTCTTCCCATTCCAAAACCAATTCCCCTGACCAGTCCACCAGCAGCCAATACACTGCAATGTTGTTTTGAGAGTGCTGAGGTACAAGCCTGATAGCAGGTCACCCTCCGGGTAGCAACCTTGAAGTCAAGCTGGAACCAGCTAAGAGGGAGTCCATCTCATCTCCGGAGACGATCCCCCTCCCTAATTCCCATGCAGTTACAGCAAAGCGAAAGCATGCAAAGAATGCTCCCCTTCCCCAGAGCCTCCTTCCCACCCCCTCAGAATGGCAGGACACCCACAAAGGGGACTTACAACAGTGGTCATTCAAACTTTAATATCTTGTGACCTTGTAAATTATCTGCTTATCTTTCCCATCTGTCGATTTGATAACTTAGATTTACATTTAGTCAATTTATTTCCCGATTCCAACAATCCAGCTTCAATCCAGCCACTTCAAATCTTCAATCACTATAATCTGTTGATCACATGACTCATATGTTTTTATGGTAAAATTTGAAAAGTATGTCATTGTCTATTCTATTGCCAGCATATATTCTGGAAAATATTGTGATTGAAAAATTAGTCTTTCTGACGTTAGAAAAAGTTGTTGCATATAAATGTAGATCTAAGAGGGCTTTTTTTTCAGTTTTTCAGTGTAATTTTTGTTATGAGTGCCAGGAAGGTTATGAGTTGTTGCGAGTGCCAGGAAGGTTAAATAATATGTTCTCTTTTTGCCCCATTTGTCCTCTTTTCCATCTGTCCAGATATCTGGTAACTCTGTCCAGGCTTGAAAGCATTTTAGGTAAGATATCTTTGGTATTCTAAACTAGATTTAGTTTCCCATGCCTTTTTAATTTTACACAAAGCTTAGAGAGTAAGGGGCATTCAGAAGCAGAGGTCTTCAAACTTGGCCCTCTTATGACTTGTGGACTTCAACTCCCAGAATTCCTCAGCCAGGCATGCTGGCTGAGGAATTCTGGGAGTTGAAGTCCACAAGTCATAAAAGTGCCAAGTTTGAAGACCCCTGATTCAAAGGGATGACTGCATGAACTATATGAAGTGCGGAATCACAAAATAATGTTAAGTGATATCTAAGGAATTAATTACTAAAATGAATGAACTGTTTGCCTCACTGCCCAATGAAACTGATATTATCCAATGAGAGAGTTCATCTTCACAACCATGAATCATTTTTCAGGGATAGATCCTCAGTGACATTGCCATTGTCTCATCCCTATACACAGTGAAGATAGTTTAAAATTATATTTTTATTCACAATTATTATTGATAGAACATCTGAATGTAAAAATTTACTGATTTCTTTGTCCCACTACTCCCTACCACAACATCTCCCAGGAAGGATAAAAGAATTATATTATACTAATATTCTTCTTTCAGGCAGTAACCATCTTACCACCAACACAGTAGCCAAATTTTATGTAGCTATAGTGAAAATGGTGCAACTACAAATGTGACAAATTTGTCATTCTCATACCATAATTTCAATAATTTTATCATGGGAGTGGGGTGATAAGTTGAACTTTGATTGTAGAAATATGTTAATTGGATATGATTTTTACCTGCCTGCAGATGTCTTTAAATAGTTTATAATAGCCAGTCCAATATTTTTAACAACCAATTTGAAAGGGTTTTTTCCCCTGAAGCTGTTGATATAAATCAATTTATAAATTGAAAATTTACCCAACATATTAATTCTCCCCTCCAGTATCCCAAATCTCCCCAACATTTTATTGCATGAACATACATTCACTCCTCTGATGCTATCCAGCCGTTATTGATCACTCTAGCTAGCATCCTCATCCAGAGAGTTACACTAGACAATCACTGGACTAGCACAGGAAAATATGAAATATGATCAGCTACAAAGTTTTACCGCAAGGTTTAACTTTGTATGAAAAATTGTGCAGTCATCTGACAGGCATTGTACTTCATTTAACATAACACAATCCTTTATGTGTTCACTGAAAAATGAAAGTTTCTTGCATTTGGTGGAGGTAGCAAGCAGCACTTTTTGCTGACCTGACCCTGAATCAGAAGCTAAGTATGATCAAGCCTGAACAGCTATTAGATGGGGAAATACCTCGAAAATCCAGGGCTACATGTTGGAGTGGTAATTCTCCAGAAAAAGACTGTGACATATCAGTTCTGCATTTCTGTCAAGCAAAACTACATGGCCTGTCCACCAGACGTAAACCTTGATTTGAAGGAGACTGTAGTTCTGTAGCTTTAGGGCAGTGGTTCTCAACCTGTGGGTTGGGACCCCATTTGGGGTCGAACGACCATTTCACGGGGGTTGCCAAACAATGCAGTCCGCCATTTTTTTACCCCTTTTCCTTAACTGTGCTTCTCCCTTTTATTCTATTGGCTTTTGAAAGCCAATAGAATAGACTCTCTTGAATAGAGTCTAATTCTATTGGCTTTCAAAAGCCAATAGGAATTGTCCAGGCTGTCTCTGCCCTGCTGAGCCCGCCAAAAGTCACATTCTGCAAACAGTGCGGCACCAGTTGAGTAGTCCTCGACTTACGACCGGTTGAGTAGTCCTCGACTTACGACCAGTTGGGGGTCGCGGCATTAAAAAGGTTGAGAACCACTGCTTTAGGGCATCTACAAACATACCATTTGTCCTGCTTCTGGTTCATTTCCATTATCCCTCTTGAGCCCTGCTGTCTTAGTTGCAGAGCTGCATTGTTTTATTGCCAACTTAGCTGCAATACATCAGAAATCCCCAGGCTCCCTTAGGTCAACTGCTTTTCGGCTTCTGGGCTCTTCTCCTTCTCGTTAGAAGAGTTTCAGTTGCGGAGGCAATGTGTTTGTGAGTTATCATTTCACCGTTTAATCACTGTCCTTCTCAGTTGTGTTGATATTTTGCAAATGCAACCACAATGTGGAGGGAAAAGGGGGATTTTATTTTATTTTTTTAGCTTTCTGCTATGCGTCAGCTGGGAGAAATATCAACAACCTAAGATAATCAGATGATACCACACTAATGGCAGAAAGTGAAGAGGAACTAAAGAGCCTCTTGATGCGGGTGAAGAAGGAGAGTGCAAAAGTTGGCTTGAAACTCAACATTAAGAAAACCAAAATCATGGCATCCGGCCCTCTCAATTCCTGGCAAATAGATGGGGAAGAAATGGAGGTAGTGACAGATTTTATTTTTCTGGGCTCCAAGATCACCTCAGATGGGGACTGCAGCCAAGAAATTAAAAGACGCTTGCTCCTGGGGAGGAAAGCTATGGCAAATCTAGACAGCATACTAAAAAGCAGAGACATCACCCTGCCAACAAAAGTGCGTATAGTCCAGGCCATGGTTTTCCCAGTTGCAATGTATGGCTGTGAAAGTTGGACCATAAGAAAGGCTGAGCGCCAAAGAATTGAGGCCTTTGAACTATGGTGCTGGAGAAGACTCCTGCGAGTCCCTTGGACTGCAAGGCGTTCAAACCGGTCAGTCCTAGAAGAGATCAACCCCGACTGCTCTTTAGAAGGCCAGATCCTGAAGTTGAAACTCAAATACTTTGGCCACCTAATGAGAAGGAAGGATTCACTGGAGAAGGGCCTAATGCTGGGAAAGATTGAGGGCAATAGAAGAAGGGGACGATAGAGAATGAGATGGCTGGATGGAGTCACTGAAGCAGTAGGTGTGAACTTAAATGGACTCCAGAAAATGGTAGAGGCCAGGAAGACCTGGAGGAACATTGTCCATTGGGTCGCGATGGGTCAGACACGACTTCGCAATTAACAACAACAATGAGTCAGCTGGAAGGAATACAAGATAGCTCCCGTGGACTTCGGACTTCTCCACCCATCAAGATCAATTGTAACAAGACCTTAAGACTTTTTGAGATTTGGGGGAGAAAAAACGTCATGCTTGCGAAGGAACGTTTTGCAAAAGAGCTATCACTTTGCCTTAATTATCTTAAGACCACTCAGAAAGATGGTGCAATTTTTTGTCCGGATCGCAAGTTGTTTCCCGAGCATCGTGAAAATTCATTTACTTTTCAAAGCTTTCTTCCAGGGACAGCGTATTTTCGGAAAGGTCAAGATTCAAAAGAGTAAAGGCTATTTGTCCACCCAGCCACGACCACGGCTCATGTTTTGTTTTGTTTTTGTTTTTTCCAGGTTTCCGATTCAGGATAAGGAGAAATGCCAGAGAAGCGGTCGCCAGCAACTCAGCTCTTCCCTGCTTTCCGCCCTAGCAGACAGGGCTCTCCTGCAGGGGGCGTCGTCCCTGATCGACGCGCCTTACGCGAAGACGTGAGGAATATTGTTCCTGCTCGCGGCCGGTCGCTGGGAAGGCTTCGTTTGAGCTGACGTGTGATTTTCGAAGCCCTCTTTAAGACACGCCCCTTTCCCCCTGCTCCGCCGCCTCTCCACCCTCCCCGACCAGACCCGGGGGTTGCGATGGCCGCTACGTGGGAAGAAATCCTCAAGTTGTCTCAGCAGTTTCAATCCGCTCAGTTCGCCCAGGCGACGCAGAGGTGAGGGGAGGGGAAAACACTTGGCGGGCGGACCGAGGAAGCAGCCCCCCCCCCCGCCCGCTCTAGTCTCCTCTGAACGACGCTTTTCCAATGCTCTGTGACGGCCCTCGTTTTTTTTTTTTGTACCCCTTAACTTTATGCCCTTATGACCGTAATGCTTTTGGAAGAAGCGATGCGTCTTTCCCGCTTTTAATAAAAGGGGAGCAAGTCTACCGTAATCTCTCAATTAGAGCTGCTCTTTCTTTTTTGTTTTGCTTCCTTTCAAAAACATCCACCTGCATTCCATAACCTGACTGCTGCTGTCAAGTGACGATTTTCCCATGCCAGGAACTAAACAAACGTGGTTTTCTTCATGCCAAAAACTAAACAAACAATCAGGGGATTTGCTAGATTTTCCTGTAAGCCTACTATCAAAGGGATAAGCCCAGGTCTACAAAAACAAAAATTCTGCCCACATATATTGGTATTTATCTATTCAGCATGGCTGGGTTTCCTTGCTGGTGCAGTTTATAGAAAATAGACACGAAGGTCCAGACCTGACTTATAGGCAGCTTTAAACTTTTAATTTTTGACTGTGGTAGCACATATCTCAATGTTGGGTATGTATGTTTTTGTCACATAGCACCAGTATTGACATAATCATAACCATATTTTAACCTAAACCATGGGAGAGGGACATTACAGGACATTACAGACTTACAACAGTTTATTTAGTGACCGTTTAAAGTTACAACAGCACTGAAAAAAATGACTTATCACTTTTCACACGACCATTGCAGAATCCCATGATCACGTGATTTACATGCAGATGCTTGACAACTGGTTCATATTTATGATGGTTACAATGTCCCAGGGTGATGTGGCCATCTTTTGTGATCTTCTGACAAAGTCAGTGGGGAAGCCAGATTCACTTAACAACCGTGTTACTAGTTTAACAACTGCAGTGATTCATTTAACAACTATGATAAAGAAAGTCATAACATGGGACAAAACTCACTTAACAAATTTCTCACTTAAATTCTGGGCTCAATTGTGTTTGTAAGTCGAGGACTACCTATGTTTACAAAAAATATATTACTGAAAATGTTTAAAATTACAGAGATATAAGGGAATATTATTTAGGTTCTATACATATAAACAAAAATTAATCCTAACATATCTAAAATATAAGTAGAATGCTGATATATCTGTACAATATATTACAGGAAGTCCTTATTTAGCAATCATAATTGCTTCTGGAGAGTTGATCATTAAAGGTAACATTTGCTCAGTGAAAATTATGTGACAGTGACCATGCTTATGATTTTACTTCAGCTGTCCTTTGCTTTACAGCATCAGAAGGATACAACCCCAAACAACCAGCTAAGCCCAAATGTGGGAAAAGTTTCCATTTCCCAACTTACAAGGAAGCTGGATAAAAGGGCAAATGTTATAGTCCTTTTTCCTCACTCCTCTACCATTTGGAATGCTCAACCAAGCATGAGAATAATTAGCAAGAAGAGAATTAATGTTTGCCTTTAAATTCGTTGGAGAGGAAGGGATTACAAGAGAGTAAGCAGGCAGACAATGGACTATATACACTGAAAGGAATGTACTAATATCTGCAGCTTGCTTAGCCTTCTCACACTTCCTGCCATCAGCTGCTTAAGAAGCAGAAAACTTTTAGGTTTGGTCAGTTTCAAGCAGCAGCTGTCCTGGAGAGATTTAATCAACTAATTAAGATCATACTGCTGAGCTTATTAACTTGTAATAGGGATACAGTATGCTGTGGAGAAAGGCAACTGAGGAAGAGATAGCTTTTTCCTCAAGGAGGGAAAAAGAGCTCAGGCACACAATACAAATTAACTGACTCTAATAGTGAATACTATACTAAAAGGGGGAAAAGAGAGAGAGTGACTGCAAACATTGTAAATGTAGGAATTGAATGCAAAGTTACTTTGTAATCATCGTAACTGAATAGTTGCTTTCTGAAGCAGTTGCTAAATGAGGACTACCTATAGTGATAAAATATCACATTTAAAGTCAGATGTTTAGGATTACATGCAAATTCTCTTGTCTGTTCTTTCAATATATAGACTGTCGGAACGTAATTGCATAGAGATTGTTTCTAAGTTAATTGCTGAAAAACAGCTGGATGTAGTACATACTCTTGATGGAAAAGAGTATATTACTCCTGCACAGATTAGCAAAGAAATACGTGATGAACTTCATATTCGTGGTGGTAAGTGCATATTAATATAATCTTCAAAATTTGACAGAATTTGTTAAGTTGTTAAACATCACTTTTTTATAAAAAAAAGGCGTTACTGAAATGTATATCTTTCTTGTTTAAGCATTGCATAATTATAATTTTAAAACTGAAATCATGGTAAGGTGCTTAATAGTAGATATTGAAATTCTACAAAGCCATATTTCCACTAGAAGTACATTTTTCCTGCCCTTAGACTGTTGAGAGAATACTTGAATTTAGCAAGAGAAACATTTTAGACATTTCATTTCTAAAAGCATTAGCCAAAATGCTAATGATAATTTTGTTTCAATTTGTGTTGAACACTAAACATCTCTATTCAGAAATTTCACTGAATTCAATGACATTTCCCATCAGGTAAGTTATCCCTTTTGTTAAGCTGTATATTGCCTGGCTAATATACGCAATGATCATTTCTTAGAAGGAATGGCAAGAAAAGTATTCTTATATGGATTCCATGTGCAGAATTCTTCTGATGGAATATTACATATCTGTATTACATAGAACCATTAAAACAATTCACTGGACACAGATTTTTTGTAACCACTGCATTAGTTCACTGATATTTTATCCATGAAGTGAATAAGAAACAAAAAGTAGATCTCTTGTCTCTTTGCATTTTTATAAGAAGTGCCTCTGTGATCCCTCAGTGTGATTCAGTTCTACATTGCTTTGAATATTTTCTCCCTCCAATGATGATTTCTTGACAAATATTGCATGACTTCCTTCATCCTTCTGAAACATAACTTGCATAATAAAAGGCAGTACTCCTGTAATATTAAAATACTTTCCAAGGCAGCTTTCATTCTTGTGAATGTGTTCAATCCGACACTTGTAGCAGCACCTTCATACCCTCAGGAAACAGGTGATAAGAGTTTAGCTCTTGAAATTCACTGTAAGGATTATATTATGTCTCTATAGTAAAATGATTGCAGTTTATATTGCAGAATATAAAAAACTGCTTCAAAATTTCATCCCTAGGAACCTTGTTCTTTCTTTACTCAAATTAATGTTTGCATTGTTGAGCTCATTTCATTACTTTAGCTGGGAAAGAAAGCATTTTTATGCCCAGATATTTTTTTTAAAAAAATCATTGAATGAACTCCTTCACTGAAACAGCTTGCCACATCAGTGTAAGGCTTATTTGTAATCAGCTTGCTTTTTCTCCCTCTTTACTATTCTTAGTGGTGCTGATACAATCTTTGCATTTAAAGTTGTAGAAGTGCTCTTCTGCATCATAAATGATAATGTTTCCCTTAGTGCATGAGAATATATTCAGATGAAAATAGCATACAGATGGCAGCAACCACGCTGGAGAAAATATTATAAGCAGCAGTCATATGCAACATTCATGCTTAAAATTGTCCCAAGTTACTTTGGAGATTTGAAGTCAAAATGAAAATCATAATGAACAAGTATTAATATTTCACAACATTCATTTTTGATCTTACTACAGGTCGGGTGAACATTGTGGATTTGCAACAGGTAATTGAACTTCATTATAAACATTGTTTATTTTTCCTTTATTAAGTCAGTTTGATGCTTATAAGTGTTTTTACTAGTTCTGTCATAATTTTTAAAGGAGGTATAAACTATTTGCTGTCTGTACAGAGTTCTATAATTACTGTATATATCACCTGTTTTTTATTGTGTTTATATCCTTGTAATTTTGTAGTTAAATACTTTATTCATAATGAAATATTCTATCATATTTTTTAATTTCTTTAATTTCTCCTAAAGCTGTTGTAAGCTTTCCATTTATTATGCATCCATTTTGAATATTAAGTGTATAAATAAAAATGAATGTTCACTGATGCATGCAGAAATATATTTCATTTCCATTAACCTTTTTTCTTCTCAAACCTCAAGTAAATGGAATTATTTTATAACATTTTTATTGATGTTATTTTGTGTTTTAACTTGTTTTAATCTAGGTCCATATTTTAGTTAAAATTTTTGGTATTGAAATAGCTGTTAAATAATTATGCAGGAAATTGTCAGATTGTTTTAACAGGAAGTCATAAATTAGATTTATTTTGCTATACTGTTTGTAAAACCAGATACATTTTGATTGCTATAAACTATTGCATTTGTTCTGTTTCAACTGCTATTAATTTATTGAATTCAGTCAGTGACAGTAATAAAATACTTACTTATTCCTCCCTTCTTTGCTCTGCCAGGTAATAAATGTTGATCTGCTCCATATTGAGAACCGAGCTAACAACATTGTCAAATCAGATCGAACACTTCGATTGGTATTGGGACAACTTATAGATGAGTGAGTTCTTTAGGATAATTAAATGCAATCTAATTATGATTGAGACATAATTGTCAGGAATAGATTTATCTGCATTTACATAAACCTTCCAGGTTTCAAACCCAATCAAAATGCTATCCTAGACTTTATTGTAAACTGCAGCATATTGTATTTTTCTTGTTAAACTGGAAACAAATGTTTCATCTTGAAATTCATAGTGCCACAGTCTAGGACGGTAGTAAAAAAAAATACAAAGTAAAGTACTCTGGATTTATGTTATTTATTTATTTTATATATCAAATTTAGAGACCACCCATCTCACTCAAATAAGATCACTAAATAAGACTAGGAGGGGAAGAGCTAAAAAGAGAAAGCACAATGAAAACAGAGGCATTTATGTCTAATATCTAGCAGTAACAAATAGTCTGTCTTTGGAGACTACTAAAAGAGACAGAAAGAAATAAAAATCTTACTGCATATAAAAGTTCCCTTACTTTTAAGTTATACCATAGTACTTGGAGTTGGGATTTTAGCAGAAAGAAATATCAAATTTTATACACTACATGGAAGTTCATAGAACAACAAAAACAAAGAATTAGCTATTTGTATATCTCATTTTCCATTTTGCAGTTATATAGACCTGCATGCAGTTATATTCTATTATACACTGGCTGTGAACTGCTTACAAAAAAAGACAAGGCATTGAAAACAGTAAACAAAAACAACATTAAAAAACAATAGCCTCTACTAGGGACAGACACAAACTAACATTCCTCAAGCCAAAGATACAGAGATCCAGAGGTATGACTGCATAATATTCCACAAATAACGAAATTGTTACTTCATTAAGTACCTGAAAATGTGGACTTAACAATAGCTTTTATTTGAATAAAATGACTGTTCCTTGAAAGTTTAATAGTAAGGCACTATACAGCTATATCTTTTCTGTTTTATTTATCAAATACCACTCCTAAACCAAATATCGATATGAAGTATATATAATAGCACATTTGAAGTGTAACACTAATACTGATTCTTCATGTCATACCAGAAATTATTTAGATCACATAGCAGAAGAAATAAATGACAAGTTGCAGGAATGTGGCCAAGTGAAAATATCTGACTTGTGCAAGGCGTACGATCTTCCAGGAGACTTCTTGAAGCAGGTAATTCATCTGAAAATTACTTTTTTACTGAAACTATTTCACTTTGGTAGCTATTTGCATTGCCAGATATATCCTAAATGTTGGCCTTAATGCGATAATACTATTTTTTCTTGAGATTTAAATTGTAAATGTTCTCATATGCATAGCTTTAATTTAGTTCTTTCTGCCATATTGCTAACTACTGCGTTGTAGCCAATTCCATGGCAATTCCTTGCCTAATAACCAGGAAATAAAGTAGCTTTAAATTATGAAAACAAATTAAGAACCCATTATATGGTTGTTTTGATGAAATTCTCTATAAAACAAAAATAGTTTACCTCATGAGATTGTGTTAATGTGTTCCTTATTTTGATCCCCTAGTTCAGGGGTAGGCAACCTTGGCTCTTTTATGACTCGTGGACTTCAACTTCCAGAATTCCTGAGCCAGCCAAGGTTGCCTACCCCTGCCCTAGTTGGTGGGATATAGGCAACAATAGATTTATTAATTTATATAGCAAACAAACAAGTGGCTCTGGGTGCCGTGCAATAAAACTAAAATGATAAAATCTAAAACCATTATTAACAAATATTAAAACCATTTTTTTAAAAAAAACATAAAACAGAATAATAAAAACAATAAAAACAAAAGAATAATAGATAAAGGGATGTTAATAGTAATGGAATCACCTTACTAGTTCACCTGCCCCTGGGGTCCTCAATCTCCCCTGGCATAATCAGGTCTTAAGGGACCTTGAAAGCTTAGAAGAGGAGGAGATTTGACAGTGTGGGGGCCACAGCAGAAAAGGCCCTCTGCTTAGGGCCCACCAAATGTAACTCCCTAGACAGTGGAACCTGTAACTTACCCATTATGTTAGATCTGGTGGGGTGGATAAATGAAATTGGGGCAAGGCAGTCCCTCAGTTAACCCAGTCCTATGCTATCTAGGGCTTTAAAGTCCACACCTTGAATCGGACCTGGAAACAAACTGGTGCAGTGCAGCTCATGCAGCAGTACTCTACCAGAGACACTCCAACAGTAACTGCTTGTGACACTGCTGTTCTGTCCCAGCCTATGTGAGTACTTGCTCAACTGCTTTACTCACAAGAAGAAACCCCTCTTCATGGAACCAGGCAGGACCCAGAAGAAAAAACAAACCCCTTTTATTTTTAGACACCTGACTCAATGTCCAAGATTTCAGAGGCAAGCAACACAATCCACAAAAACACAATCCTCAGCACGAACGGTTGCCTTTGGCAACCATCACCTCCCACACCTTCCTCCTTTATAATCCAGCCGAGGCATGGCTTCTTAATGGCTTTTCCTCTGCCTCTCGAGCTGCCCCTCTGCCTTCCTCTGTCTTGCTCGTCTCTCTTCTCTACGCATCTGCGCATCCAGGATTGGCCCCAGCTGTTCCTCTTCGTCGCCCAATTCAGGCTCCCAAAACAGTTGTGTCTCTGCTTGAGCGTCTGATTGTGAGTCTTGGTGCTCCTCAGAGTCTTCCTCTGACTCCAATGTCATTCCAGGCCCCTCCTCCTCATGTGACTCCTCAGATTCAGCTGCCGGATCCACTGGTTGGTGAGGAATCACAACAACTGCATTTTGCATGAGCTGAAGTTCCTAGATAATCTTTATGGGCAGCCCCATGTAAAGTGTATCACAAAATCAAACCAGGAGATGACCAGGTCATGAGTGACTATGAATAGGGCCCATTGATCCAGGAACAAGTACAATTAATGCATAGTGTGAAGTTGGGCAAAAGCTCTCCTTGCCATGACTTCCCTAACTCAAGAATCCAGGAAGACTCCCAGACTGCACACTGGGTCTGTTTGGGGTACTGCAGTCCCATCCAGCACCAGAGATGGTGTGTCCTAGAATCAGGGCCCCCAAAATCCAGCTGAAGTTTGTTGTTCCCATTCCAGATCCTCACAGCTTTCAGACACCAGGGTAGGATGTCCATAGCATTGCTTAATTGATCAGGAACAGAAATATACTGATGATACTTCACCCATAACAATGGATGAGCTCACCTATCACTCTCATTTAGATGTTAAACAAGAGAGGGAGACCACCAATCCCTGTGGTCCCTGCACTGTAGGGGCCAGGGATGGGATCTCTTCTCCCTCAACACCATTTGAAATCGACCCCAGAGAAAGGAGGTGTACCAACATAACACTGTACTGACCATTCTCAATCCTCTGAATTTATCTAGAAGGATACATTTTTCCTAATTTAATGAGCATTATACAAAAGCCTTCATTAACCAAGCCAGTCAAAAATTATTGTCCTATCTGTTGATGTTCATGGCATATGAAGTATTGTGTATTGGCATATAAGGGCGAATTGACAGGAAGAAAAATAGATAGTGAGTGATAGTGATCCATTCTTTAACATTCAAATTACCGTAAATGCCGGCGTATAAGACGACTTCCGCGAGCGTTGAAATCGGCGCCAAAGACAGGGGTCGTCTTATACGCCGAGTCGTCTTATACGCCGGAAATACTGGTAGTTTCCGGCATATAAGACGACATTCTAGGAATGCGGCCCGGCTATAAAGACGGGGGTCGTCTTATACGCCGGGTCGCCTTGTACGCCGGCATTTACGGTACATATTAGCAAGGTCAATTAATCTCTAATATGGACAAAATATTGTGCAGTCAGAAGTAAAAGAATCATTTTTTTAAATTAATGTACAAGTAAAATAACGTGCAAGTTAGATATTACTCATGTGTGGAACTTAGAATTTTCATGCACAGGAATTTCTCTTACATAATACCATGTAATGTAATTCTTCTCTTAATTGTTGTATTTTTATTCTAGGCATTCTCTGTTCGCTTAGGAAAAATTATTCATGGCCAAGTCGATCAGGATAACCGTGGGGTAATTTTCACTAATACATTTGTCACAAGACATCGGGCCCGTATTCGTGGCCTCTTCCGGGCTATTACCCGGTAAGTCAAAGGAAATGCAAAGGTGCTATGAGTAATTTAATATGTTTATAAATGTTTTTGGTGAAATGTATATTTTGAAGGCACAAGTAAAATAATTTAGCCTTCTGTTTTTCACAGATAATCATGAAGTTTAGATTGTGAAATGCCAAAAGCTTTAATGTGGGTTGTTTGTTTATTTTTGCTTAGCATCCAGACATTCAGGTTTTAAATTAGCAATAGCACTTAGACTTATATACCTCATGGGGGGGGGGTTGTTTTCAACACACAAGCTAGAACTTGTCAATGTTGGCTGCCTTGTGACTCGCTACATTATTCCTTATGGGGAAAATGTATTTGCTAGTCATTTTTTTGGGGTACTCGTGGATCAATTAACCATGAACTGAGATAGCACTGTATCTATCGTGGAATGCAGTTGCATGAAAAGGTTATACTGTATGTTTTCTTTTATACCTCATTTTAAAACCATAAAACATATATTTGATTTTTTAAAAAACCTGGTTTAGCTTCTGAAAATACTTTGTCTAATACATTCAAAACTAAGGGGGAAAAAGGAGAACAGAAAAAGAATACATTCGTATATCACAGCTTCTTGCCCTTATCTACTTTTTAACTCTCTTTAATTTGCTCTTATTCCATTGACTTTTGAAACATGATCCTTAGACCACTGGTGATTCACAAAATTCCATCAAGAAATTCATGGTCTAGAGCTTCCAAAGTCCCCACCTCCCCATAAATATCCTGACAGTTTATTTGGGATTTAAAACTGGTTCATTGATAATATAAGTAGCAACATTTTGAGTGAATTTACTATAATTCTAAGTACGTAGCAATAGGTGGAATGGTGATCTTGCACAAGAATCCCAAAAGAAAAGTATGAAATGGCAATATGTTGAAAAATATCTAAAAATGGATTTAATTGAGTTGCAGATCCATTCACTTTGGATCCTTAATACTCAGAATTGTTACATTGAAGAACATCCTTAACCAGCAAACTTGTACTGAGAGCTGTTACATAAAATAATTCAAGTGGTAAATAAATGTTTAATTTGGAGTTAAATTCTGTGGCATAAAATCTGGTTTATAAAGGCCCTTAAAACTAAGATGAGAATGCTTTCCATATTCATTATTTTATTTGCCAAACAAGGCCATTAAAAATAAAAACAAAATGGAAGGGTGTTAATTGATGATTGCTGCATTTTCTAAATAGTTATTTAGGAGTAAGCATATGCCTCCTCCCCAAATGTCCACACATTTTCATACAGTGTTAACAAACAGAAAAACAGTATTGGTTGCTGAGCACAGCAAACACTAGAAAATAGTTCATCTGTACTGTAGATCGTATCTGGTTATTTAGGACATGGTGACATGGTGTTTGACATGATGTTTATGTCACTTCTTTCTTAGACCTACACCAATAATTAACCTAATCACTCGACATGGGTTTCAGGAACATCTGCTTTACTGTGAGTTTTGCTCAGACGCTTTATTTTTCATTTAATAAAAGTAGCATTTCAAAGTGATAACGAGCGGTTTACCTATTTTCTTGCTGCATCTCTGTAATCAACCAAACTAATTTTTTGAGTCATCTGCAAAGCTTGGGAATTGGAGATGTGGTTTTTCATTGGTACTCCTTTTTCTTCAGTGGGCAGTGTTCAGTTGGTTCTATTGGGGGAGGACCTGTTGGTTACTTCAGTGTGGAATGCTTGACCTTCTGACTCATTTTATTAAAAGTCTACATGAACCTATTGGACAAACTGTTCATTCATTTGGAATCAGGTATCATCAATACATTTATGATACCAAATTTTAGATGTCAATCCCAGGCTGAACAGGAGATGTATAGAGGTCCTGACTCAGTGGCTAGAAGCTGTGACAGGCTAGATGGGGCAAAACAGACATCATTTTTGTTAGTTCAAAAACTTCCTTGTGTCATGAAATAGTTCATCCCTTAACTTTTGATTGGATAGCATTGCCTCTAAAGGAGGTGATGTGCATTTTCAGGTTTTCATAGTGAATCAGGAGATGGAAGCTATAGTCAAGTGAGCCTTTGATTAGCTTCAGCACATTTCTTAGTTTTGCCCTTTTTGGAAAATGGTAGCTCAAACTTTGTTACTCTACTTCAAATTACTTTATTTGGAGCTACCTTTGAAAATGATTAAGAGGCTACAACTGCTACAGAAGGCAATAGCTTACATATTGACATGCATTAGTCAGTTTAGCAGGATAACATCTGTTTAACTGGCTGCCAGTTCACTTCTGGACCCAATTTAGTTTGCCAGTACACTTGGCCCCTTGTTACCTTGACTGTTATCATATAGAATTTGTTTGATTCACACAATCTAATAAAGAGATGTTCCAGCCAGAAGTAAGAAGAAGATGTGGGACCCTCAGATTGACTTTCTCAGAGGTAGCCCCCTTCCTCTCTAACAGCTTACCCCAAAGTTAAATGTGCCTCTACTAAACTAGCGGTATTGGAAGAAAATGAAAACAATTATCTTCAGGTGAGAATTTGAGCTAATTTGATATATTTGATATATATTTATAGATTTTTATTCTTTTGTTTATTATTATTGGTTTTACAAATGGGTGTTATTTTATTAATACTTTATCTCATATGTTGTAAGCCACTTAGAATCAGAAGACTAAGTGGCATATTAAAGAAATAAATTGATTATAAATTGCTGTAAACAATCTTATTTTTTTTTATTCTTTTTTTTATTTTTATTTATTGAAAATTTTTTAAATTTTACAAAAACAAATCCCCTTCCCATACCCCCCCCAACCCTACCTCACCCCCCCCCTTCCCAACCTCCCAAACCCTCCCCTGGACTTCCCAGAGCTGAGTACAGGCTTAATTAAAAAAAGAAAAAAAACTTAAAACACTTTTAAAACCTAAACAAATTTAAATACAATCATCATTCTATATAAACTCCCTCCAAAAACACAAATTTAAACATTACTTTCTTTGAATATCTATATCTATAGTGTAAAATCTAATTTCTCCCTCTTTCTTTATCCTAAAACGAAAAAATAAACATATAAACCTTTGTTATACCATTAAAACTAAATACTCTTAAAAAACTTAAAGTAAATACATATTTCCTTCAATCTTCATAATCTTCTCTCCTATCCAAAAAGAAAAAACTTAAAAAACCTATAAGTCCTAAACAAATCTAAGCACATTTAATTAAACAAATTATTTTCTCTTAAAAATATTAATAATAATATTTGAAAACTAGAAACACTTTTAAATCCTAAACAAATCTAAATACAATCATCATTCTATATAAACTCCCTCCAAAAACACAAATTTAAACATTACTTTCTTTCCTAAACAAATCTAGACATTTAATTAAACAAATTATTTTCTCTTAAAAATATTAATAATATTTAAAAACCAAATTTAAGCATACTTAAAACTTGAACAAGTTATACTCCCTTCAAAACACAAATTTAAACATTACTTAAAATTTAAAACATTAGAATCCCCTCACTAAAATGAGCAAATTATAATCCCTTCAAAACACAAATTTAAACAATATTATCATTAAAGGTTCAAAACTTAAAACAACAAAATTCCCTTATACGCCTATCCATAATAAACACATTAAACATTTCAATCTTCACCAATAACAAATTCCATCCGTAAGAAACTGCATCCTTATCAGTCTCAATTATATTAGTATTATTATTAATTATTCACATTCCAGTTTTTTCCATTCTCCATTCTTCCATTTCCATTCTCCATTCTTGTATCAAACTCGTAAGAAATGCTGCAAGTTTTGCCTTAGGAGACTGCTCCAAAATTCCTGAATCTCCCATCGACTCCGAAGCCAATACAGGTAAGGGTTCCTTGAATTCCTCCTTGTGTTGGTCTTTACAATTGTAAGTTGTACAAGTTATCCTCTGCCCGTTCCTCTCTTGTTGATGCCCCTCAAACTGAGATTTCCCAATTTCCATTTCAGGCAGCAATTCCACCCTTGAAGATTGCTCCAAAGACTTTGTAGGTCTAACATCTCCCAGAGATTCAGAGACCACTGAATATGAAACTTCCTTAACCTTCTTCTGTTGCTGCTTTTCTTTGGAATTGTATGCTGCACAAGTTGTCTTCTGCTCCTCAACCTGGACTTGTTGAGGCCTCTCACACAAAGATTCGCCAGTTTTCATAAATATAGGCTCTACATTCTTTTCTTCCAAAGCTTTAAACTTAATAGATGGCGATGCACATACCCCCAGGACCGAAGTATAAAAATCTTTTGCTTGAGAAACAGTATTAAGTCTATAACATGTCCCCAGGTAGTTCACCACCATTCCAGTCGGAACATCCCATCTGAATAAAATTTTTCTCTTTTTAAGTTCATTTGCTAGAAAAGCAAACTCCTTTCTTCTTCTTAAAATTTTAGATGGGATCTCCTTAAAAATTATAACATCTTGTGAAGCAATTTGAAATCTCTTCTTATAATAGGCTTGCACAATTTCATTGCGTAAAGATCTTTTACCAAAGTAAATTACCACATCTCTTGGCAGATTCTTCTGTGCTGCCACCACAGAGTTAACCCTAAATAATTTTTCAATTTCACTAAGTATTCCCTCTTTTTCTTTATTCAAAATCAATGCAAAGTCCTTTGCAACCATCTCTTTCAGATCTCCTTGCAAAGACTCTCCCAGGCCCCTAATTCTTAAGGCATATTCCATTTGTCCATATTGAAGCATAAGAATCTCATTTTCCATTTCTTTTTCCATACTTTCAATTTTCCCCTCCATTATGTCCACTTTTTCAGCTACCTCTTCCACATGGGAGTTCACCTTTTCAAGAACAGAAGCAACTCCTTCTAAAGCCAAAACAAAATCTTGTCTCAAGATCTTATTATTTTCCTCTAAAATCTTTTTCATTTCTGCCCTAATTTGAATTATAACATCTCCCATCATGTCTTGCAAATCCTTCATAGTTATTAGCTGACCCCCAGAAGAGGGTGAAACTGTTGATTTAGAAGCTGTAGAAATCCCTGGACGCTTTGGAGCCATCTTAAAGAAAAACCTTTAGTCCTTCTTAAAAAATTATAAAAATTCCTTCAAAAATCATAACTCCCTCCAAAGAAGGTCATTATAATAAAAAGAAAAAAGGGGAAAAAAAAGAAGAGAAAAGGAATTAAAAAAAGCTTTACTCCTTCTTAAAAATTGCAAAAATTAAACAGAAAAAAGTCCTTCAAAAAAGGGTCATTACAATAAAAAGAAGGGAGTTCAAAGAAAAGAGAAAAAAAAAGGGAGAAGAAAAAAAAAATTAAATAGAAAAAATCCGTTCCAAAAAAATACTTAGAGATACCAAAAACAACCATTCCAATCATAAGAAAATAAAAAGGGAAAGGGAAAGGAAAGAAAGAGAAACACCAAAAAGCTTGCCGGTCAGCATTCTAACTTCCAGAAAAAAAACACCGAGAGATTTGCCGATCGCCATTTTACTTTCCCTTTCAAAAAAAAAAAATAAATAAAAAGAGAGAATAAAAATAGAAACAAGTCTTAAAACTTAAAATCCAAATAAGTTAAAGAAAGCAAAAACTAAATCCTCTACTCAGCTCTGTCCGTTTAAAAAAAAAAAACTCACCAGTTCTCTTTAAGCACGGAGGTGTTTGCAGCGGCTCGTTTTGTCCCTGAGGACAAAAACAGCTGGGAAGCGGAGACAAGTCTGAACTCCGTGGGAGCACTCCTTTCACCCCCCCCCAAAAAAAACTTGGGGGGTGCAAAAGAGGCTCTACCACTATTCAGACACTCTCTACCCCCCCCCTTTGCCCGGGAGGGGGATTTTGAACCGCTGAACAGCTGATGTCTGCTGTTCATAGCGGTTCTTACACTTACCCAGGAGGACGGCTACAAAGTAGCCGCCATCGCGCGCCCTGTAAACAATCTTGTTGTTCTTTCTGGTTGCCTTCATTTAATTTCTCCACATTTAAATTTGCAATCCTGTTGAAATCATTCTTCCCGCTTGATAATATTTGGAAGCCTGAAACCACATGGGCATTTTTCTTAGCATAGTGTCAGATTTGTTTTTCTCAGCTATCTGTTGATTGAAAAAACCCAATAGAATTGGGTCTGATCTACCGGTAGTTATTCCAGATTTCCAAATGACTAGAGCAGAGAGGTTGTTATGGAAAAATGGCTTGTATGATTGATACATGTCAGCACCATCAAGATAGCTGATAGTGTACAAAAAGTAGTTTGTATTCTATAGTTCAATCTCTGGCATTTCTAGGCAGATCTAGAAAAGATTGGTGCCTGAAAGACTGGAGATCCACTACCTGTCATTTAGGTAATCATAAGCTAGAAAGACCAGTGAATCTGACCCTTTACTGTATAAGGCAGCATATTAATGTTTCTTACTATTTCGGTTTATATCCTATGTGCTTACAATTAAAACAAAGCAACTGCTAGTCAACAATAACAATAAAAGAATGAGTTTAAAAACCAACTAAAATCATCCATTCACCTAAAAAGGCTTCAGAGAAGAGGAAGGCTATAACTGTCACTCAAGGTGGGAAGTAAATCATGTGTACAAGTAGTTACAACAGTTCATTTAGTGACCATTCAAAGTTATAAAGGCACTGAAAAAAGTGGCTTATGACCATTTTTCACACTACCTTTGTAGCAGCCCAATGATCCTGTGATCGAAATCAGATGCTTGGCAACTGGTTCATACTGATGACTGTTGCTGTGTCTCAAGGTCATGTGATCCCCTTTTGCAAAATCAATGGGGAAGCCAGATTCACTTAACTGTGGCAAGTTACTACTTATCAACTGCAGTGATTCACTTAGCTGTGGCAAGAAAGGTCATAAATTGGGGCAAAACTTACTTAACAAATGTCTCACTTAACAACAGAAATTTTGGGCTCAATTGTGGTCGTAAGTCAACTACCTCTAATTGCCTTTGCTCTACAGTGCAGAGATTGGGAAGAGTATGGGTTTGTTTTGTTTTTTCCCTTACTCTAGGACAGTGGTTCTCAACCTGTGGGTCGGGACCCCATTTGGGGTCAAACGACCATTTCACGGGGGGCGCCAAACAACGCAGTCCACTATTTTTTTCCCCCTTTTCCTTATCTGTGCTACTCCCTTTTATTCTATTGGCTTTTGAAAGCCAATAGAATAGACTCTCTTGAATAGAGTCTAATTCTATTGGCTTTCAAAAGCCAATAGGAATTGTCCAGGCTGTCTCTGACCTGCTGAGCCCGCCAAAAGTCCCATTCTGCAAACGGTGCTGCACCAGTTGAGTAGTCCTTGACTTACGACCGGTTGAGTAGTCCTCGTCTTACGACCGGTTGGGGGTCACGGCATTAAAAAGGTTGAGAACCACTGCTCTAGGAAGAGGGCTTGGGCTTTTTTTTTGTCATCGTTCAACTATTTCAACCTTATTCACATGTTACCTCTATTATCCCCATTTTGTTCTGGTCATTCAACCACTTCGTTGCCTGTCCTTGACAGAAAACAGAATAGCTATGCGATCCGGACTGTACAATGGTTGTTTCCTTGAATGCAGTGAACTGTATTCAGATGCATACCCACTTAAAATAGATTCATTGAAGTCCATAAAATGTAATCATAATTTGCTTTGGAGCCCACTCAAGAGGTTGGTGTTCTTAGAACTGGAGTGCTATTCCCAGAAGGACATTATTGTCTAAATACAAAATGACTCTGTTAGAAAACACGTTGCTATGAAAGCTTTTTTTTTATTAAAATAATAGATGTTATAATGAAAGTTTCTAGGGACTTTATGTCAACAAGCTGAGGTCTGATGGAAATAACTGCTTCCCGAAGTCCAGAAGCTTTTTAAACAAGGGGATCAAAAACACAAGAAAACACATCATAGCCTTTCACTTCACCCCTATCTTAGTGGTTCTTGGAGTTTAAGCATTGCAATAGTGAGATAGATATGCAACTATTTGCTTTAAAAAAATCTGGCTGATATTCTCTATGCTTATTTTTTAAGACTTGGTTGTTAACCTATATTCTATAATATCTGGATTTTTTTATTAATTTGCTGATTTATATCCCACCTTTATTTTGACAAACAACACAAGGCAGCAAACATACTCAATACACCTTGCTTCTCCTATTTTCCTCACAACAACCATTCTGTGAGGAGAACTGAGCTGAAAGGGAGGCCCAAGGTCACCCAGTTGACTTTCATGGCTAAAATGGGACATGAAGTCACAATCTCTTCCTTTCTAACCTGGTGCCTTAACAACTAGACCAGGGGTAGGCAACCTGGGCATTTTTATGACTTGTGGACTTCAACTCCCAGAATTCCTGAGCCAGTCCACGAGTCATAAAAGAGCCAAGGTTACCTACCCCTTAACTAGACCAACCTGGTTATCATGGCTGAATTCTAGCTTGGCATGCTTTGACTGATGAATAACATGAATTGGAACACTGTTTCGCTGATTATATTTTCAGTGTATAAAATTAAATGTATTTGGAATTACTATTCAACTCCTTATTAGGACTATGCAGAACTTCGTAGTCTTGATCAGATGTGTATATATCAACTTGGGGATAAACCTATTACAACTTATTTCCATTTCAGAGAGTGTTTTAGAAAAAAGCGGTGCTCCATTCTTGCTAACAGAATTTAATTTTAATTCTGAAACATTAAGCAAAGCCATTCCTTTCAGTATGTGTTTCAATATTCTCCTTAATTGAGAAAAGAATTGAAGCTTGACCACTGTCATAATCTCAGGCCTCTCTCTATCCTCAGACAGCTCTCAAGAATTTTTCTAGAGAAACTCAGGACACACTTAGCCACAGCCTAAAGCCTGCTTCAGTCCTATTACTATGATGGCTTTTAGCTCTAAATCTCTAAAGGAAAAGAAGCAGACTTGTTTCTTTAAGAAGAATAGGGGGAGCAAATTCCTTTCCCAGGGCTACCCTTACAAAAGATTTGAACCCTGATGTTTCCCAAAAGGTTGCATTCTTAATATTGAATACTGCAAGAATAATATAGGTATCTGAACTGTACCTTGGTATGTTTCCTTTGGTTTTTTTTTTTTTTTTTTTTTTTTTTGAAACACAGCACCTGTTTGTCTACATACTATATTTCCACAGCATTCTTAGAGAGACTTGGTACTTATTATTTTTATGTCCATCCAGAAAGGTGCAGCTGGAGCAGTTAATGGTGGTATGATTGTAGTGATAATTCTGCTTGAAGGATGGATCTAAATTCCGTAAATTCCCAATAGTCTTTAAAGTATTTAAAGAAAACAAGTACTATGTATAGGTATACATTGCTTTTTTAAAAATACAATTTTGACATCACTACTTTAGCTGCTTTGGGATTGTGGGGAGATATTCGCAGTTTGTGAATCAGGATACGTTGGACTGGAGTTGCCGAGAGTCCCTGATGAATATTTTTTTTTCTCTCAAATTGCCTTGAATACCCTGGATTCAGATTTCTCCTTGAGTATCAGCACAATCTTGCTGCATCGACATTTATCTGGAAATGGTATAAAAATTAATGTAGAAAGAGCAGTATAATAAATCCATTAGGATCTATAAAAATTTAGATAGGAGACACGGAATAAAAGGATTGAGAGAAACTATTTGCATTCTAGTGTTTATCAAAATATATCGGACTATGTTTTTTAAATAAATTGTCTGCAAATTTATAAAGAAAAAAGGCTTATGTACAATATGTCAGAATCCATAGCTTGTAGTATTTTGTGATACAGTACAGTACAGAATATACTCATTAAATGAAGTTATTATTAAGGAAATAAGTTTACAAATATTTATATGTAAGGAAAAACAGCAGGTTACTGCTTGTAAAAACTACACATATCGGGAAAAAAATGTTCCCAAAAATGTGCACACAAACATGTGCATGATTTGTCATGTATACTTTTCGTGGCTGAATTTATTGGTTGATGCAGAAATCGGGCTAAAGCAAATTGTGCTCATGAAATGTAAAACTAAGCAAACCCTAAATGTCATTTACATACAGATAGTCCTTGAGTTATGACCACAGACCACAAGCTCAAAATTTCTGTTGCTAAGCAAGACATTTGTTCAGTGAGTTTTGCCCCATTTTACAACCTTTCTTGCCACAGTTGTTAAGTGAATCACTGCAGTTGTTAAGTTAGTACAGTGGTAGTTCTGGCTTCCCCATTGACTTTGCTTGTCCGGAAGGTCTCAAAAGGTGATCACCGTCATAAATATGAGTCAGTTGCCAAGTGTCTAAATTTTGATCACGTGACCATTTGGGAATGCTGCAATGGTTGTGTGAAAAATGCTAAGTCACTCTCTTCAGTGCCATTGTAACTTGGAACCATTACTAAATGAAGTGCTGTTGAGGATTACCTGTATTTGCAAATATATTTGCTATCCAGTCCCTAATCCACAGATGGCTTACAGAACACCATAAAATCATCCATAAAAATAACAGTAAAATATCATTAAGGTAAATTTTATTAGCAAAAACAATAGCATCGAAAGTCCATGTATTAAGGATCTGTGATTATAAAAAAAATAATAAAATATTGAACAAACAACCAAAAAAAGTCCAGAGAAAAGTAAAATGTTTCGCATTCTCTCTTAAAATGTACTAAGGGGGCTTAGTTCAACTCTTTGTGGCAAACTGGTCCATAATACAGAAATTATGGACTAAGATTAGTTGTTGATAGTTGGATCTGTAGAAAATGCCCCACTGATGATGTAAGAATAGGTGGCAGAATATATAGAAATGCATTGTCTTTTTTTTATTAAAAAAGTTTTTATTTTCCATTTATTCATACAAAATGCAATTAATTCCTAACCATTGGTACCGCCTGCCCATTCCCCCCAGGCTGCGTCCACCCTCTCTAATCCTTCCCCACTTCCCTCCTCTTTCTCTCATCCCCTCCTACTCTCTTCCCCTCCCCTTCTCCTCTAACCATCCTACTTCCTCCCTACTCCTTCCTCCCCTCTCATCCCTCTCACACACATGAACGCAGCATAGACGAAATGCCCAAGCGTTCGCCATGTCTATATTATCATTACCCACCCATGCATTGTCTTTTAATCTAAGGCCAGGTACATGCCTAGAAGCATTTCTCCATTTCACGTTTTAACAGTTTAAATTTTGCTTTGGATAGCCATTACAAGAGACAAATGGGATTTGTAAAGCAAAAACAATTTTTAAACATTAAAAATCACTTTTAGAAATCTATAACCCAAACTTTCATGCTTCCAATCAAGCTGCAAATTAAGAGAATCCTATCTTGAGCTATATAATTGTGCAAAAGAAATCCAGTTGTAGACCATTAAATATGCTTAACTACTATGTTCTGTCAGCTCTATCCCTGAAATGTAAGGGTACATATTTTAATATTGCAGCTAAATTTGCTTTTATTCTTTCTTTGTAAATCTTTCTAATATTACGACTCTTTATTTTTTTTCCTCAGCTTTGCTTGAAGAACTTATTAATTCTGGATGTCTAAAAGGCACAGTGGTTGGTGGAAGGCAAGATAAAGCTGTGTTTATCCCTGATATTTACTCCAGAACTCAGAGTAATTGGGTGGATTCATTTTTCAAACAAAATGGTTATTTAGGTAAAAAAATCCTTTTGAGCAATCCTTTTTAAAATAATTGTTTAAGAGAAGTATATATTAGAGATTGTTTATACACATATGCATGAATACTTTGTACACTTGGTCATTTGTATGACCAAGAAAAGAACTGCAATAACTAGGGAAAACGTGCATTCTTAAAAGGTTAGTATCACTAAACAGGAGTTTTTACATTTGCTCTTTTATGTTCTCTTGTAGAGAATTTTGACCATTCATTGTTATGGAAAAGAAAGAAAACGCATACTTGGGACTAAAACTTGCCTATGATTCCTGAATTAGGAGTCACAATCACCAACTGTTAACATTTTCCAGAAAGGGAGCAGTATGTTCCTTTTTCTCCTATAAAGCAGAAATGTTTTTATAGCTCTACCAAAGCCCATAGATACAGATTCTAAAAGCAGTTTCTGGTTCAGAAAAAAATAATATATTGCTTTCTTATTTACCTCCTTATTTACCCTATGAGAGCTGGTAACCAGTTTATTGTGAGGGAAAAAGCTAGTGGCAATCTGAATTGTAGAAGGCTCTATGGACAGAGCTGCCCTTTGTCTTTGGAATAGAGCTAAGACTTTAGGCAAAGGAAAGCTTCTAAGACTGGAATGTTCTGGAAAAAGTTTGAGGTGGCCTGTATGGCAGGTCACCTCTTTGCAGTAGGTATTATTTGCTCTTAGTACTGTTTCCTTGATGTGTTAATGGCTAGGAAGCTGATTGATATTGCTTTTAGGGTTTGGTAATTTATTTTTCTATTAACTTTTGTATTAATAAAAGTGGCTCAGAGCCTTTTTGGAATTTAGTAGCATATAAATTGCAGAAATAAATACAATAAAATGAAGATTACAGGCTTTTATGCAAGCTCAGAATAAAACCCACAGTCAACCTATAAAGAAGGGTCTAGAATCCACTGAGAAGTAAATATTATCCCCCCGCCCATGCTAAATATTTTGTATGTCATTGTCAAAGACCTTGTATAATTTTGCAGAATTTGATGCATTGTCAAGACTTGGCATCCCTGATCCTGTGAGCTATGTAAAGAAAAGATACAAGTCTTTGCCAATTTTGTTTCTGAAAGCCTCTTGTGTTGGTCATGAAATTTTGGATCAGGTGGAGGCATCTGTGGATGAAGCCATCAGCTCTGGTCAGTGGGTGGATATTATGGTATGCTCTTTCCTTTTTCTGATTTTCAATTAGCTTTGTTGTTGAGAAATAAGCTCTAGTTTTCAATGATATATGTTGTCTGTAGAAAGTCCTACATTCAATCCCAAGTATCTGGAAAGGGCTGAGAAAGAGTCTTGAATTAAATCTTACAGAGTACTTCCAATCATAATATGAGATATGATGTATTGTACTTATATTTGTAGGTAGTTCTATAATATAATATTGTATATTGTGACAGATTGAAATAGTGTGAGACTGTTGAAAATCATTCGGCAATCATTTATTCTACAGTGATTTGAAAAGTATTACGGGTTTAATTTCAAAGGATAACTTCTATCAAATCAGTGTTTAACCTGAGCAACAAAATGTAATGCTTTCTGAAGTGCTATTTTCTTACAAATTTTGAATGAATAGATTTATTTCTTAATATAGCCTTCTATATAATATCAGTGACATACCTTGTATTGCTCCATGATTCAGTTGGGAAAAAGAATGTGTTCTTTATTTTGAAATTCAGATTACTTTGAAGGCTGAAATCTGATTTCTGTTTCATCAGCCCTTCAGAAAGCACTTAATATTAAATGTCTTTGAATGGATGGCAGGGGTAAAATCGAAGTCCAATGTTACACAGAGATCTGAATGAGATTAGGATTCCCAAGTTAATAATCTACCTTGCTTACACTCAATAGTAACTTATATTTGACAGTGTTTTTAATGCCTGCTTGAACTACTTCATCCAGCTTATTTCAGGACTTTGTGTAAAAACATGATCATTTT
Source organism: Crotalus tigris (assembly GCF_016545835.1). NCBI lineage: Eukaryota > Metazoa > Chordata > Lepidosauria > Squamata > Viperidae > Crotalus > Crotalus tigris. Next base: position 59,477 of record NW_024097199.1, read on the forward strand.
ACTGCTATAGATGACTGTTGAATTTTACTGTATGTCTGGAGCTATTACAGTGGAGCTGCATTTTAATTTCTTCACTTCCCCATAGCAAGACTTAATAGACATATATCATCCTGATAGAATTATTGCTTGAAATCAACTTCCTGCAACCAAATTCTATGGAACATAATATTTGAGTTACAACATATTAACTTACACTTTAATACAAGTTTGTGTTTGTTGGAGATGTAAAGTTTTGAATAAGGTTCGTTTCTTTTGTGAAACTGAGACGTACGTTGATACATTCTGTGCCAGGTTTATAAAATCTTATATCAATTTACAAAAGACTGCATATATATGTTACAACAATCAAATAAGGAGGATGGCACCAAAAAGCAAAAAGAAATTTCAAAACACTATGACAAAAGTATGAAGCTTTTATCATAGTATTTTGAAATTTAAATATCTTTTGCATACATTGTGAAGTGCTTACTTTCTCCTTGATTTTTAAACATGATTTTAAACATGTTAAGTGTTTCATTAACCAATAAATGTAAGCTTGAATGTGATTGTTTTTGTTTTATAATCCTAGCCTCTTCTTCCAAGTTCATTATCTGTAGAAGATGCCGGCATGTTGCTTCAGCAAGTAATGAGATCCTTCAATAAGCAGCCTTCAGCCTTGGTCTTTGGTGACACTAATGTAGTCAGTGAGAAATTTATCAGCAGCTGTGCTGATTTGTTTACTGATCTTATGCATCAGAAAGCTGAAAAGGTTGGTTTACTGAACGTAGCATTTCAAAACAATCCTTAGAGAAGATTGCTTACCTAATTTATAATTTTTAAGAGGATAGCCTAAGCAAAATTACAGCGAAGACGTACATAAGCAATTTTGTGAAGCATTGGGGTATAAAGTGTAAAATGTACCTGCAGGAAAAATAGTCATTTAGAGTGAAAGATAGTTAGATTAAATGTTTATTTCCTGGCATAATGCAGTATGTAGTGTCCAAGATAATAATACTGATGTTGGGTCTGATACATATGTTACCTTTGCAGAGATGATTTGAGCTTGTGTCTGTCATCAAAATGTAATAGTCATTCTGTGTTAGTTCTATCTATCTAGTTCATTATTGTCTTTCTAGAGGTAGCCAGATAACCCTGGGAAGCTTATTAGCTAATTGATATAAAGCTTTGGTCTTTCCTTGATTACTCTTTACTGGTATGCAAAGATACAATGCTTTGCCACTAGGCCTCTTCCCATGCCTCTCAATTGATTAACTCGAGACAGTGTTGCAGATAAACCAGGCATAACAGAGAGGGAACCATGATTTCTGTATAAGCTCTACCTCAGAAATAAGCTCTAGTTTTAGGGTGAGGGTGTGGGGTGGAGCTGCCCCCCACACCCACTTACCGTTGCAGCCAGGCCTCCCATGAATTGACACCTGCCTCACCTCGCCACCCGACTTCTTCTGAGGCACCCCCTGGCCTGTATTTCGCCATCAGAGGTCTTCTGGAAAGGCCTCTGCAACCAAGAACCGAGCTACAGATTCAATCCACAGCTCGGTTCTCAGCTGCAGAGGCCTTTCCGGAAGGCCTCTGATGGCAAAATGCAGGCCGGGGGTGACAATCTGGAGCTCCATTCTCAGCTGCAGAGGCATTTCCTTCGGCTGGAGAAGTGGGCTGGGCAGGGCGGGGCTGTCAATACCACCGCTGTGAGGTGAGACCATGGAAAAGAGACACACACACACCCCAAAATAAGACCTGGTGCTCTTTTGGAGGCAAAAAAAAACAACAACCCTGGTATAGGCAAGGTTTTTTTTTAATCCAACCAACACAAAGCAAAGTGGATGACCATGGACATGCAAACCGACAAATGATAAGCTGTTCAAAAAGAGATGATTTGCAAAGCACCTCTTCTGAAGGATTTGCCTTGACCATTTTTTATTTGCTAATTTAACAACAAGGCTACAGACACATGCTTATAAGTAGAATTGCTGCCTGATGGGAAAAGGGATGCACAATGGCTTAGCTTTCAGTTTTTATGTCATGGAGGGTATATTTGAGCTGCAGATTGCCCACTTATGATCTAATAGAGGTCCAAACCATTTCCACATTATATAATTTTCTAGGTTTGGCTTCAGTTGAATCACAGATTCTATATTCAGTTCTCGGTCTATAGAATTTAAGTTAGATAAATTGGGACCTTCAGTGATTGATCTCCTACTGTTCCAAACTTCTTTGGGTCTCAGGCTAATACTAAACTGATGGGAAGATAACTGAAAATCTTGACAACCCACAGGAATTCCTAATAGAACACACATAACTGGATATGGTCTTTATTTCAGGAAATGAAAAATAACCCCGTTAATTTAATCACAGAAGAGGACTTGAAACACTCTGCTCTCATGGAAAACACATTGTTGAGCAAAAAAGACAAAAAGGATGAAAGAAGGAAGAAAGCAATAGGTAAAGAAGTGGGATGTAATCATGGGTATGCAAAAATAGTTTGTACACAGATCACTTCATCTTGGACGGTCTGGGATTCAAATTGAAATTTTGAGTGTTAGATACTCTGTTCTGGACATGGCGGGAAATTGGATGGTTTCAGATGTGGATAAGGTCCATTTTTTTCTGGGCAGAAGTCTTTCAAGTGTTTTGTTTTCTTTGATGTGGTGGTTGAAACCTATCTTGCCTGTTATAGTTGACTCGTTATCTTTTGAATTTCTTGTTTGAATCTGACCATCAGGAGGAACAGTGATGTCCCTCCTGGTGTTGCCTTAGGGAGGCTGGGCTTTAGATAGAATTTGGGATGATGACCTAGTTTAGGTAGGTCAGGTAATAATTTGGATAATGAAACATCTGCAAGAAAACAAGGACTCCTTATAATCCTTCCATTATGCTGCTGAAGAGATAGTAGCATGGTATATGTTTACTCAGTGTTAAAGCTCTCTGCCTTTTCTGGGGCCTGCCTTTAAAAGCATTTTATTCCTCTCTCGGCCCTCATTCATAAAAATTGTGAATCTTCTGGAATAGGGATTGCTGGCATTGGACACTTAAGATGGAGGAAGGAGAAATCTCGTTGAACAAATACAAAAATTATATTAGCGTAGATTGCATGAAAATCTATTTGGATTGCATCCAAATACATAATTGTGTGATGTTCCTTGTGTTAAGTGATATTTATCACAGGATAACTAAAAGATAGTTTTGTTCTCCAATAACAATAACTATGGAGGAACAAACACATAACATTTTTTGAAGAATGCACTTTATTCAGGCATTTCTTTGTCAAAATGTTTTAATATAAACAATTTAAGCTCTTAATAACAATGCAGCTCTATAATTTTTCTGCTTAAAACTATTTAGTGGAGCGTACATCTAAAGTATTTGAATATAGCTTGTAGTTAAAATAGCTTGGCTGGTTAATTGAGGCGATTTTATATGAAAAATACTACAGGACATTGTTCTATTTAAATTATCTGTAATAATCATCATTTCCCTTCTTTTGAAAAACTGTTATTTTAATTCCGATCTTGGAGATATAAACGTATTTTCTTTCATTCCTAAGCAAATTTATGGTGGAGGTCTTGCTATAGATGTTGCTCTTTTTTCCTAATAACTGTTTAATTTACATAGGGGTTACATTTTGCAACCAGATCTACATGTATTTTATGGGTGAAGAGAAAAAATGGAATAAATATTGAATTATTGTGCTCCTAGTGCTCTTTAATTCGATATTGTGCATCATGTCATAGTATATTTTTACTGATTTCATGCATACTTTTATAAATTCAGGGCTACTATTTTTTTCCTGTTTGTTTTTACAAGGATATCACTTCCATTGCATTATGCTTATGAAAATAGTTGATTTTCCATGAATGTGTTCTATGAATATGACTTGTCTCATTCATATGGCCAATGGTAATGATATTGTTTTTCCACCAGAGGGCACTGGAAGGGTGAGAGATAGTGGTGGTGGAAATGCTAGAGAAATCAAAACTAAAAAAAACAAAAAGAAGGCAAGAAAAGATGCTGATAGTGATGACGAGTCACAAGCAAGTAGCACAAGTAAGTATGCTACCTCTTGTAGTTTTCTAAGTCTACTTTGTGTTTCCTTTTATTTGTACATTCTTGAATTTATCATAAAATGCATGCCTACAAAAATGTGCATGTATATGAACACGCCCTTATTAAAGAGTTAAATATGATGGTGATTTTTGTAGATAGTTCTTTGAAAAGTGGCTTGAAGTAAATTAAGGGCAATGTGGAAATGACACTCCTTGAAAAGATCTATCTCAAATTGTAAAGAACATGAACAAGAAATCCCAATATACAAATCTTTAGCAGCTTTAAATTTTAATTAATTTTTACCTTAAAGAATTACATCTGATCACTGATCTGGTGGTGCTATGCAAAGCATTTGAATGAAGTGGCTACTTTAATAATTCAAGGAGAGGTGAATCATTTATGCTTTCTTTGTTGTTAAGCACCATAATCAAATGTTTTGCCCAACCACAATATCAGAGCACATTATTTACAGCAAGTAGCAGTGATGCATCATTTAAGCAAGTAGTTTAGAGTAGGAAATCCATTTTATTAAGGCTATCTTTTATAAACTATTTTCCTGGATTAAATAATTAAAGATTTTGAGCCACACCTGTCTGCTAGTGTCTTCACGTTCACATCAATGTAGCTTTTGTGGCAGCTGTTCAGAACTGGTTTGCTATGATTTCTTCCAGGATATTTCTCAGTTTCCTAGTGCAATCTACAACTAGAGTTTCTAAATTATCTGTAATTTATCTGTAAACTAGGTTTGGCCATGCTTAGTGTTTCAAGATCAGCCAAGTCTGGTCAAGTAATGTACCTATCTATGTTTTGGAATCAATTCATAACTTTATAAGAAACACACCATAGATTTATGGTATGAGCTCATCTATAATTTGAAACAATTTTTAGAGCTGTGCTCTCAGCATCTGATTTTTTCCTGCCTTATGGAACAATCTTTGATATTAAGAGGAATTTATTTTGCACTAGCTTTTACTGTAAAAATCTAATAGCTTCTTCTATCAAGGATCTTTTAAGTCAATTAGAAATGTTTGTCATATTATGACAGGTAGGAGCAAGCAGCTTGAGATCCCTTTTATGTCGCAAGAAGAAATTGAGGATGTTTTAAGAAAGCACATAAGGGATTGTCCTGAAGAGCTCATCATAGAACTTGCGGATCATCTAATCAGGTAACTGCAATCCTTTATCTTGGGAAAATGTTAAACTGCATCTCTTGTAGCCAGAGACACCTGCAGGAGCAGCTGAGGGCGAGTGACAAAATCTGCACCGCAACTTCTTCCCTCAAGATGACGCTATAGGGCACTACACCCCAAAACAACCAAACACAAGGACAGTTTTTCCCCTCATGCCATCACTCGCCATCACTCTGCTAAACAACTAATTCCCACAACATTGTTTATGCCCTGGGATATCAAACCACCTAGTAGGGCTGTATTAATAATAGTAATGATAATGATAGTAGTAGTAATAGTAGTAGCAGTAGCAGTAGTAGTAGTAGTAGTAGTAATAAAGTTGGAAGGGATGTGGAGGTTATCTAGTCCAGCTCAGGCAGGAAATCCTATACCATTTCAGACAAATGGCTGTCCAGTCTCTTCTTAAAAACTTCCAGTGTTGGAGCATTCACTGCTTCTGGAGGCGGGTTGTTCCCCTGGTTAATTGTTCTACTGATTAATTGTTCTATACTTCTCATCTGTCCTATTACCTATTTCTTTATATTCTTATGACTATAACTGGTTGTTGCATCTCATGATTTATGTTGATTGCTTTTATTTAGTATCCTATTATGATTTATGTTGATTGCTTTAATATCCCATGACTATCACTGAGTACTGTATCTATCATTTATTATTGTATTTGTTGATTATGATTATAATTATCACTTGTTGCTTGTATGTACACTGAGAACTTATGCACCAGAGACAAATTTCTTGTGTATGTCCAATAACACTTGGCCAATAAAGAATATTCTAGTCTAGTCTCACACATTCCACTCCTTACATACTTGGTTGTAATTTCACAGTGCAAGAATGGTGAGAGTTTGCATTGTGAAATATCAATGGGATTGTTATCATTGATGTAATTAGAAATAGATTCCTGTGCCTTTATTGCCCAGAGCTGGCTAAGCAGACACCCATCATCCCATTTTGTATGAATACACAGACACTGAAAGGGCAGAAACATTTTTCAGTATTTTAACAAATGAAACTACAGCTGCAGGTAGTTTGTAAATATTACTCAGGTATGGACCATTGTAATATTTGTCCTTTCCAGAGAGATAGAAATTTATATTATTTTAGACTATTCCAGTAACTATCTGGGGATACTCTGTCAATTGCAGTTCAAGGACAAATCCCTGCAAATATAATAAAAGTTAAGAAAATGCTTATCTTGGTCAGAAGGATAGAAATATAAATATAGTCACCATGGATAAAAAATTGTCTCTGGTTTGATCTGCAAGTGTATTCTGATTGTCTTATAATCATGTAGCTTTATCTAGAGCAGTGGTTCTCAACCTTTTTAATGCCGCAACCCCCAACCGGTCGTAAGTCGAGGACTACTCAACCGGTCGTAAGTCGAGGACTACTCAACTGGTCGTAAGTCGAGGACTACTCAACTGGTGCAGCACTTTTGGCGGGCTCAGCAGGGGAGAGACAGCCTGGACAATTCCTATTGGCTTTTGAAAGCCAATAGAATTAGACTCTATTCAAGAGAGTCTATTCTATTGGCTTTCAAAAGCCAATAGAATAAAAGGGAGTAGCACAGCTAAGGAAAAGGGGGAAAAAATGGCGGACTGCGTTGTTTGGCGACCCCCATGAAATGGTCGTTCGACCCCAAATGGGGTCCCAACCCACAGGTTGAGAACCACTGATCTAGAGCTTGTGGCCGTATGTGCTTTCCTAGATTCCCTTATGGTTCATGACCCGAAATCTTCCACAAACCAGGTGTTCATTCCTTCAAACATTTCCAGCTTGATGAGTGAAAATGCTCCTGTTTTGTTAGGCATTAATGCCCCTAAAGAAATGAAACTTCTTTCTTGACTCTGTTTTATTTACTTTTAAATTATTTGATGAAATAATCACAGGAAAAAAAATGAATGCTGCTATTAGTATCCAGCACCTTCAAATGGATATTAGAAAAGCATCACTGAAACAGCTAACCTTTGATTCCAGTAATTGCACAGGATACATCAAGTGACCTATAAAAGTATCTAAATCCAGAGGAAACGCAGCCATGTATTTTGTGCTTCTCTCTCACACGCACACACACACACAAACTTTTCCTACCCATTGTCAACCCTTCAGAATAGACCATGCTAGAAAACCAAAATCAAATAGGCCTCTATTACTTTTATTATATGATTATAATAACAGAATCTTGAATGCATTTCCATCTCTCTTTATCTTTGTGAGAACTTGTCTGATTTTTTTTTTTCAGGTTACAGACCTTCTCCACATTCAAGTTTGTTTGATTTTTTTTTAATCAATCATTATCTTGGAAGCAACTCTTCCTCCTATCCCTCAAGTTCCTTCCTTCTGCTTATTATACCCACTGGGAAGTTTATTTTTAACAAGGCCAATTAGACACAAAGTACTGCAGGGTAATTCTTTTTCGTGCCTGGGCATTCTGCCACCTAGTCTGGGGTCCTTCCCTTTCCTGTCTTTACTGGAAGCTATTCGTTCCTCTGTACTGACAAGATGTGAAGGTCAGCCTGACATCAGCAGGTCTCTGATTCGAGACCATGCTGTTTGGTTTTGACAGTTTTATCATTTTTGGGACCAATGGATGGCTTCTGCTAATTGTCACCCTGTGTTCTGCTTCCCCTTACTCTTTAGGCCCTTAACAAAGAACTATCAGGAAGTGTTGCGCACAATATTCTTGTCCTCAACTTCTTATTCTGGAGCTAGCCGAAAAAGGACCATTAAGGATTTGCAGGAAGAAGTTTCCAATTTGTATAACAACATCAGGTTATTTGAAAAAGGAGCAAAACATTTCACAGGTGAGATGAAGCGTTTCATAACAAAATAAGTTAGCGTTTTAGCGAATTATTGATTATGGAGAAGTGGAAGAATAACAGTTGAGCTAAACCACAGAGAGATTAGAAAAACTTAAGAAGAAGTTACAGTGAGTGTAAAGGCTTGGTTTACACATCTTGGTAAGTCAGTTTGCTTCAAAAGTAATTTGTTGAACATAACTGTACTTCAAACATAATTTTGAAGTCATAAAACTTGTGGTTGGGTTTCCATGGTTTCCTAAGGAGAACTTAAAGAAATCATATTATAATACAGTATTATATATGTAATGCCACTTGACTCTGATTTTTCCAGGTTTTTTTGTAATCTTTTATCAGAAGGAACAAGAAAACAGTTATATGAGGGTGAAGAGTTTAAACTCGGATGAAGATGTTACCTAGCCTGTTCTGTCTCAGCCTACGTCTGTCCTTGTTGCATCACAACCCCTTTTTTATCAGTAGACTGGAAAAACCAACACTTTTTATTTCATAAACAGTCCTGATAAGTTTTCTCCAAAACAAAAGCAACAGAATACTTTTCCAACAGATAATTGGTTAAAAAAGCAAACAGAGCAGGAGTTAAACAAGAAATTCACCGGTAAATCATGATCCCTTGAAGTTTTTTACAAACGGTTGCTTTCAGCAACCAGCACCGCTTTTTATAAAGCAGCCCCAAGGCGTAACTTCTCAATGCCTTCTCCTCCTCCCTTGAAGTTGTCGTATTGACTCCCTCTGATTTGCTCTAGATAACGGCCTTTGTTTACCAGTGTCTATAATGATGTCCAGCTCTGAGTCCTCTAAGTCTGACTCATCTCCCCCACACAGCTGTGTCTCATCCTGAACATGATTGGAGGGGCCAGGCTCTTCATCCGATTGTGAGTCTTGTAACTCATCAGAGTCTTCCTCCGACTCTGATGGCTCCTCCTCCTCCTCCTCTGATTCCCCGGATTCAGATGCCGGGATCACAGGCTGGCACAGACTCACAACATTGTTAACGAAACGTTCAGAAACCAACGCACAAGCTCAGAAAATGAACCTTCACCCTCATCCTATGCCCAAGCTACAGATATTTACCACTATTGCAAACAGTTATATATATTTTAGCTGATTACTGTGCAATGGCTGAAGTACTACCTCCTTTTTTTGTTCCAGCTTTTTCACCTCTTTATTTCATATGAACCAATTTTTGTTTGCTGACTATTTTGATTTCCAGCTATTTTGATACAGCTCCTTCAATTTTCTTAGATCATTTTCTGCTACAGCTTTGGCTCATTGTTTTTCTGCTCTTGTCTCTGCTGCTTCACGTCTACAATACTTTTGTGTGGATCTTTATTGATTTTATAATTTGTGATTTACATAGTATGCCTTTTTTTGTCTGCTGGAAACAAAATGACCTAGTTTGAAATATTTGACCTCTCCAGTAGGCTTTTCATGCTCTTTGATATCGCATTTTAGTACCAATAAAAGCAGCTGGACACAGAGTTTCACACTGTGACCCAAAGAAAGTTTACTGGCCATAAAGGGATAACTATGGCAAGAAATGTGTTTATTTTGAGATTTCTATTCTGCCCTTTAATCCATATGTTTGTGTGTGTACTAATCTCCCACTAACTCTTTGTCAGCCACAAAATTTTATAGATAGATAGATAGATAGATAGATAGATAGATAGATAGATAGATAGATAGACAGACAGACAGACAGACAGACAGACAGACAGACAGACAGACAGACAGACAGATAGATAGATAGATATAGTGCTGAACTTAGATTATGGAGATTTCTTATGTAATGTGCTGATTTTATACTAACATTTTAGTCATAGAAATTTTATTTTACAGATGAGACACAAAATAACATTGCCAAACACATGCTGAAGACAGTTTGTACAGATATCACTAATCTTATTTTCAACTTCCTTGCTGCTGATGTAATGATGGCTGCTGATGACTACACCACCATTACAACTGAGGTACAACAATGCAATTTTCTGTAGTGTCTTGGTTTCTTAAAAGAATGATGGGCTATTGATTCCCAAGCTGTGCAAGACTTTTGCCCATTTCCAGATAATTTTCAGATTTTGACAGGTACCATATTTCACTGTGTTTGATTATGGCCTCCAGAATTTACCAAACCTTGACACCTATAATTTAAATCTTAAATTGATTTTCAACAAAAGCTAAAGTAAGAACAATGAGGATGGGAGAATTTGAGCCCTTTATGAGAGAAGACTAGAGCAAAAACTTTTGAAGTTAATTTACAATAACTAAAATGCAAATAACATTTCTAGCAGCCTGCTGAAAATATCACACAGGTGGTACAAGGAAAGGTGAACATAGGATACTATTGTTCCAAGTTCTGGCCCACATTTTCACAATCTAACCTCTCTTGTTGATGAGGCATTTGAGTATCCTTTAACTATAGCCAAGCTTTGGAAAAAGACTCTGATGTTGGGAAAGACTGAAGGCAGAAGGAGAAAGGGATAGGAGAGGATGAGATGGTTAGATAATGTCAACAATACAATGGGCATGAATTTGAGCAAACTCCAGGAGACAGTGAAAGACACAGTGCTATGGTCCATGGGGTCGCAAAATGCTGGACATGACTTAGCAACTTGATAACAACCAAATAGGCAGGTTTATAGAGGAATGGGTGATATTTCAGATATCCTGACCTTAAGCCATGTAGTAATTTATAGGAATACCCAGCATCTTGAACAGTATATAGAAACACCGTTCAATTAAGATGAAATCTGTCCAGTAGGCTCATATGTGACACATTGGAATGCATCTGTTGTGCTACATTCTGTTCTAAATGCAGTTTGAAATACTCTTCAAGTATGTGCTAATTATGTAGAAATAAACTTTAAAAAAGAGAGATTGTAAAAAGAAGTATTGTATCATTTAAAATGAAGTAGCTGTAAGATAGGATCCTCCTTCCCTCAGATAAGTAGCTAAGGGTAAAACTTGCAATATTTACTGCCTGTTTTCCATACTAGTATATAAATGACAAAATTACTTAGGACATTATCATCCAATTATTTTCTTATTTGTAAAAACAAGGAAGAGAAAGAGTAGGGCAAATAAATTACATAAATGGGTATATATAAGCCAGTTTTTAGAATATAGAATAAAATATTTGAGCACTTATTCAGAAATGAATAAGACCCTTGAAACCTCACATTATCTTTAACATGTTATATTTTTCTTCAAACTCAAATAGATGAGGAAAAAAATTTTAAGTACATTATCTGAAGAGATGAGAGGTCCTTTAACAAAACTCCATATTTCTCTAAATGGCAAGGTAAGCTGCAAGTTAATTACAAGGTTGTTTTGTAATTAATTTGTTGAAGGATATTGTAAATTACTTACTTTATTAATAACATTTTGAAATATGTATCTATTAAACCTGAAGTACTCTTCCCCAACCACTATAGGGTTAGTGTTGATCAGGTTGGGAAAAATAAAGTTTTATCAGTACAGAAATCAAAATGGGGGTCAAGGTAGGGACACCAGTAGCAGAAAATCAATTTTCATGTCTATTTGGAGGAAGAGAGTTATAAAATTATAACATTTCCTAATAGGAAACATTAATTACATTTTTATCAGTTGAAAGTATAAGATTAGCTTAAATATATATTATTCTGCTTTTGAAATCTGTATGAATTGTGGATAGCTTTCATTTGATCTAAGGGGTATCAAACTGCCGGCCTATGGGCCGGCCGCATCACAAAGAAACCGTGCCCACCTCATTGCCGGCAATGGAGAAGAAGCTCCAATACGTCGCACGACATCATGTGACATCGCGACTTTGACATGTCTGATCTATCTCATTGTACTCCACACCTTTTCACTCCCATACCTTGATATAAACATTTGTGCTTAGTTTTTTTTGACTTGGTGTGCTAGAACTATTCTTAGAAAGTGTAATGGGTAAAAAGCAAAAATGGAGGAACATCTATGAAAAGTATATCCTCACAATCAGTGATCAGATTCAGGGATTGCATTTATCCAAAAACATATATTTAATTTATTTTTTATTTATCAAACCATTATATCCGATCTTTTGAATGTTTATTCTATATCTCATCTAGACTTACTACAGTCCTGTCGGTGGTGCATACACTTGTATGATCAGTAATAGATAAAGGGCATTTTTGTCTCTCTCTTCCCCTTTCTGACGATTCATTGATTTACTCTTTTTATACGTATACAAAAGAATATTTCTGTTAGCGAAATTGGTGGAACTTAAAATGATATAAATTTGCTTGTATTTTTTTTAAAAGACTTTGGAAGAATTTGTTTCTTGTCTTGATGCTGCTGCAGAGGCTTGTGATATTATGGTGAAAAGGGGAGATAAGAAGAAAGAAAGGTAACTATTAATTTGGCGGCGATGGAAGATTACTATCCTGTTGTGGTGAGGATATATAGTATGAGCCTGAAAACAGTTCTATGGGAGAACGAGTTCCCTGTAGAATCACCCTTACCAATAAGATAGAAAGGGGAGTGTGAATACTAATATTAATCCATTACACAGATGATAGCAGGTCATGTTCTGCTTGAAGAAAGTCAACTGATAACAGGAGAAAAAGCTTCAAATTCAAGAACGGAAGAAGGCAATGGCAACCTACTTCTGTATTGTTGTCTATAAAACTGTACAGTCAAGACTATAACCTTTAGACTGGTTTGAATGCCAGCTGGCAAGACTTCCACTTTGAAAGGCATCCATTTACTTCCCAGGGAATTGTTTAAAAAGTCCACAAGCAGACTGACCAAATTACAAAGATTTTGCTCACTGATGGTGCCAATATTAGAAGAGTAAGGTGTTTGTTTGTTTGTTTGTTTGTTTGTTTGTTTGTTTTGCTTTATAACTAAGAACATAGATTGTGGGGGGGAAATGATATGAAATTAAAATTATCAGATCAGAAGCGAATCATACCAAATCAAATGTTGGAATAACTGAATTAGTTGGACCAGAATGGTCAGCTTTAATATGGATAACATGACAACACTAGTTAGGGCATGAGTACATGAAGGAATTGGGTAGCACCAGGGAAAGACACCAGATGAGATAGAGCAGGGCTTTTCAACCTTTTCACCCATTGTACCACTTTTAGGATATGGCAATATCTGAGTACCACCAGTCGCCTAGCAAGGTGTCAAAAACTTGATGACCCCCCCCCAAAAAAGGAAAAAAGTGATAAAGTACAGATAGTCCTTGACTTACAACAGTTAGCTTAGTGACTGTTCGAACTTACAGTGGCACTGAAAAAAGTGCCCCCCCCCAAGCCACAGCCGAGCAAGACACCTTCCTGCCCACCCGGCGGCGCTCTTCCTCCTGTCTGAGGTTTCCATTGTTGTGAGCATTTCTGTTGAGGATTGGCAGCGGGGGTGGGGTGGAGGGTGTTTGTTTTTTATTCCCCCCTCCCATCTGCTGGGTGGTTACAGCAGGTTTTGGTCACTTCACATGACCCTGGGACATTGTGACCATCATAAATATGAATCAGTTGCCAAGCATCTGAATGTAAATCACAAAACCCTGGAGATGTTGCAACATTCCAGTTGATTGGTGTTCTTTGGGGCTCAGCAGAAGCACCAGGATCAGCACCGAGCTCCAGCTGGAGCCTGGCGCTGATCCTGGCACTTCCGCTGAGCCCTGCAGCTCCAGCCATCTCTTGCTCAGGCTTGTGCGGTGCTGCCACCAGTTCAGCTCATTCCCCTCCCCCACTACCACTTTTCTAGGATGGTCACGTACCACCTGCCAGGTGCCAATGTATCACAGGTGGTACCCGTACTACTGGTTGAAAAGCCCTGAGATAGAGGAATAGGAGCAAAAAGATTATGGGAACATCCCGGAAAAAGTTATAGGTATTATTTCAGACAAGTCCAGATGGTCAGTATTTGCCAGTGCTGATACTATTATTTACTTCTTTTGGGTGGTGCAGATTATTACAGTTTTAAGCAGTAGGTGCCAATGTTTCTCCCACATTACTGTCTGATTAGTCCTGTTGCTTATACGAAAGGAAGGAAGGAAGGAAAGAAAGAAATCTGTGTAAATGGAAATTAATCTAGTCATGATTTCCAGCTTTGCTTATGAAACCAGATTTCTCTGTAAACATATTATGGATAGAGAAATTGAAATATTTTACATTATTCATATAATGAAGGCATGTTAAATTCTTAAGTATTTATTATCTGCTACTGTATTTAAAAGTTATAGCCCTCCAAATTTGGATATAATTGAAATATTTTCAGTTTTATTGGTGGGTGAATAGGCAGATCGAGTAATATTTAGCAGTATTTAATATGCATAGTGACTCCCAAGAGAAAGCTCCAAGCCTATAGTTTTATGTTTTTTTAATACATTATTTTGCAAATGTGCTGAACATTATGGTAAATCTCAACATAATTTAATTTTGATTTAAAAAAACTTCCTTAACATTTTTCCTGTTTAATTTCTTAGACAAATCCTGTTTCAGCATAGACAAGCTCTGATTGAACATCTGAAAGTCACAGAAGATCCAGCTCTTATTCTCCATCTGACATCAGTCTTGCTGTTTCAATTCTCAACCCATTCCATGCTTCATGCACCAGGAAGATGTGTGCCACAGATAATTACCTTCTTAAGTACAAAGATCCCAGAGGTATTTTCATCAGAAATTAGGAGACTGTTTAATTTTACTTTGTCCCACTCATAGACATACATACTTCATTCACTGACAAGAGGGATATAGCACCAAACTCTCCTCCTTGTGTTTTTGACTCTTAAGATTCATCAGGTTTTGCCTAGCCAAAGAGCATAGGGTCCTACGAGAAGAATTATGCCCAGTCCTGGTACATGGGGGTTAATTTATTAGAAACCATATATACTCTCATTCAGAAGGCTCATGAGTTTTATGCAACCACTACTCATTGTTAAAGTTCACAATGAATGGTAAATGATTCTTCCAGGAACTGAGAGTTTGTTTATTAAAGCAGAGCTGCTCAAACACACCATACTCACAACCTTCCCCTACAACTCTGTTGGCCAGAGGCTAGGGCATTGGAAAAAGCCATGTCCGGATTCCAACATGATTCCTTACCGGTCCGTCTCCTTTCACAAGTAGCATTGCATCTCGCATCCTAGGATTGAAGGCTGTTTTCCTTTTTGAACTTATTTTGTAGCTGACTGGCTCCATGTCTTTTCAGACATATGTGTACAATTGAGTAAATGCCTTTAATGTTTCGTTTCTGCACTCTAGTACTACACTTTTGTGGTTGCTTAGATCAGTGGTGGTGAACCTATGGCACGGGTGCCAGAAGCGGCACTCAGAGCCCTCTCTATGGGCACGCATGCCATCGCCCCAGTCCTAGGCCTTCAGCTGGGTTTTATAAAACCTTTTCGCTTTAGGCCTCTGCCACCGTGTATAAAAAAAAAAGTTCAATCAATCAGTCAATTTCAACTTCTCACAGGAAAAAAAAGATCTCGCAAAGTTGGAATTGATTGATCGAACTTTTTAGTCCCACACAGTCTGCCGTTACCACTGCAGCCATGCCCACCCAATGGGCCACACCCATCCAATGGGCCACACCCACCCGGCACCCGATGATGCATAAGTGGGTTTTGGGTTGCGGTTTGGGCACTCGATCTCTAAAAGGTTTGCCATCACTGGCTTAGATCATATGCAGTTTGCAATTGAATCTCCATATGTAACCTGGCCTCACAATAATATTGCTGTTATAGTCTGGCTTGCTATCTTTGGGTCCTGGGCTTTCTCACAAGTGTCCATTCTCCTTCTGTAATAAGGGCTGAGGGGACAAAAGAAAGGAAAATAATAACATTCATTAAACCATTTTTTTCTTTTAAAAAAAATATGTTTATTGATTTTTAACATAATCACCTTAATATTTGGTAAACAGCCTGGGTTAGTATTTAAAAAACAATAACAATTTATGTAATTCTATAGTCCATATAATGGTGTTGCTTGATTTTCTCTTCCAATAATATTCTCTTTTGCCAACCTTAAGTTAATACAATTCTTACTATTTGAATAAATGACAATTAAGTATAGACATTTTTCTCATGTTTCTGCAAATAATAACCACATCAATATAAAGCTTTTCTAATTGATCATCTTGATTGCCTCGTCATATATCCTGTTTGCAGAATTCTTATTTAAATTTGTTTTCCCCACAATATTCAAAGCATTCTTACTGGTTAAGATTTTCTCGAAATTACGTTTAAGTATTTAAGTCTTTTTTCTCATACAAGCCATCCCAACACTTTTACATTTCTCATATCTTAAAAAACAGAAAAAAACATTGCTTTTATACAAACCATCCCAACATCTTTATATTTCTCATGTCAAAAACAAAATACAAAGGAAAAAAGAAAGAAAAAAATACTATGTTACTTGAGGGATTCATCCCTCTTAAACTAATCTTCATTTACATACAAATCTTTCTATTTCTTTAACTATATTCAAACAGATGTTTCATTTTTAAATATTCCCTCTGGTAAATCCCATCACCTAATTTCTTAATTCTCACCTTAGCCTTTTTTTTTTTTTTTTGCCAAACAGCTTTCCTGATCAATATGCTTCGCTGAATCAAAGAATCTTTCCATAATCTTAAAAATGTTGTTGCAAGTACAAAAAGCAAAACAGACAAGATGTTTTTATAGGAAGGTTTTGCCCCTTCATATTCATTAAGAATCTTTTCCTTTCTTTCTTGATTTTATTTATCATTTTTTGTCTCTCAAGTTCTCATAATTCTCCTGGCAGAATCCATTTTGTCAAATCTTTTTTCTTGTCCTCAAACTTATTTCGTAATCTTAAGAGTATAGGTTACCTTTTCCATGTCCAGTATTTCCTGTATTTTTTTTCCATCTGGATTAAGTCATACTTTCTTCTATTGTTAAGTTCCATCTTGAAATCTCTCTCCTCTGTCTCGTATTCAGTTGTCTGTTTTTTCTGCTCACTCTGTTTTTATTTTCTGAGAATTTTTGTGCTGTAAAGTTAACTTGGAGATGTATCCATTTATATTTTCAAAGTTATTTTTAATTTCCTCGTGGTTTGAGATCATTATTGTTTTGATTAGTTGCAACATAGCATAGATCTCCTTCTGGAAAGTATATTTTTTCCTTGGTATATTCTTTCTGCAGATTTCTGGTTTTCCATGATAGCTAAAAATCAGGGTTTTCCTTTTTCTGCGGACAGCTTTAGAATCACAGTTGAGTTGGTATTTGTAATCCAGAAAGGTCAATTCTTTTTTTTAGAGTTGATAATTCTCACTTTGTAGATAGCCCAAAATGTTTTCTTTTTTTTTGTCACAGCTGTTCTCTGTTATTAAGACATTGAAGGTCACCAAAAACAAGTTATCTTTTCCTGGGCTTTGCCAGTCCCTGTAATAAAGCAACTGCTGTTGTATATTTTCATCCACCACTAGATGTCAGCACTGGTCAGTAATAGACAATTGTTTATTTTTATTTTCATGGTTTAAAATGAAAATCTTAACAGATTACACCGATTTCAAACTTATCCAGATTACACCGATTCCAAACACATTGTTTACAGTCAGCTTAAAGTAGTGCTTTTGGGCTTCAGCTGTTGTAGCTTGGGCTACACTCTGAAGTTAAGCTAGCCTTTCTCCTGCTGGTTTCGGGAGGGCTTTTCCCAAACCGATCAGATCAACCGCCGTCTCTCTTCAATCGATAGGACTTTCTTCCTTCTTTGTTGCCTCTCCAGGGCAGCCTCATGCCCATTTAGGGTCCCCTAGCAGGCAGAAATCAGCCGTAGGGTGCGGAGCCCCACAATCCTTTGGCTGCTGCACTACTGCACAAAACCAGAAGCCTTCTAAACCTTTTTTTTTCTCCCAAGGTTTTACAGTGCATTGGTAAACCACTATTTTTGAAGAACTGGCAGAATTAAAATTAAGTAGAGAAATCTTTGGGCAGGGGAGGAGACTTTGCTATGATAGAGTTTTGGTAAATAGAAATAGAAAATCTTATGAGTCTAATTTTGGCCCATAAGCTATGCCAACCTGACATAATAATAAAAAACTTTCCCACAAACATGGATTTTTCACCTGACTAATAGAAACTGATGGAGCTTGGGATGTAATAATAGATACAATGCTGTATAGCCCTTGCTTGTGGGTACTCCTGTGTTCATTTACTGGAAAAGATCCATTGAATTTGATGGGCCTTAATTTCACGTGGATGTATAGAATTGTTTTGTAATTGGTTGTATTTCTATTACTGTATTTTAGCAAACTATTTTAAGTCTGCAAGGACATGAATTACTCTGGGTTAACAAATCAGGCCTTTGATGCAGCTGTTACGTTGGATCTGACATATTCTTCATAAAAGAACTAAAATATGACACGGTGTTCAGAACTGTACATTTCTCTTTTGCTTTGATCCCAATGTCATCATCATGTTCAGAAAGCCTTAATTATTTAATTTGTTAGGTTTTCATTCTACTTTCATTTTGCGCATCTTGGGGAGGCATCCATAATTCTTCCACCTCCCATTTCCCCCACAAAAACAGCCCTTGAAGTAAGTTGCCTAAGAGAAAGTGAGTGGCCCAAAGTCCCCCAGCTGGCTTCCATAATTTAAGGCAAGACTGGAACTCGTGATCTGTCACTTCCTTTGACCGATCCTGTTTCTCTGGATTTTTGAGTTTATTTTTGTCTATTTCAGTTGTAACATCTAATTAGCCTTCATAGGAGCCACTTTGATTTTTAATTTGTTTCTTTTAGGATCAGCATTCTCTTCTTGTCAAATACCAGGGATTAGTAGTGAAGCAACTGATCAGTCAAAACAAGAAGATTGGACAAGGCGATGATGATTCAGTCGAGAGAACCTTGAACACCGAAGAAAACACAGAAGCCATCTGGAAAGAGCTTCAGGAGCTGTCTGGCTCTGTCAAAGATCTTATTCTCAGGTCCAGAAAATCTTCTGTAACAGAGGAATGTTAAACCTAATAAACTTCCTTCAGGCTTCTCAAAGAGTCAATATTTCCTTAGAGAAAAAAATCATTGCTGATAATCTTAAAACAGCCCTGGCTTTTAGAAGCTTTGCTTGGAAAACTGCACTATATTATAAAACCCAGAATCTGATAATGTAGTAGCAGTGTGTGCATCTACTCGAGAAATATTCGCTGAATATTAATTATGAAGAAAGGGAAAATAGAAACAAGAGCTCCTCTATAAGGGAGATGGGCAGCTAAGAAGCTTGATATATAAATAAATAAGATTTTTTTTTGACAAACATAATTTACATTTTGGTCACTGGGCAGCTGATTTCCTTAGTTTTTGTACAGCTGATAATTCTTGAATCAGGTGATTATTCTGTTTATAAACAGAATTAATACTTGGTTTTTGAGTCTATGGCTGCCTGCAGCAATGATCTCTAAATATAAAATATATTAGTTATATCAGTAATAGTATTATTGAAGCGCTTTATATAGAGTCATGGCAACTTTCAGATTTTATACAACATTGTCTAGGCAATTCTTTGTAATTTGCAAATCTACAATTTCATACATTCAGCTGAGTTGATGCAATACAAGAGAGATTCCCCCCCCCCCAGGAATTCTTAATATTTTTTGCAAAATCATGACTTGCCTTAACATAGAATCATTTGGTAACATACAAGACTGTGTTTCCAATTTAGTATGTTATCCTCCAGAACTGTCTACTAGAGAAAGAGGGAAATAGTAAATTGCTATTTCTCCCCCCCCCCCAAAAAAAATTAATTGATTATATGTCATCAAGTCAGTGTCAGCCCTTATCAACCAAATAGTTTTTCTCCATGACAATGTATGGAGAACTTGATCTTTCAACCACCGCCATTGTAACCTTTTTTTTAACACACATGATTTTTGGGAAGAATGCTTAGCACTATGCATATGCTCTTACGGTGGCAAAGTCAAAACATTATTATGAAGAAAATGGAAATGGTCAAGAGTGTCTGGTATTCTTAAAGTTACTCAAAAAGATTAAATACTATAAATATAAATACATAATATTTTGATCTTTGGGGGGGGAGAAAATTTGCCCACCCAAGATTTTTAATATTCCCTGGAGGCCAAGTATATTCTAGCTTATGTTTTTGCTAGCGTGCAGTATTTTTATAATAAATGAACTTAAATAGGATCTATGGCTGCTTATTGCAAGATGCTTCTTCAATAGTATCCATAATAATAGGATTTTATTTTCTTTCAGAAGAAAAAACAAGTTATAGCCAATCACTTGCACTTTCATCAGTTTCTGTATTTCTCAATGTTGTTGAATGAGTTATTTTGTCCTAATGCTATTCTTGGAGGAGTTTATTCTTATTTTTGTACAAAGTGCTGCTGTGTTCTTTGATTTTATCTATTTGTCTTAGCAGTATAAATTAATCAGACTTTAATACTATATTAAGCATTTGGTTTATTGACACTCATGTAATTCCTGATTTTTTTTTTCAGTTTATATGCAATAATATGGTGGTGCTTTTTGGATACTATCATAATACCAGAATCGATGTTGTTTCTCCGTGTCTTGTCTGCATTTGTACTGTAATTTGCATCTTCTGGTTTCAGATCAAGGCATAAAATAGGGTTGTGACAGCTGGATTTCAAGGGGTTGACTTCTACCAAACTGGAGTTATAAAATCATAGCAGAATACTTGTCTCAAAATGAGATTATTTTCTTCCTCCTCTCCTCTTGGACAAGTTTTTTTTTTCTCCCTGCCTTATCCCAAGTCCTACCCTCCTAGTTTTCCCATGTCTCCATCATGTATCTGGTTACTCCATGCTAGTATCATCTCCGTTATGACATATTTTGCACCTGTCCTTCCCATTTTCTCTCCGTCCCTCACTTTGTCCCTCCCTCTGCTACTTACATGAGTTCCATTTTCTTTCATTCTGCAGTATTACCTCAGTGCTTCCAAGTTTCCTCTGGAGAACAGTCTTGCCTTATTCTGTATTCCTGTCCTTCCTTCATTTGTTCTTACAAATTAAACATTGCAATTCAGTTTTGATCTACTGATAGAAAAGAATCACTTTGGAGCCATGCACAATAATCAACTCTTTTAAACACCACCACCCCGCCAAATCACAGAATCAATTTTGTGTGTGTGTGTGTGTGTGTGTGTGTGTGTGTGTGTGTGTATCAAAGATTCTCATTAAATTCCAACATTAACTTTCAGGATCTCCTTTTAATGAAAATAATACTAGTTTTTTTCATGTTCTGATCTAACTTTAGATACTGGAAAGGATCAGAGAACTAAAGTGACAGGGTTGTGATTTAAAATTATTTGAAAACTGGGAGGCCAGCAGTATCCACCAGGGTTCCAGCCCAAATTTGCATGGAGTGCTCAATCATTTGCAGATAAGGATGAGTTGCTAGTTTATTACTTGCCAAATGGTAAAAGCAATCAAGTAAATTACTAAATCACCACATGCCAGTTTTATGTGTATATTAGCTAGTAGTCTCTGTGTTTCATTCTAAATGTAACTATGAGTTTTAGCATCTGTGGGATCTGTTGTAATCAGTTCTCTGCCTCATATTGCATCCAAACAGCATAGCACTAAGTCAATGATAAAAAACATAGATCACAGAAGCTAATTACACAAATACCTCAACTCTCATTTTACAAATGCCTATTCAGCATATCTAACTTGTTACTAGATATAGCTTTATATGGTTATCCTAAACTATAAATATACGTACAATAGTGCATTTTGTAAGGGCTTCTGAATAAAATTATATTTTAAATGTTTTAATTAAAACAAATGATGTTCTCAAATATTTATTCTAACTAGAACAGGGGTAGCTGGCTCAGGAATTCTGGGAGTTGAAGTCCACGAGTCATAAAAGAGCCAAGGTTGCCTACCCCTGAACTAGAGGATTACAAATCTTTTGCTATATTTTGTAAACAAGAACCGCCTTTAATATGTTGGTGTATTTATTTTATCTTTTTAATACCCTGAGACATCAAAATTTCAACCTTCTGATACCAGTTTAAAAACCAGATATCCATAGGCATTTATTAGATACTTCTGTGTCCCTGCATGAATCTGTATTTTAATTTTGTCTGGTGCAACAGATAAAGGAAATCACACCAGTAATTCTTATACATTTTATAATATGGAAAATAACTGCAAAGGTTACGTGCAGAAGTGAGTTTGAAAATGGACCTGAATATAATAAGATAGAAAAGCAATTAAGATGGAAGTCAACATTTTGCCTGGAAAAGCTGGAAATTTGTTTTAGAAATTTCTAGATCTAAAATTTCTTCAAGTCTAGAAGAAAGATCCAATTTTATACAATAATGTCTACCCATGTCTACAAGTAATTCTACAGATTGCAGAGAACAGTAATTTGCAACTAAAGTGGAACTAATACTGATCATTGTGCTTTGAAAGTTGACTTTTTTTTCAATTCCAGTTGAATTGAATACTTATACTATATAAGTATTCCCATTGTACTCATAAACTGAAGAAAAGCCAGGATGAGCTTGAAGTGCACGAAGTATTCAAACAAGCCCAAAAGAAGTATCTCTCCAAATGAAATGGAGTGTTTGGATGACCTGGCTTCAATCAGAACTGGAAGGGCTGGAAGAGACCTTGGAGGTGTTATAGTTCAACCTCCTGTCAACCAAGAGACCTTATACCATCACAGACAAGTGGCTGTCCAGTCTTTTCTTAAAAACCTCCAGTGATGAAGCAACTTCTGAAGGCAAAACTGTTCCACTGGTTAATTGTCCTCACTGTTAGAAAGTTTCTCCTTAAGTCCAGGTTGCTTCTCTCCTTGATTAGTTTCCATCCATTGTTTCTTGTCCTGCCCTCTGGTATTTTGGAGAATAAACTGACCCCTTCCTCTTTGCGGCAGCCTCTCAAATACTGCTATCCCCCCCCAGACCTTTTTTTTTCTAGTCTAGCCAAACCTAAATCCTGCTGCCTAGGAAACAGATGAGAAGGAGGAGCCTACAATTGCTTAACAGACCGAGAACAAAACTTAGCAAAGACCTGCCCAAGTGTCAAATGGTTAAAAGTGGTGAAGGGAAGTTTGTACCTTCAGACTTGCTCTGTTAATGTAGACTTAACAATTAGGCAGATTTTAGCTCATTTACTCGTGATTCCTGTCTAGTTTACTCAGGAGGACTGACACCAAATCATGAAAGCAGCTGAATCTTTTTTCCTCCAAGGTCTTGCAGCTGCCTTTGGAAACTGTTCCAAATGTTCGCTTCCGAATGCATGCACAGCAACTTCAAAATATGAAGGCAGCCAGGAGCAGCAATTCTGGATATGTATGAGTCGGGCAACCGAGGAAAGTGAAATCTTGTGCGTGATGATCACAAAAATGCTATGACTTGTGTACTTGCGTCAGATATCCTGAAGCAATCACAGGTAGTCCTCGACTTAACAACCACTTACGTTTCTAAGTGAGACATTTGTTAAGTGAGTTTTATCTCATTTTACCACAGTTGTTAAGTGAATCACTGCAGCTCTTAAGTTAGTACCAAGGTTGTTGAGTGGATCTGGCTTTCCCCGTTGACTTTCCCCAGGACACAGAAACTGTCATAAATATGAACCACTTGCCAAGCATCCAAATTTTGATCACATGATCATAGGGCAGTGATGTCGAACCTTTTAGAGATCGAGTGCCCAAACTGCAACCCAAAACCCACTTATGCATCATCGGGTGCCGGGTGGGTGTGGCCAATTGGATGGGTGTGGCCAATTCGGTGGGCATGGCTGCAGTGGTAATGGCAGACTGGGTGGGACTAAAAGGTTCAAACAATTCCAACTTTGTGAGATATCTTTTTTTCCTGCGAGAAGTTGAAATTGACTGATAGATTGAACCTTTTTTTTAATACACGGCGGCAGAGGCCTAAAACAAAAAGGTTTTATAAAATCCAACTGAAGGCCTAGGACTGGGGCAACGGCATGTGTGCCCACAGAGAGGGCTCTTAGTGCCGCCTCTGGCACCCATGCCATAGGTTCGCCACCATTGTCATAGGGGGATGCTGCAACGGTCATGTGAAAAAGGTCATATGTCCCTTTTTTCAGTGCTGTTGTAACTTGGAATGGTCACTAAATGAACTGTTGTAAGCCAAGGATTACATGTATGTAGTTGCAGCATTTGCATGATTAGGCCAACAGTATGACCTCACTATGGTTTGCAGTGGAGGCTGCTAGAAGTTGCACGAACTTTTAAAAAATCAAAAATAAACGCTTTGTGCTCCCGAAATATTTCAAACGCCTTCCTTGAAATGAGAGGTAAACTGAGCTGTTGGGCCCACCACGGACAGAGATGGCACCTCGATGACCTTGATTAAAATGCTACCATAGGAGGACGGTATTCTGAAAAGCCAAGCTCATGGCCACCCAGTTTCTATTAGAACTGCTAGAACTTATGTAAACATGGCCCAATTTGGATGGACCCATAAAATGTGGCACCTTATGAGTCGGTGGCTGGGTTCCTCCATTTTACTCAGCCACCACGTAGTTGGTTTGGTTTTTAGCTTAATTCAGTATTATATGTGAGCCGGACAACTGCGATTTTGTAAACAACTGTTTCTACGTGATCAGTTCTTTTGGGTGGAAAATCCAGGACAAGTTATTTTGCTAGTTGTGGTTTCTTGGAAATGTCTCCTCCCTCCTTCTGAAGTATAAGCCTATTTAAGACCCTCCTACATGCATTTGCACTCCAATCTGCAAGCTGTGGTGTAATGACAAATCGGAAGGGAGTCAGCTGTGTGAGATGTAAAGGAAACAGTGACCTTCTTGGCTGCTTTTCCCAAAACCAAAAGAATTTTGCAGAAGGAAAACAGGGCTGGCAGTTGGTGCTTGTTTCTTCAAGGTTTTTTGTTCTGGATCCAAAGATGACAAGAAGCAACTGTTAAAATAAGGTGAGTATTGTGACAAGGTGTTTTTTTTCTTTTCTAATCTATTATTTGCCTGTCATTATTTCAAAATATTAATCAATTAATCAACTATGCTAAGCATCTTCTCCCACAGTTGCCCTTATGAAATACGATGTATAACTTTTGTTCCCTTTCTTGTCAATAATCCTATTGACAAAATGTGTCAATTAATATTCACTATATGGATAGTGGAAAAATATATCAAAAAAGTACACTTTTTGCACTGGAAGGACTAATTAATATTAGATGCTTCAGAAGTTTTATTCTGAGAAAAACTATGGAATGGGGAACATTTCTGGAAAATTGAATAAGGAATAATGCTGCAAACTGTATGCTGTTAGTGTGTTAAAACTTGGGTTAATCTGCAGATAAAGTCATATATACACACACACACACACACACACATCCCTATTACGTATGTGCTTATTTAGAAATAAGTAAAATATCTTTATGATATAATTTGACCAGATCTTACAATAAAAACAGTATTCTGTACTTACAAATACAACATTTTTAACAAGCTTATAAGTTCCTTGATACATTAAATAAATAAGTAAATCCCTACAAAATTATCTACTGCTACCAAAAGGAATCTACCACCCTTGTGTGATACATTGCTAAATAAGATAATTCTTACAGTCTGGTGGTGTAAACAGCATAGATGCAAAGATAAAGTAGAGTAAGGGCTATAAAGGGGTAAGCAATGCTTAGGCAGGTACAAGAGAGATGTAATATTTATTTATGAGGAAAAAAGAATAAGTAGATCAGGGGTTCCCAACCAGGGGTGCTCGACGATATTTCAGGGGGTGCGAAAACTTGGGTTTTCAAAATTATAGTGTATATTCATAATTTGTTGCCGTTATTTTGAACTTTTGTAAGGGGTGCGAGAGTATATCAGAAGCGTTCTAGGGGTGCAGGGTATAGAAAAGGTTGGGAGCCACTGAAGTAGATGAATGTATTTTACAGAGCACATTGCTCCTACAGTAAGAAATATAAAGCTTTCTTAGAAGAACTGATCATCACTACCTTCGTCTAAAAGTTTCTGATTAAGCAAACAAAACATTAGTTGAATAAAGTATCTTCAAAGATGAACTCTTAAATTGGACCATATGTATCTTTTGTGCCTGGGAATTTCACATGTTCAGAGAAGACACAGTACAGATCCATTCACTGGAATCCAATCAAAGTAGGATCTATGCAATGGGTGGATATATACTTTTACCAAATAAACAAATCCATCAATCTAACTTCACTTACTGATGGATCATAATCATACCATGAGAAGATCTCATGATTTGCTCTTCAATATGTTGCTTTGGGAAGGAGCAGAGGTGCAAGCTTGCGTTTCTCACATGTAATTCCAATTGTTAAGGGTTAACCACAATGAATCACACCAATTCCCAATTCAGGAATCTGCTTCTGCATCCTGCAACAAATGGAACCAAAAATAGGGATCTATGTTGTGAATTAGTCAAATCGCTTTTTGCACTTTGTTGCAAGGCCTTTTTTCCGGACATAGCAACTTCTATTTATCTATTCCCTAAGCTTGAAATAATGCCTTAAACTTCATGCTTTTTATTTTTTGTAATATCTATATCATGGAATGCAGAGCTCCTTGGCTTCAGCAAAGTAGTTGTCTTCATTTGCCTATGGGCCAGATTACTTAAGTCATTTAAAATAATTATGTTATGGCCAATAATCAGGTCAACCATTTGTGATAGTTTCAAGCTTTTTTAAAAATAGAAAGAATCCATGTTTAGCCTTCAGAAACTGCACATATTAGAAATAGGCTAATAGTTAAAATTTAAAAATGCCTCAATAAAAAGAACCAGCTATAATTACAAAATGCTACCTAGACATCAACAGGTGCTTTCTGTTTTCTACTGTGCAATATTTCTGGTTGCATCCACACTGTACATTTGACTGGACAGCCATTTGTCCGAAATGGTATAGGGTTTCCTGCCTGAGCAGGGGGTTGGACTAGATGACCTCCAAGGTTCCTTCCAACTTTAGTATTATTATTATTATACTGCTGTGCTGAAATTGCCTCATTTGTTTTTCTAATTAGAATCAAAATATGGCATTCTTTTCCCCACAAGTTCAAGGAAGCAGTGAAGTTCCAAAATGTAAGAGGCTGCTTCATTACAAATAGTAGAATCAACAGTACAGCCAGTCCCTGACTCACAACAATTTGTTTAGTGACCGTTTGAAGTCACAATGGCACTGAAAAAAGTGACATGACCTTTTTCACACTTAATGACTGATGCAGCATCCCCAAGGGCACATGATCAAAATTCAGACGCTTGGCAATTGTCTCATATTTATGACGGTTGCAGTGTCCTAGGGCAGGGGTAGGCAACCTTGGCTCTTTTATGACTCGTGGACTTTAACTCCCAGAATTCCTGAGCCAGCCATGCTGGCTCAGGAATTCTAGGAGTTGAAGTCTCAAGTCATAAAAGAGGCAAGGTTGCCTACCCCTGTCCTAGGGTCATGTGATCACATTTTGCAAATGTCTGACAAGTAAAGTCAATATGGAAGCCAAATTCACTGTGAGTGATTCGCTTGACAATTATGGCAAGAAAGGTTGAAAATGGATTCCCAAGAAGTAATTCAACTCTCAGAAGCACACTTTGTTGTTGTTGTTGTTGTTAATTGCAAAGTCGTGTCCAACCCATCGCGACCCCATGGACAATGCTCCTCCAGGTCTTCCTGTCCTCTACCATCTTCTGGAGTCCATTTAAGTTCATACCTACTGCTTCAGTGACTCCATCCAGCCATCTCATTCTCTGTCGTCCCCTTCTTCTATTGCCCTCAATCTTTCCCAGCATTAAGCCCTTCTCCACTGAGTCCTTCCTTCTCATTAGGTGGCCAAAGTATTTGAGTTTCAACTTCAGGATCTGGCCTTCTAAAGAGCATTCGAGGTTGATCTCTTCTAGGACTGACCAGTTTGAACGCCTTGCAGTCCAAGGGACTTGCAGGAGTCTTCTCCAGCACCATAGTTCAAAGGCCTCAATTCTTTGGCGCTCAGCCTTTCTTATGGTCCAACTTTCACAGCTATACATTGCAACTGGGAAAACCATGGCCTGGACTATACGCACTTTTGTTGGCAGGGTGATGTCTCTGCTTTTTAGTATGGAACTTCGTGAGTGCCCTGCACCATTTTTTTAAAAAAAAAAACTTTTAATTTATTTCCTTTTACTTTATTAATTTGAAAATTCTCCAAAGAATTACCAGAGGTGGCATTTATAGGATGTAATCCCTCTATTTGAAATTCAGGACT
Source organism: Crotalus tigris (assembly GCF_016545835.1). Classification (NCBI taxonomy): domain Eukaryota; kingdom Metazoa; phylum Chordata; class Lepidosauria; order Squamata; family Viperidae; genus Crotalus; species Crotalus tigris. Next base: position 87,698 of record NW_024097199.1, read on the forward strand.
TCTAAGTCTACTGCATATTCCCAGCACTCCTTACCGTATTTTTTTTATGTAAAAAAAGAAAGATAAATAAATGATAACCAAAGGCAGTATCGTGATTAATAAAACTGGAAATCAAATATTTTTAAATATATATATAAATAAAAAATTGGAAGAACCCAAGTCTTCCATTTTAGGTACGGATCATGCTATATTTGGTTGAATTAGTCTGGAAAAAAAATCTGAAGCAAATTTTTGCGTACAAAACCAACCCTATATCCAGGAGAGTGTCATGTTAGCTGAAAGAGATTAATGTGGTACTATTTAAAAAAAAATCCTGGGTAATCTGACATCACTTAAAGAATTTTAAAAGGATGCAAGATCAAATAAAGGTTATCATAAATATTTTAAAAGTATTGAATCAACAATCTTCATGCCTAAATGGAATTTTCCACTAAGAGTCAGGTGGATTGGTGTTTTTACCCATCTACCCCACACCCAAAAGAGGGATAAAATTAGGATACGTAAACCTAGATCTTAATATATTACTATGAGGGGGAAAAATTCTGACATGTCATTTGTTTATTTTATTTTATTCTCAATATTACATACCCTTGACATTTTTAAAATATTTTTCTCAATATGGATAGAATGAATTTGTCTATAAATCATTGTGGTATGTGAAAGCTGAAAAAATATCTACAAAGGCTTATAACTTAGTTTTCTTAGTTAAGCATTGATTTTTTCTGTTTAAAATCACATTTCTGTGCTAACAATAGAAATGTAACCATGTAGACACAACAAGCTAAAACCAAGGATGATTTTTTTAAAAAAAGTACTCTTTGGTCTTGTAGTTCAATTTCATAGGATACTGAAGAAGGGAGCAGGAACTAGAATATGTAAAAATGCCAGGCACAGAATAGTGTAAAAAGGAGTCATTTTATAATATTTGCAATATTGAATAAATATAGATTGGAGTGAAAGCAAGAATGCAGCACCAGCTTCGAGGTTTGAATCTGGTTGATAATTTCTCTGTTGACATAAAATTAGGAGCTTTTCTTGCCATATACGAATGTAATCAGTTATTCATGAGACATAACTTTTTTTTTCTTTATAACCTTTTGTAAAACCTTATTCCAGGCTCTTGGTCAGTGTGGCGAGGAGCACAAAGATCCAGTTTTGTTAAGATATCATAAAAAAACTTTCAATTGTTGTGGTTTATAGTTCTGTATCCTGCATTAGGGTTTTTTTTCCCCATCACATCATATTGTTAACTCCTGCTATTTCATTTCATTCTATGTCCATGCAAGTCACTTTATGAGGGTCTAATCTGTAGAAGTGAAAGAAAACATTGCAAGCATTCATGATAAACAGTGTGAATGAAAAGGTGGAAAGTCAGCAATGACTTTCTCAAAGTTTTTTTTCTGTGACCGGAAAAAAAAAATCATTTAATTACATATTTTGAATGTATCCTCATTGACCAGCATACAATTATCTTTTTAGCTCTATGGAATGGCCTTCCTGACACTTTTTGGTCTCTCTGACAAATAGGCATGTTCTACATTGGGTCATCAGCCATTTATATAGTCCAAGTAGTTTTGTGTGGAGCTCAGAGTGCTTTGAGTAAAACTGACATTTGAGACTACATTTTGTATCTGCCCTTTAATTTAATTTAATCAGTTGTGGTAGGAAGTGTGGTGGGCACCAAGAAGATACTTGTGGCCACATTTATATTGTATACCATTTCATAGTAAACATAATGTCTACGGAGTTTCTCAGTCATCCAGGTCATTTGAGTAAATATAATGTTAAAATGTCACTTTTTACAGAAGAAACCAAAAAGTGTGAGAAATATTACAGGTAACCCTCCATTTCCAACCACAGTTGGGACCACAATTTTTGTTGCTAAGCAAAGTGAGTCATGTCCGATTTTACAACCTTCTTAAGTGAATCATGCAGCCATTAAGCAAATCCACCTCCCTCCCATTGACTTTGCTTGGTGATCACATGACCTTTGTTTGCTGCAGTCATCATAAATACTTGCTGGTTGCCAAGTGTTAAAATTTTGATCACATGATTGTGGGGATGCTGCAACAGTCACAGTTACAAGAACCAATCATAAGTCATATTCTTCACTGTCATTGTAACTTTGAATGGTCGCTAAATGAATGGCTGTAAGTCATGGATGACCTGTACTCTGATGTAGGCTTAATATGGGAACCCTGGTTCTACATGAATGCAGTCACGCAGTTAATAAATCTGCGCACTGAGGAACCAAGAAGAATAGGACTTAATCTTTTAGTCCAGCAATGTCAGCAGCAACAGTTCTCTATCTTTTTATCTGATGTATCCAAACACAAAATCTAACTTTTAGTGAAATTAAAGTCAGCATATTCCTCTAAAGATTAGGATTAAAGGAGCAGAAAAGATTCCTCTTCAGCAAAGTAGCACAAACCCATATTTATCTTGTGAGGACAAAAGAAACAGGAGTTAATCACTCTGATGGGCTGTTTTAGGCCCATGAACAAACCTGGGTTAAGTCAACCACCCTTTTTCACTTTCTAGACATTTCTGCCTTGTGGTTTTACTTGACATCTGCAGCTTCTAATACAAGTCAGGATCAAAACATATCAAAGAGGTCTCTTTTCTATTGATGCTGACAAGGATATAATTTGAAGAAATGGCAGAAGACAGGACCCCGATGCTAACTTGTCTTTTCCAATTTCAGTAAGGAGTTTGACAAAATGTTAAGACTGGGAAAAAATATAATAAAGTTCAAAGGAAGAATATATTCCTATCCACATCTGTAAAAAAAACAAAATATGTTTATGAGATTATGTTAGTTATAACAAAGCCAACGATTCAGGATAAACACATCTAACTAGTTGTCATTCAGCTCATGATTCCTAGTGGAGAAAGGTAAAGACAAAGGTTTCCCCTATCCAGTCATGTCTGACACTAGCGGGGATGGGGGTGGGGGTGGGGGGTGTTCATCTCCATTTTCTAGCAGAAGGAGCCAGTTTTGTCCAAGACATTTCCATGCTCGTGTAGCCAGCATGACTAAATGCCAAGGTGCACGAAATGCTGTTATCTTCCCACCAAAATGGTACCTATTTATCTACTTGCATTTGCATGTTTTCAAACTGCTAGAGAAGCAGAAGCTGGAGCAAGAACAGGAGCTCATCCCATCGTGTGCTACTCAGGTCACAAACCCAGGCTGTCAGCTTTCCAACTGACAAGCTCAGCGCCTTTAAGCTCAGGAGTCTTTAATCACTCTTATTAATTTTGTGGATCTGATAAAGATGCAACAAAAAGAGAGGTTATTTACTTCAAAATCAAAATTAAATTTGGAGAAAGAACTTTGATTTATTCACCTTCAATGGAACCCCTGGCTCTATCAGTTAATATAAAACAGAAAACACTTCATAGTTAGCATCTGTACAGCTTTTAGGTGTTCAAACTATATCATAGGGTTATCTAACTGCAATCCTTATCAGTTATGATAAATCAGTGCTTTTAAGTCTCAGACAGCAGATGGAAGGGGTGAGACTGAAAGAACATGCCTTGCTCCTTTGCTCTTTCATTTACAAAATTCATCAGAAAGAACAGGAATCAAATGAAAGACTTTTTTTAGCCAAATGCTGTCATATGTCATATATGAAGTATGATCTTCCTTTGTCTAGTTAGGATCCCTACTTTTTATTGTTAATATAGTCACATGTCCACTAGGACCTGATTTGTCAGGTTCACACAATATGCTGAGACATAAATCATGACTGACTTATCAACCTCAGTGGGTGGGTTCACCTAATATTCTGAGCCAAAACTAACACATTATGACTTAAAATGATATGTGAACCCTATTCGTCTAATCTGGGTGTTTCTGCGTGGTTTATTATCCTGTCACTCTCTCTGCATGCTTTAAATGTATAGAGGATAAAGTTGATACTGTTTAAATGATTAACTGGCAAGAAATGTGTGCTAAATGATTCCAGCTATGCACTCTTAATTCATAACTATAAAGAGTGCTGTGTTGGAGCAGACTATTTTTTTAAAATTTAGGATATTTTAAGAGTATTTGATCTAAAACAAGTGAACAATATTTGTGAAAGTATGGGCTTTCACAAATGTTTACGCTGTGGCTTGCTTTAATGGATTGTGTTGCGTGTTGTTTTGGAGAGTGGTGAGCTGTGACACAGTTGGAGATGCAGGAAAGAACTTAAATGCAATGATTTTGAATGCGCTGGGTAAGAAATTTTCCACTGCTTATGCCAAATAAAGCTATTGCTATTTTTGGCCTGAGATAGCATTCCATCCTTGTCATATTCTTCCACTCCCCCACGCTGTCATACCACAAATCCTCCAGGAATAGATATAAAAACTCAGTTCTTCATCACTAGTTCATTTTTTACCAGAGAAATCTGCAATAGTAATAACTCTTATGGATATGCTTATATATTTACAGAATAATATCTGTTATTTAAATACCATTCCCAATCCAGTTTGGCACAGATCTGTAGGCAGGAAGAACCAAATTCAAAGCAGTTTTAATATGGATGAAATCCATTTTTTTTAAGCAGATGGTAAACATCATGCAAGAAGTACCCCTCTTTTACAAGTTGATATGGGGCACACCAAAAAAGATCATTTAGAATAATTGCCTCCAGACGTTATGGGTGTTTCAACACTGGAGATTTTTAAGAAGAGATTGGACAGCCATTTGTCTGAAATAGTATAGGGTCTCCTAATTGAGCTGGGGGCTGGACTAGATGACCTCCAAGATTTCTCCCATTCTGATGGCACTGAAAAAAGTGATTTCTGACTGATCCTTGCACTTACAACTGCCGCAGTGACTGTATGGTCACATGATCAAAATTTGGGCACTTGGCAACTAACATGCATTTATGATGGTTGCAGCATTCCAAGGTCACATGATCATTTGTTACCTTCCTAGAGGATAACAAATTAACAAACAATCAATGGGGGAAGCTGGATTCATTTAATGAACATGATAATTATGGAACAACCACCTTGCTTAGTTGCTAAAACATTCCAGTCTCAATTGCCGTAAGTCAAGGACTACCTATACAGTATATGCATGAAGGTTTTTCTTTTCTTTGCAAAAAACGTGGAATTACCTATTCAGGAATAGGAAACTGGATTTAGTCTCTTCTCCTTCTCAATAAGGAATCATTACATTTTAACTTAAAATGCATGTGAGGGTTCCTTGCATGCTTCACTCTCTCCTTTGAGACACACACACACACACACACAGAGAGAGAGAGAGAGAGAGAGAGAGAGAGAGAGAGAGAGAGAGAGAGAGAGAGAGAGAGAGAGAGAGAGAGAGAAAGGAAAAAAGAATTGGACTTAACAGGGAACGTAGAAATTAAATAAATAGCAGTTAAAACATATACTGTCATATGCTATGTTAAAAATTGCTGGGTAGAATTATTAAAACTGAAATAAAGTACCCCTGCAAAATAAGTCAGTTCAGACACTATCCAGCCAGCAGTAGAATGTGACCAGTGATTTAATGCATGGAGAAAAATATACAAATTAAGAAGTGTCAGTAGAAGTCTGCAAAGAAGGAACAAAACTTTTCTTTTGGTTGATTTCTTCTAAGACATATTCCAAAGCACACCTCTTTGAACAAGTTTACACACCTGTGCTAAAGATGCAAAAGGGTTTTCTTGTTTTGTTTTTTGTTTTTTTCCAGCTATTTCTTCTTTAAACCCATAATAAATCCTGTGCTATGGGTGGGAGTTGCACAGTGATATTATGATAGAGAGAATTCAATGAATCCAACAGATGGCTTGTGATCAGCGTCACTGGGAATTGTTTTGGATTCTGTTTATTTCTTCATTCTCAGGAACCCGTGCCCTAATTTTAGCAAAGTCCTTCTGGTCCAATGGGCAAATAACAAGACTAAAATAACCTCTGAAGATGCTGTTGTATCGTAAAGTTTGAATGTTTATCTAAATGTGTTTTTCTCAGTTTGAATAGGCCAAAAATATACATGTGTGGGTGCGCTGGGATAAGGAAGATTTACACTAGACTGATAATGAATCTTTCTGGGAACGCATTTCTCAAAAATATCAAATATTGGAGGCCGATGACTCTTGCTTCTTCTCATGATAGCAATCTGCCAATCACTTTTCTATTGATCTTGGTTGGTCTTATTGAGGATTATTTAGCATCCATAAAGAACACTTTGCTGAATGATAAAAACTGGTTCTGACAAGTTGTTTAATTTTTATATTTTAAAGGAGCGGGGTTGGGGTAGATTGAAGAAGACAGATATAGTGATTGCCAAAATCATCAATGAGAATAACAAAGATTTAAAATTGTTCCTTCGTCTGTATTAGAACTTGGGGGGGGGGAATTGAATCATTGTGACGATGCAGAACTTCCAAAATTAAGAATCGTGAACTTGCAGCCATATTATTTCATCGATATATGCTTTGTCTTTCCATTTGCAGGAGCATTAAAAGGCTTAAAAATGGCAAGTGATCAATCAAAGTGCTTTCACTGCCAGGATTCACTTTGTGGAAAACGATATGTCATGAAAGAAGAAAACACTGTCTGTGTGAAATGCTATGACAGCCTGTTTGCTAACTTTTGTGAAAAATGTCGAAAAGCCATTGAATGTGACTCCAAGGTAAGCACTGGTTGGTTTCATGACAATCTATACTCCCACTGGGGGAAAAAATACCCAGAGGCTCAGCTATGCAATTATTATTTGTAATGTGAGTCTGTTCTACTATAATAATTTGGAGATTCTTATTAATGCTACTCTTATGTTAATGCAACTATAGAAACTGGTACGGCTTAGATTTCCTAAACTAAAATTTACCAGCTTCATGGGTTCACTTTCAGCATGTTTTCAGTCAGCAGGGAGCAGAAGGGTGCTGTCACTTATTTAAAACGTTGGAAACATTTGATTTAATTTGGGTAATGAATTTAGCATTATAATATGCAATCAATTTTTTTCTATACTATCTGATGTGGATGTTCCAAATGAAATAACCTACAGATTGGTAATCTGCTACTAGTGGTGGGAATTCAAATATGTGAACAACCGGTTCTCTGTGTGGATGCCGCTTCTGGAAGTCCATTCTAGGCCTGGGCAACAAAAAATTAGTTACTGGTTCTGCCAAAGTGGTGCGAACCAGCTGAATCCCACCACTGAATATGACCCTGGATATCTACTGTACCTTAGCACCTGGCAAGTTTACCACCCACTTTGGTTTTGTAGGCAAAAATTTCTAGCAACCTGGTAATTATTAGGGATCATGCTTTTAGTATCAGCTGTATATCCAAATGTATCTCTGGACCACAGAATAACACAGAGATGTTAATACAAATAAACAATAAACGTGGATGGATGTTTTCTTTGGCAGCATTCGATCTGTCGATAAAGCAACAGAAAGCTAAAGTAGGCAGAAGTGATAGGGACAATCCTGGAAGAGGACAGGGGTCTGCAGGTAACAATTTCATCAGTTGTCTCCTGGTGAATGTGTTTTCTGATTGTCTACATCACAGAAACCACTACCTTTTGAATTGGCAGGATCTTTATGGCAATCCTTTTGTGAAAGTACAGATTACGAACATCTTCTTGATATTCCTAAAATATTCCCTGACTGCTCAAGTCTGCTTATACAGAATTAAGTAAAATTTGGACAGTTGCAAATTTTACCTTTTTATTTCATAGGTATTGTATCACTCCTCTGGCCTGATTGAACTCTTGTGAACCCCAAACAGCATGGCCAATAATGAGAATAATGAAAGATGGAGTCCACACCTCTCTCTTGAGAACCAACTGCTGCTGATAGTCCAGCAGTGTCCATTATAAAAACTTAAAGATTTATATCTAATATTGCTGGCACAGATATAGGGCCTCATTGTGACCTGATAACAAAATAACAGAGTTGGCAGGGACCTTGGAGATCATCTAGTCCAACTCCCTGCACAGGCAGGAAACCCTATACCATTTCAAACAAATGGCTGTCCAATCTCTTCTTAAAAACCTCCAGTGTTAGAGCATTCACAACTTATGGAGGCAAGTTGTTCGACTGATTAATTGTTCTAACTGTCTAACTCTAAAGATGTTTTTATATTAATTAATACATAATCCACTGACACATTACTATACAATCCAAATAAAAGCAAAGCAAAGATTACTTCCACTGTATACATAAACATAGATTAAGATCTATAGATTTTGTACAGATACAAAGTCAAGTATGAGATTAAGTTTCTGGAGAAATACTGAGAATTTTAATGGTTTGTAGATTCCCTGCAGATCCTATAGGATTGGTTTCATCCATCATCTGACTGCAGAAGATTTATAAAGATATTAAATAATTGTATTAACTTCAGTGTAACATCTTAGTCCCTTAGTATCCCTTAAAAAAAAAGTATTTGTTTTAGTCTCACAATTTATTCCACAGTGATAACGGCATTGATTTTCTTTTCTATGTGTGGTTTCATTCAATTGATAAGATCGAATAAAATCTTTAAAATAAATTCCACTGACAAATAGCTAGTGAAAAATGACTTCCTTTCCTCTATATTGCCAATGGTCTCCATTTAACTGCAAAGGTTTAAAGGGAGTTTCTCTAGAAAATAAAATAATATTCATCATTTTTATGTTTATAACATTGTCTACATCAGTGGTTCTCAACCTGTGGGTCGGGACCCCATTTGGGGTCGAACGACCATTTCACGGGGGTCACCAAACCACGCTGTCCACCATTTTTTTCCTTTTCCCTAGCTGTCCTACTCCCTCTTATTGGTGGCCACACCCACTTGGGGGTCACCACAACATGGGGAACTGTATTATGGGGTCACGGCATTAGAAAGGTTGAGAACCACTGGTCTACATGAACATGATACCTAAGAAAGAAAAAGCAAGAAAAAAGGAGAAAAACTGATGTCTTTGGTAAAAAAAAAATTGTGTTTGCTAAATGACAATTTAATTTTTGCATATATTCTTATAACTCTCAGTTCCAGGAATAGGGCAGTCCTAAATAAACAACTATATCTTTGAATGTTGTTTTGGTTTTGTCTTTCCTCAAAGTACCCTTCAGCAATTCCTCCTTCCTTCCTTCCTTCCTTCCTTCCTTCCTTCCTTCCTTCCTTCCTTCCTTCCTTCCTCCCTCCCTCCCTCCCTCCCTCCCTTCCTTCCTTCCTTTTTTGTGCTTCCCATAGTTTATTATTAGCAATTATCACCAATGAAGGGTGGTATCTTCAATAACTCCATTGAGTCTCTCCAAAATAAATATACATGCATGCACATCTGTACACACATACACATACATTTTTATTTCTTGTCTCCCATATGCACATAGGCAAGAGCCGCTAGCAATGAATAGCTGCCTTGATAGCCCTTTAAGTAAAAGGGTGGTGTCTAAATTGAATAAATAACAATGAATCACAATTGCAAAATCATCAAGTGAGGAGGAGTTCTATTTTTCACGACAAAAGTTCAACTCCTGGAATTTCCAGAAAGTTTTGGAGAAAAAACCTTTGGAACTTGATGTCCATTAGGAGCAAAGTAGCTGAAACACAAATTATATTCTATCTTGATCCAGTTTCTAAAAGCAATTGCTTAATTTACTTAGTGACCAAATTGAATCAGAACTACCATGGATAGCTACCACTATCTTCTCTTTTTCTTTTTTTTTAAAAAAATTACATTCCTCATAACAAATGTTGTCAGATGATGTTGAAGATGATAATATCTATTCTTTTGCAACTGCCGCTGGAGTCTATAGGGTGGAATCACACAAAATGTGTGCGTTTTCCAGATTAGCACTCAAAAAAGGAAGGAAGGAAGGAAGGAAGGAAGGAAGGAAGGAAGGAAGGAAGGAAGGAAGGAAGGAAGGAAGGAAGGAAGGAAGGAAAAAGAAAGAAAGAAAGAAAGAAAGAAAGGAAAGAAAGAAAGAAAGAAAGAAAGAAAGAAAGAAAGAAAGAAAGAAAGAAAGAAAGAAGGAAAGAAAGAAAGAACTCAGCCACTTTACTATCTGAAGCAAGGACAAAAGTCTTATCTCTCTCCATGCATTAAAATTGACCAGACCAGCTATATTTCAGCAGTGTAACAACAAAAGAACAGCAGAATAAGGGCAGAAGATTAGATTAAATGGTGTCAAGAGGTTGTCTGGCTTTTCTCCCATTTCCCTGCTCTCTTAGCCACCAACTATCTGCCGCTCAAGGCAAAAGTCTCACTCTGCTTAATAGCTGAGTGCAGATATTATAGTTCTGCTCTAGCTGTGGTGCAGAGGCATACTTTCTTCATGAGTCCTTTGCAGGGAAAGTACTAATTTAAAACATAACATCATAACAAACCTAAAGATATACGGGCTTACAACAGTATATCTTACAACAACATATCTTACAACAGTTCATTTAGTGACCACTCAAAGTTACAACAGCAATGAAAAAATGTGACTTCTGAGCGTTTTTCATAGTTATGACCTTTGCAGCATCCCCATGATCAGGTGATCCAGATGCTTGGCAACTGGCTCATTTTTATGACCATTGCTGTGTCCCAGAGTCATGTGATCACCATTTGTCACCTTCTGAGCAGCAAAGTCAATGGGGAAGCCAGATTCACTTAACAACCAGGTTATTAACTTGTCAACTGTAGTGATTCACTTAACAAATGTGGCAAGAACGGTTGTAAAATGGGGCAAAAGTCACTTAACAAATGTCTCGCTTAACAACAGAAATTTTGGGCTCAATTCTGGTCATACATTGAGGACTACCTGTACAGTAAGCTATTGGTTCCTTTGCAGACCATGGTGAAAGTGCAATCTTCTTGAGAACATCACAAGGAGAGAGAAAAAAGGAAGAGGAATAAAGGATAGGAAAATTATCCTTTTTTTGTCATTGTTGAACAATTGTTGTGAAGTCTAATAGCTCATGGAATAGAATAGAATAGAATAGAATAGAATAGAATAGAATAGAATAGAATAGAATAGAATTCTTTATTGCCCAAGTGTGATTGGACACACAAGGAATTTGTGTCCAGTGCATAAGCTCTAGTGTACATACAAGCAACAAGTGATAAATTATGATTATAATAATAAAAAACCTCATAAATCATAAGATACAACACTCAGTGATGGTCATAGGATACTAAATAAGCATTCAACATAAATCATACTAGGATACTGAGTAAAACAATATAAACGGTAAGATATGAGCAACAAAGCTATAGTCATAAGAAGATAAGGAATAGATAATAGGAAGGATGAGAAAGATAATAGTAATACAGCCCTTCTAGGTAGTTTGACAGTGCTGTGGGAATTAGTTGTTTAGCAGAATGAAGTTATGGGGGGGGGCGGAACTGTCCTTGTGTCTGGGTGTTTTGTGGTGCAATGCCATATAGCGTCATCTTGAGGGAAGAAGTTGCAGTGCAGATTTTGTCACTCGCCCTCAGCTGCTCCTGCAGATGTCTCTGGGTACAAGAGATGCAGTTTAATATTTTCCTAAGATAAAGGATTGCAGCTACCTGATTAGATGATCCGCAAGTTCTGCGATGAGTCCCTTAGGTGCTTTCTTAAAACATCCTCAATTTCTTCTTGCGACATTAAAAGGGATCTCGAGCTGCTTGCTCCTACCTGTCATAGTATGACAAACATTTCTGATTGAAACAGTTTATGTCCAGGATGTAAAGGGTCTGTAGCAGCCCTTTTTCTGACTCCTGCAGTTTTGTTCAGTTGAAATCTGAATAGCCAATGCTTTTTTTGCCTAACATAAATTCACTCTCTCCAAGGATCTTGCTTATAAAGGCTGCCATTGGCACGAAACATGCTTCAAGTGCGCCCAATGCCATCACTCCCTGGTTGAGAAGCCTTTTGCAGCTAAAGACGAGCGCCTGCTGTGTACAACTTGTTATTCTAATGAATATTCATCTAAGTGCTTTCACTGCAAGAGGACTATTATGCCTGGTAAGATAACAGAGAGCTGGAGGTGGATATTCCTTAATGGGGATAAATAAATTAAAAGGGTGGGATGACACTTGAACCTTGAGACATTGGTTCATGGAAATTAGTAAGGAAAAAAAATCTGATGGGGGAAGGTGAAATGGTTTTCTTTCTTCGGAGGCCCTTTTTAGGCGAATACTTTGTCATATATGTGCCCTGCACAGACCATATGCTGCTGTAGAAATCAGCTATTTCTTTTCCATCCCCTAACCTATTAATAATTCTTCGTCTTTCAAGCTTTTGGGACAAGTAAGTATAATGGGAAATGACTTGCTGGTATTTCTGTAAAATGTGTCACTGTTGATATGGTCTCCACTACATCAGAACCATAGACTTTTGTGGTACCTTTCCTTCTAATAGAATTGTAATTAAAATTATTCTTCATGCACATAAATACTCCCCACTCTTCTTTTCCACTGGTATTACTGTTTCTTTCTTGCAGTACCCTCTCATATTCATAAGCTTGTATGTAAATATGTGTATATGTATGTAGACACACATGTACATATATACATACATTCATATACTAACTACATTTTAGAGTTGAGTTGTCCCATTGCTGTCACTGAAGCAGTGACAGTATATCAAACAGAAGTGACTTATACTAGAATGCCATTGGGATGTCATTTCCCTAAAAAAAACCCTGGGAGACTGAACACTGCTTGCTGAAATCTTGTGTGTGTGTGTGTGTCTTTAATCCAAATGGTCATGATCCATTCTTTCTGTCCATAAAACAAAGGCTCTTTTGCTCACTTTGACTTTATTTCAAACAATAGATTCCCACTGATAAGAACCAGTGATTATAATATATATCCCATCCTATAACAACCCTTATCATAAACTTGCTGGTCACAAATAGTCTTCAGTGGAAACCTCTGATTACTAAAAGAAGAGAGGCAAGTGGATCTTCAGCTTGATGAAATCCTGCTTTTGGATATTTATAATTGTATTTCCTATTTGTGCTTTTCTTATTGAGATACTTGTGCAGGCTTACAGTTTCACTTAGCACAGCACTTGCAAACTCATCATCAGTAATGATACTCAAAATCTATTACTCTTTGGCTGAATTTTCTTATTTGCTTTATCTCTTCCATGCTTCCCTTAACCAGTTTCAGCCATCCATCATGTCAGAGATAAGCACATTATTAACTTTGCTTATGTCAATTTAGATCAGGAATACTGATATATAAACACAGAGACAGATCTCAGTTCATAGCATATCCATAACAGTTCTTCCTCTCATCAAATGAATAAAATGAAGAAAAAACTTGTGGAAATGTGTATTGCCACAGATACCTAAACGTAATACAGTACTGGAGCTAAAGTGAAATCGTTCTCTACTAACTCAATTTGCAATGCTGGTATCTAAAATGTTACTTAATTCACTCACTGATTAGGAACACATTGATTTCACTATGCTTGTATTAAAATTATTCCATATATAAGAAAACTATTCTAATTATCTTTCTCTAATTGTCTTCCTTTGCTTTGCAAAGTCTCCTCACATAGCAATTTCAAACAATGATTTTTCAATTTCTTGAGGCAATGATACTGTAAAGTTCCAATTATCTGATGATAAAATATATATTTAAAATACTACCTATTCTGTTATTATGACATTATTCACTGGATCATGGCCCTAGTTCACAGTGTAAATATGGCCAATCCTGTAGACTCTTCAAATTATCATTAATGTGGAAGTTTTAATTGCTACCATTGTCGTTACTGTATTTTTGTTTTACTATGGATTTGTTGTTAGCTGCCATGACTCTGTCTAAGTTGGCAGCATATAAATCCTAATATTAATTTCACCATGTGTCCACACAATTGCAATTATGAAGGTTGCAAAAAAGTAGCACCATAGTGGTGCTTTGGAAACTAGAGTGGTACTGTATAGATAAGACACCAGGTTGGAAGCTAGGAGACTGTGCAGAAACTACTCCAATCTTAGGCACAAAGCCAGTGAGGTGCCCTTAGATCAATCACTCTCTCTCTCTCAGCCCTAGGAAACAGGCAATGGCAAATCTTACCAAGAAAGCTGCAGGGACTCAAAGGAACAGATACGTGTGTGTGTGTGTGTGTGTGTGTGTGTGTGTGTGTGTGTGTGTGTGTGTACAAACACACTATATATATGTGTGGATGTATGGATAGATGATAAATAAATTGATAGATGATGGATGGATGGATGGATAGAGAGATGAGAGAGAGTAGATAGATGAGAGATAATTATAGATGTATGGCTAGAGAGATGAGAGAGATAAGAGAGAGAGTAGATAGATGAGAGATAATTATGGATGGATAGATAGATAGATAGATAGATAGATAGATAGATAGATAGATAGATAGATAGATAGATAGAGTAGATAGATGAGAGAGTAGACAGATGAGAGAGAGATATGATAGAGATAGAGATGATAGAGAGAGGATAAATAAGTGACAGTAGATAGATGAGAGAATAGATAGATGAGAGAGAAATGATAGATCAATAGACAGACAGACAGATAGATATAGACAGACAGAGATGAAAGAGAGAGGGTAGATAGATGAGAGAGAGAGAGATGGTAGAAGATAGAGAAAGATGGATACAGATTTGGAAGTCTGACATCTGAAGAAACTTAAAAGAAAGTTACAAGAAATGTGTTGAAACAAGCATCATAAACTTCAGGGGCACTCATATTGTTCTGTTATTTGTACATCCTGTGATTAGTTTGTGAAAATCTTTATAGTGCAAAAGAAATCTTGACAGAAAGTATTTATTGACAATTGTTTGTCCTTTGTGTTGTGGTGTTATATGCAACTGGTAAAGAAAGAGTATCTCAGTACAGGTAGTCCTCACTTACAACTGTTCACTTAGTGACCATTCAAAGTTACAACAGCACTAGAAAAAGTGACCTATGACCATTTTTCACACCTCTGACCGTTGCAGCATCCCCATAAGTCATGTGATGTACATTCGGGTGCTTGACAACTGACTCACATTTATGACGGTTGCAGTGACCCAGGGACATGTGATTACCTTTTGCACCTTCTGACAAGCAAAGTCAATGGGGAAAGCCAGATTCACAACCAACAACTGTGTTACTAATTTAACAAATGTGGCAGGAAAAGTCATAAAATGGGGGGGTCACTTAACAAATTTTTCAGCAACATAAATTTTGGGCTCAATTGTGGTGGTAAGTCGCGGACTACCTGTACTGCTTCTTTGTTTCAGTGCATTTTGAAAAAAAAAATAAGAGCTGTTTGTCAGGAAAGTAACTAGAGATTGCAATTCAATCTGCAGGTTCTCGTAAAATGGAATTTAAAGGCAATTGTTGGCATGAAGCTTGCTTTGTTTGCCAGTACTGCCGGCAACCACTAGGAACGAAACCTCTGATCACCAAGGATGATGACAATTACTGTGTACCCTGTTATGAGAAGCAGTTTGCACAGCATTGCTACTCCTGCAAAAAGGTAGTATGGCAAATGAAAATAAAGAGCAGGGAGCAGAGAAGGTATGAGTCAGTACAGTGGCCTTGCAGGCATTCATTTAAAAAGCCACTTTTACTGGGGATAAACTCTATGAACACCGTGAGAATATATTTATTTGTCAGATATATATCCTCCCTTCTGTTTGGACATCCAGGAAACACACATTTTAAAAAATATATATTTATGTTTGTTTGTTAAATGTTCTTCAATAGGTGATTTACAGTGAAAGAAATTAAAAGAGATAATGTGAATACAATCTCATACAATAAAATCAAATAAAATACAGGATGAAAACGCCATACAGACTGGACAACAATGCAATCACTCAAAGTCTTAAAATGATATGAATTGAAATGCCCGGGAAAATAGAAAGTTCTCCACCCAGTACCTGAATGATATTAATGTGGGTGCCAGCTAAGTCTTTCTGGGGAGGGAATTCCATGAGTGTGGTGCCACCAGCAAAAAAGGTCTTCCCTTTGTTAGAGGTCCACTTGACCTCCTTTGGTAGGGGGACCTGGAGGAGAGCATCATTAGAAGATTTAAGGTTCAAGTACATACCATAGATACATATGGGAGAAGGCTATTTTCATGGGATGTCTCCTTTAATGGTTTCAGTATGGTACTTTTGTGAGAGATAAAAATCTCTCTTTTCTTCTACAAAAGGCAATGTTCACTAGGGCAAAAGTAGGGAATCCCTGACTCCCAGATATAAAATTTAAGCCACCAGGTTGGGTAAAAAGTCTCCAACCAGACCTCATCATCAGCCCCAGGTGGCAGTTGTACTTAGAAACAACTCAACAGGCCTCCTCAGGTGTTACTCTGCCTTAGCCATTCCATACCTTCCTTAATGTAAGAAAGCACAGAATACCAAAGATCCCCAGAACAATTCAGGAAGACAAGAGCACAGAATGCCTGCCTGAAAAACCCTGCACAACCCCAAGAAAGAGCATATCATTGGAGTGAGTTTCAAAGTTTGCTTTCATAACATCTGATGATGATTGAGGGAAGAGAAAGAACTTTTTGACAAGATGTAGCTGCAGGCAGATAGACAATATAGATGGAGATACATCTTTCATACGTTTCCCTTTTGGGGGCAGGCAATGTTATGTGAAAAGCAGAAAAGGAGTAAGATATAGCCATAACTACTGAGCTGGGCCACCCATCATTGCTTTGTCTATGAAGGCTTCCTCCTAAGACTTTTCACTAAGAAGAGAGAGGTATGAATTAAATTACCAGCCTTTGTTGCATCTGTGCCATGTATGTAACTATATAACTAAAAGAGATTGTCGCTTTATGCAAAAGTTCCAAATTCTTATATTATCTTGATTTGTATGTTGGGTTCTCATGCCTCTTCAGATGTATTCCAGATGTTTTCAAATAATTATATATGAGATAGAGTAGCATGGGCCTCAGCATCCAAATCCACTGCTATAAAAGACATAGGATATTCCTCATGATAAAGTATCCATCTCCCTAAAGCAGTAAAGGAGAACTTGAGACTCCCCCAGTCTTGTTAAACTGCTGCTAGCATCTCTTATGGTGGCCTCTGCTGGTTGAAGCTACTATGATTTATCATCAGCTGAAGCATCACTGCTTCCTCAGTTACTGCCCTAATGAGAAGGAAAAAGGAGATATTAATTATAAAATGCTTAGTTCCTCAGACACTGTGATCCAGATAGACCTCATTCAACGACCACAGTTAGCCGTTGTGAACAACCGGCAACTTAGTTGTTAAGCAAAGCAGTTGCTAAGTGAAACCACAATTATCCTTATAAGATCTTACTTCAGCTTTTTTTTGTTTTGCAAAACTGCAAAGTCATAAATGGAAGAAATGGTGGCAAAGTTACATTTTCATCCTATTATAACTACAAACGAGGAAGTCAGTGAACAAAGACTACCTGTAGGGTTTTCCTCAACATTCTCATTACCTCTTTTTGAAATTTAATCAAGGAGCAGTAATTATTTTTTAACGTAATTTTGGTACAACCATGTGTCAATTCATCAATTTAAAGTAATGATATTTTCTCGTATACTAGGCGGTCACCAACGGTGGGGTGACTTACCATGACCAGCCATGGCATAAGGAATGTTTTCTATGTACTGGATGTAAGAAGCAACTTGCAGAACATCGATTCATTTCCGAAGATGAACATCCTTACTGCCTGGAGTGCTTCAAAAGACATTTTGCAAAGAAATGTGTGGCCTGCACTGAACCCATTACTGGTGACTGTTCACAATCTTCTTACTTATAAGCGACTTCAATTTTGACAGTCCTGGGACAAATAAATTTGTTCTCGGCATAGCTGGCATTTGCATTCCTTACCTCACGAAAGCACATAGAGTACGGTCAGATAGCAGTGTCACAATTTGCCATCATGAATAAGACTAGATGGTATTCAGGCTGGATGGAAAGTGGTCTGAAATATGTGGTGGCACTAGAAAACATAATTTTAATTTTTTCATTATATCTGACACCACAACATGGTAGGTTTAATTGCCAACAATTGGAATTTGGAGTGGAAAGGGATGAGCAAATTCAAGTGAATTACTTGCTGGAGGAAGAGCAGGATTGGAGAAAGAAAAAGAAAATGTTGTTTTTATGGGGGGTAGAGGGAGGGGCTGTGCTTGGCCCTGCTTCAGTTAACCAGTTTCAGCCATTTATCATGTCAGTGCATGGGGGGGGGGAAATGGTGTTGAGACAGCAAGCAGGCTTTTGCCTGTGAATGTGGGGAGTTTGTGGCAAAATGCCTAAAAAAATCATTCCTTTTTCAGAATCCCCTCCTTCCTTTTTCAGTGTCCCTCAAGAGAAAAATGAAATAACCATGCATTTGGGAACATAGCGTCGTGGAAAAACCCAATAGAAAAGACAAAAGACAGCAACACAAAGAATAATTCTTACTTTTAAGATTCAGAGGTTTATTTTCTAATAATTTGGAATATAGCATAATAACATGGCATTACTTACATCAATAACCCATTGCAATGAGGACCAAGTGGCAATAGCAGATTCCAACAGAACAGCTATAGACCAATGGCCCCGAGCCAGATTTACCCCAACATTTTTATGTTTTTCTTCTACCAATCACCCACTCATAATTCTTACTTTGCAATGACAGTTCCCATCTGAAACTTCTACACATCTGCTACCTTCACTTCCTCTTTTCCCACGGGTAAAATACGTATATTCCAAATATATATAGAATTACATACTTTGCATTTTATATTGCACAGAGCTCAGCAGATTACAAATAGCACATTTCTTATTGTGAAACAGCATAGAATTCAGGTTAAAGCTTTACATCACTAATATGGAGCCTATTCTATGTTTATTCATTCCTATCCTGTTAGAGGGGAAGGGACAATATTTCTTATTTCCCACAATAGCAATTCAGTGTTGGTTCATCTGTTTGCAAGCCAGAAGATCAAAACAGGAAAAGAAACAAACAAAAACCCTAGATTAGTCATTTGCCTTTAGCTACAAATCGCCTCTCTCAGATTTTTAAACTCAGGAGGGGCGGTGGGTTCAGAAGAAAGAACTCTGCTTATTAGAGTGTAAACAAAATCTGCTGAAATCCCACCATCTCATCTTTTGCTTTCTCCTTTTAGCTCTTGAAGGGGGGAATTTCATCTCCTTTGAAGATCGCCAGTGGCACAGCGATTGCTTCAAGTGCAGCAAGTGCGCCTGCCCCCTGGTGGGAAAGGGCTTCCTCACCCAGCAAGATAAAGTCCTCTGCTGCAATTGTGGGTCTCCTACATGACTCAGGAGCTCTCCAAGGATGCTCGTCCCTTCCCCTGCATCGTTTTAACCATGCACGCAATTGCTCACCAGTCAGAAAAAGCCTTCTAGCAAGAATCGTAGTTTACAGGGCCACACACACACACACACACCAGCATTCAGTATAGCTATTTTCCATAACAGGACCCTAGTTTAAAAGAAATCATTTCGAACATACAAGAGTCAGAAAAAGTTTGTGGTCAGTGTGTTTTTCTTGTAGTAGAGTGCACTCTGCTGTTAGGAATCTGAGCCTGTACATGACGGTGCTCAAATTCTCAGTGAAATAAGTTTTTATATAATAGCTGTGTTGCAGGGGAGGGGGAAAAAAACCCTTAAAATTTTCCAACAGTACAATATTTTTCATTGTGTAACACATACCTGTAAAAGAATATGCTGGCAGGCAGGTAGGATTTGACGGTTTGTTTTTGTTGGCTTGCTTAATTTAGAAAAACTAAAAAGAGAGGGCTTGTCAGATGCTATATTTTTTCTATCCTGCTCTATGGAGTAGAGAGTTGGTCTCTGACAGAAGGCCACCTGAAGAGACTAGAAGCATTTGAAATGTGGATTTACAGGCGGCTGTTATGTATAAGCTGGGTTGACAAGATCAGAAATGAGGAGGTGATAAGCCGCCTGGGAAAGCCAAGGGAAATCATCAAAACAATTAAAAAACAAAAATTAGAATATTTCGGACATGTGATGCGACACCCAGAAAAATACGGCATACTCCATTTAATCCTTCAGGGAAAGATTGAAGGCAAATGAAGTCCAGGCAGAAGAAGAACATTGTGGCTTCAAAATCTAAGGGACAGGTTTGGACAAAACACAGCAGCACTTTTTCGTGTGGCTGCTGATAAAAATAGGATCGCCAACATGATCACCAACGTCCGATAATGGATATGGCACAAGAAGAAGAAGAAGAAAAAAAAGAGAGGATCAATTATATTCTGCTGCCACCAAAGGTATCATTCTAAGATTACATCCCATAACTATACACAAAAATATTAGAAATGCAGCCTGACATGTAATTCAAATCTTTATTTCCCCCCCCCCACAACACACCCCACTCTCCAATATATGCACAGAACTAAAACTGCTATTATCCTGAGGAACAAAATCTGAGATTTTTAGACCATGTGTGGTTCCTCAAAGGCTTTGAAGGTGACCTCCCAGACTCTCTTCCAAAGTTGTCACCGAACTGCAATTTTTAGGGGAAATGAAAGAGAAAATTATTAAATATGTGACAATCACCTTAAGTCAATTAATTTGGTTGCGTATGCAGCTGTAGCATCTCGTTCAATAGCCAACAAGGCCACTTGTCCTGGAAAAAAATTAATTGTGCAGCACAGAAGTAGCATATATGGAAGCATACATATAATATGGTTCGACTGGCTTTAGCTTAGCTGTTTATGGAAAGGCAATTGCATTTAGTATATATCATATATTTTTTTCTTCTAATGTGGCTCAGCTTGATGAAAGAGGGAGGAAAAACACTCACCTGAAGAAAACCAATGGATATCATCCCCGAATGTGCAATTTCTTCTGTGATAGTTCACCTGCTGTATATGCATGTCAAAATCTTAAATTCTAGAGTTTATTCACATAATCAAAATCCAGAACAAATTATTCCATGCTATCTTTATTTTAACTGCTGTTTTATCAGTAGCTCGGGCCCTTTAGGAGCAGAGAAAGAGTGTCATTACAAATAGTTCAATCAGGATGTGACTATGACATGAAGAGCTTCCCAATTCAGGAATGGACACAATTGGTATATAATATGGATTGATGCAGAGGCCCTCCTGGCCATAGTTACCTCCTGCTTCTCAAGCAGGAGCTGTGAAGACTCCAAATTGCAATGAGTTCTATCTAAGCAAGAGCACTGCCATCCAGAACTAAAAATGAAGAGTCATCAGATCCAGAGGAATCTCTAAAACAGTGGTTCTCAACCTGTGGGTCGGGACCCCATTTGGGGTCGAACGACCATTTCACGGGGGTCGCCAAACAACGCAGTCCGCCATTTTTTTCCCCTTTTCCTTAGCTGTGCTACTCCCTTTTATTCTATTGGCTTTTGAAAGCCAATAGAATAGACTCTCTTGAATAGAGTCTAATTCTATTGGCTTTCAAAAGCCAATAGGAATTGTCCAGGCTGTCTCTGCCCTGCTGAGCCCGCCAAAAGTCCCATTCTGCAAACGGGGCTGCACCAGTTGAATAGGCCTCGACTTACGACTGGTTGAGTAGTCCTCGACCCCCGGTTGGGGGTCGTGGCATTAAAAAGGTTGAGAACCACTGCTCTAAAACCACAGATACTCAGTCTGGTTTGGATTTAGCATCCAGTTTTCAGGCACAGGAAAAGAATCCTGATGATATCCCTTGTTTAGATGATAGAGATATATAGCTGGGTATCATATACTGATGATATTTAAACATGTGCTTATGGATAACATAACCCAACAGTTTTATATAGATGTTAAATAGGAATAGGGAAAATTTTGAACTCTGAACCATCCCGCTTTGCAGAGGATCTAGAGTTGGACCTTATCCACACCAGTGACTGAAGCCAGAGTTGAAGAAAAGAGGAGAATCACTAAAGCTCCTCCTATACTGCCCCAACTCCTTAATGTGGTCCAGAAGGATACCATGATCAGAAAAACCAGAAAGACACTGAGAGATGATCCAAAGGGCCACAATGAATGCACTTCTTCCACTTCAAACCTCACAAAGATCATCTGTCAGTGTAATTAATGCTATCACGGTACCATCACTCAACCTGAAGCCCAACTTAAAATGGTCCAGATAGTCTGCTTCTTCCAAGTCTTCTACAGCGATACGCCTACCATCTTCTCAGCAAGATTCTTACAAAGGAAAACCTGCAGACGGGATGGAAATTGGTCCCATATTATTGGATCCCACCAGTGGTTTGTTGAAGAGAAGTCAAAGCACTGCTTGCTTCAGAGCTGATGGCTGTTTTCCAAAGGGAAGTGAGCAAAGAAATAATAGCTAGAGTGCTGGTATTTCATTTTACACAATTACTTTTTTATTGACAATGCACGTTTTGCAAGTTAACCTTTTGTGCCTTCTTTTCTGATTATTTTAGATAATCCCCTTTCAGATCACAAGGGAATGCAGTAGATAGCAAATGGTGTCATCAAAATGGTTCTGCTCCACCTAGACAGTTAACATCATTTTTTTTGTTAATTGTATGAAATACATATTTCACTTTACTCAAAATAGCATCACACCTTTTTGCACCTGTGTACATCACCTGCCCCCACTTGTACAATCCCTGCTCACCTTCTCCAGCTGCTTGCTCTTTGGTCTCCCACAATTTTCCCTTTTTAACCATCCTTTAGTTAGCAAAAAAAAAAAAAATAGAACTAGGTTGTGAAAGCTAAAAATAAAAATCACAGATAGAAGCACATGTGTGCCATCATTTATAAGAACTGGATGTATCAGTTCTTGCCAGATGGCTTACAATGCGAGATCATAAAACACAAATTAGAACTAATCTAAAGTAGGTGTTTTGTATCCCTTTCAGCTAAACTTTCTTTTAAAGAAAAGGCCCATGGAGGAACACTGAAAAAATGTTTAATTCAAATATGGTACAGTATTTGTGGAAACTTGCCTTAGAACCTAAATAAAAAAAAATCACATAACCTTTTCTATGTATAATAAAATATATAGGTATCATGAGGAATCAAAATTGTCAGCTTCTAAAAGTCTATGTTTATCTTTCCAAAACAAATTTTGAACTAAATTCAAGTTTAAGTAAGGCTATAGTAATCCCTGCGGACTTTACTCTGCTGGTCATTGCCAACTATAGGAGGCAGTGCTCATCTCCATTTCAAGGTTATTGAAGCAGCGCTGTCCAAAGACATTTCCATAGTCATGTGGCCAGCATGTCAGGGAATGCTGTTACCTTCCCACCAATGGTACCTATTTATTTACTTGCAAATAATAAAAGAATAGAATAGAATAGAATAGAATAGAATAGAATAGAATAGAATAGAATAGAATAGAATAGAATAGAATAGAATAGACCTTGGAGATCTTCTAGTCCAGCATGCTTTCAAACTGTTAGATTGGCAAGAGCTCAGGCGAAGACAGGAGCTCACCCTGTTTTGTGGTGCTCGGGTCTTGAACCTGGGCTGCTAGCTTTCCAGCCGACAAGCTCAGCACCTTAATCACTGAGCCATCACACCACCCCCTATAGTTGTAAGTAAAACTATACAGCACAAAATACATCTTTTTATTTTTATTGAATGTTTTGCTTTTTCAGCCTTCTGATCTTTGATATTTGCCCAAATGTTGCAATGATCCTTAATTTCTTTTGGAGACTGTGGTTAACCTGGATTTACAGGTACTTCTAAAGAAGAGGTCAACCAGCAGCAAGGCGGATGCACTCAATGACAAAGCAGCAATATATGCACAGTTGGAAGTCATGAAAGAATAAATCGGAGACATGTCATCCTGGAGAAGTTCTATCTGTGTTGTCTCTAAGAACTGACATCAACTTGATGGCCAATAATCGTAAACAACAGCAACAACAATATTGTCTTTTATTTCAGTAAGATGTGTGTATAGTGCTGGTGCCTCTTTGTTCAAGAAAATGCTTATATTGATATATAGTAGGCATTCATACTTTAATCCCATTGCCAACTTGCATTATATTTTCCCTCCACAAATTTTTGCCTAATAGAGAGGTACAAGAATCAGAGTGAGGCTCTGGGATCATTATTTCTTTCTCATGAAAACATGTCTCATTTGCAGGACATCTCTCATTCTTTGAGCAATAAAATATTACAATAAATATTACAAGCTCTTTTCTTAAAAGTCATTGTTCCACTTTTTGAATGGATTCTAAGACCATTTGTTGGCCTAAGTCAGCAATCATTTCTGAACCTGGATCTATTGCACAATCTAACATGTCTTGTGCACCCACATACCCAAAAGTAAATACTTAGGGAACACACTAAATCTCACCACCATTTCACTGTAGAATGTCAACATCTGGTCAGACTTCAGTATTCTTGCAGCTCAGTAATTTTCCGTGAAACTTCAATATCTAACATGAGATTGGTGAGAGTTTGCCAAATCTCTTAGGATTTTTTTAAAAAAAATATTTATTTATTTAGGGAGAGGGGACACCTCTTGATGGCTGCAGATGCTACAGATCCTCCAAGTACTGAGGCAAAAATGAATTCTCTGTCAGCCACTTCCTATCTGTTTAATCTGTGGATTCAGTAGGGGTTTTTCCTCTCTCTGAGATTTTGCTCTTTCTGATATAAATGTAATTGTGTGTTGAAGAGGGTTGATCTCTTAAACAATAAAGTAAAAAAAAAATAATAACAAAATAATTTGGGGAAAATCTATCCAAAGAGATTCCTCTTTGAAGGCATCCCCTATGTTTTAATAATGCCTTTTCATTCTTTATTGTTTATTTTACATGCAGCAATAGGTTATGCATAAGCCCATATAATTGCTGGGATTTAGACATGTCTTTCAAGGGAACACTACAGACACTTTATTTAGGAGATTTCATCCCTAGACCATGATTTTATTATTTCTCTGATTGTGTGGACAGAAGCATAAAGCTGCATTTCTATACCATGCAATCTGTGCAACAACTAGGATTTTTTTAAAATATATATATATATCCAATCACCCAGTATGCAATGGCCAAGTGACTCCTTTATACAGAAAATCATTGGAAAAATTGTATTGGTTTTCCAAAAAGAAGAAAAATATCTAAGAAATGAAAAACAAAATTAGAGACAAAACTAAGGAAATCGGTCTTTCCTCTCTCTCTCTCTCTCTCTCTCCTTCCACAAATTATTAGGAGATACCAAGCAGCCAAAATATCTTCTGAGTTATTTCACAAAGTAGGCTGTTTTATCCCTTTTGGTTCCACCATATTTATTTCATTCCTATTT
Organism: Crotalus tigris; assembly: GCF_016545835.1. NCBI lineage: Eukaryota > Metazoa > Chordata > Lepidosauria > Squamata > Viperidae > Crotalus > Crotalus tigris. Next base: position 112,834 of record NW_024097199.1, read on the forward strand.
ATTTTTAATGAGAGCAGCATTATTGATGTTTACAATGACTTATATTACTAACTGAACCTTATTGAACCCTGTTGAATTAATGCTACCTATATACAGAGGGGAAAGTTGCTACTTCTCCCTTCCCCTGAGCTGTATTTTCTCTGCCATCTCTGGCTCCTTTTATGAGAAGGAATGCTGCATCATAGTCTTCTATCAAGGTTACAGACCCCCCCTCCAAATACCCAACTTATTTTAGTGTAGACTGCATTGCTGCAGGCAGGATGATTTGCAAATAAGAACATATAATAACTGTCGATTTTTGACTTTGAATGAGGAACACCAAGAATAGTTGTCTCTTGTGTTGCTATTACTCTGCAGCAGTAATAAAAAACCATCCCAAACTAATGGGTTGTTATATGCAAATAGAGCAAAGAGGCTTGAACCCACCAAGTGGAATGAGATACTGCTTTCAGGACCATTGATAGGCATAAAATTGATCCCTTCTGTTTTACATAAGTTAAAAACCTGGTAGGAAAAAGAAACGACAAGAAAATAGAATTCTTGGAAGAAATAAATTGGCACTGTTAGTTCTATTGATTGTTGCCAACTGTGCACTTGGCCCAATGACGTTATTAAACATTTCCAATCAGTGTGGTTTGATATTATGCAATTTATCACATGCATTGAGGAGCCTCTCTCATGATTCATATATTGTTTATGCTGCATTGTCAGGTACCATGGAAACTGATACACAAACTCTTGAACTAGTAATTGATTTGCTCACTGTTCCAACAATTGCTGCAGCTATTCAAAGTGGAGCTGCTGCCCAAATCTCATTAGTTCCTTCTATAATGTTACTGCCAACTTCAATTTGAGGAGATAGTGACATGGTAAGTATGGTTGACATGGGTTGATTTGAGGAGTCTCACTCAGTCTCCACATACATCACATCAAAGAGCTACAGTGAGCTTGCATGTATACAGGAACAATATTCTTTTTTTTAGATTACAAGAATTCCAAAAAGTACAAGGGTCCCAATTCCATAGAGTTCGTTAAGCTGTGCATTTGCAGTCTCTGTGCAGAACTTTGTCTGAAGTCAAGAGTTACATGTGATGTTTACTGCCTTTACATTCTATATGCTCCACAAATTATCTCAATGGAGTGGAATTACCAATTAGCAATGGGAACAAAATGACTATGGTTGCATCAAAACCCAAAGTCAGATCAGCAGTCTGTTTCTACTTGTGGCCAGCTGGATATCTATGAAAAAAAAATCAGCACTATTCTCTGAGCTGATGACATTGGCCATGCTAGCTGAGGATGATGGAAATTTCAGTTCAAATAGAAAAGGAAAAACAGTTCCACAATCTCCTGGTTTCCAGGTCAACACGTTAAGCACTAAACCAAACTGGTTGTCAGATATTGCAGCAAAATATCTGTACTAAGTCATGAGAGTCAGACTTGACCAAAAAAACAGTAAAATTTAGTGAAAAGATTTTTAACACTGAAAAATCATATAATGTAGTGAAATTCAAAGCATACATAAAAAATGAAGGGTATTTTTAAGATACTGTACATTATCCTGTTTTGTTTGGAGCTGTCCTTGGTCCTGAGTCAAGAAACTATGAGTCAAGAAAAAAAGAGATATAACTTCTTTCCAGTTCTGCCATCATCTTGAATAGTGGACAATCACTTAAATATGAGCCAGCAATGTGCTGCAGCTGCCAAAAAAGCCAACACAGTGCTAAGCTGCATTAACAGAGGGATAGAATCAAGATCATGTGAAATATTAATACCACTTTACAATGCCTTGGTAAGGCCACACTTGGAATACTGCATACAGTTTTAGTCACCATGATGCAAAAAAGATGTTGAGACTCTAGAAAGAGTACAGAGAAGAGCAACAAAGATGATTAGGGGACTGGAGGCTAAAACATATAAGGAACGGTTGCTGGAACTGGGTATGTCTAGTTTAATGAAGAGAAGGACGAGGAGGGACATGATAGCAGTGTTCCAATATCTCAGGGGCTGCCACAAAGAAGAGGGAGTCAAGCTATTTTCCAAAGCACCTGAAGGCAGGACAAGAAGCAATGGATGGAAACTAATCAAGGAGAGAAGCAACCTAGCACTAAGGAGAAACTTCCTGACAGTTAGAACAATTAACCAGTGGAACAACCTGCCTCCAGAAGCGGTGAATGTTCCAACACTGGAAGTTTTTAAGAAGAGAATGGACAGCCATTTGTCCGAAATGGTATAAGGTTTCCTGCCTGAGCAGGGGGTTGGACTAGATGACCTCCAAGGTCCCTTCCAACTTTATATTGTTGTTGTTGTTGTTGTTATTATTATTAAACTTTTATGCATTCTATCAGATACTTAGGAAGTGATCACATCCTATTTGGTATTTGAATATTGCATAAAACAGTTAAAGAAATTAAAAGTGTTTGATTTTGGTGGGGAGTATGATGGCTCAGGGGTTAAAAACACGGAGCTTTTCAGCTGGAAAGCTAATAACCTGGGTTCAAGACCCAAACGCCCCACAATAGGGTGAGCTCCTATTACTTGCCTGGTTTCTGCCCACCCAGCAATTTGAAAGCACCCAAATGTGCATAGATAAATGGGTACCACTTCAGTGGGAAGTTAACAATGTTTTGTCTATCTTGGCATGTAATCCTGCTGGTCACATGACCATGGAAATGTCTTTGGACAACAATGACTCCCTCAGATAAACAAACAGGGATGAGATTGCCCCCTAGAGTTGGATATGAATGGACAGGGGACACTTTTATCTTTCCCTTTAGATTTTGTTACAAAACACTGCAAACAGAATTGCTATGCCAACATTTTGTTTTTAAAATTCAATATATTTCTTTTTACATTATCATTAAAAATTGCAGGATTGTTTGTCCTGATACAATATTCCTCAGATACAAAAAAAGACTATAGTAGCAATAAAAATAAACAGACTAGGGTACATGTAGTGGTGGGAAATTATAAATAAGTGGCTCTTGTGATGTGCTTAACTAATTAATTGGCTAACTGATTCATTGATTGAAACAAAATTTAAAACCTCTAAAACAGTGACGCAATCCTTTGGAGCATAAAATCAGTTTTCAGCTTAACTTCCCATGAAAACTGCATTGTGTCAAACAAAATAGATGGCATTATGCAACAGACAGTTGAGAATTAACGCTTTAACTAATTTATGAAAGATAAAAACTGGTTTTATGAAACCTGCCTTCAGAAAATAGAATATGAAATGCCATACGGTTTTCCTTTCAAATTGCTCCTTACGATGACAATTTGGGTAAGATGACAACGTAAGAAGAGGGGACGGAGCTTTCATCACTACAAAAAGCCAGATGAGTTGATACCGGCAAGGCAGAACGAAAAATTAAACTGTATTTCTTTATTGCCACTGCAACCAGACATGTTTATTTGCTGAATGATTGCTTTCTAAGTTTATTTTTTTTTAGGAGAGGAGGTAAATAAATATAGTTTAAAATCATGCTGCCACAACACCCAAATGGTAAATATATAGTTCTTATACTGATGTTATTTTCTCTCCTATCAGCTCTTCTTCTGATAATGCATTATCTTAGGCTTGCAGAAGGTGGAGGAGAGGTATTATGGCCTATCTCTCACATACTGAGGGACAGTTTATCACTGATGAAAACTAATTATCTAAACAGATGATATGAAAAATGTTGTTTCTCTTGAAAAGTACAGAAGTTCATGCTCGTGTACAGAATAAGCTTTATTTTTACATGAGGTCTACCAGCGTTTATCTTTGCAGGAAACACTACAGTTCTGTGCACAAAGAGTATATATTCTTTTCCTCTTTTCTCCCTTCTCTTTTTATTCTCTTATTTGTCAGCTGTCCATTCACAACTGCTAATTGTCTTTCCCTTCAAGTTCCTCCCAGCTCTCCGCCTCAGATTTGCTATAAACAAGATTTTTCTCCAGAAAAATCAGAGAAAGCCAGAAAAGAAAAGTAGAATGTTTTATTCAACCAACAGATCTCTTCACTTCGAACAGCAAATAGGGTTATTCACTGTTAGAAGCGAAGAATGCTGTTGTTTCATGAAGCAACTTTGAATGGTATGTTTTACCTAACAAATACCTTCAAAATTATTTGATTTAGGGCTAATGTAGATCTGACCTGTAGGCATGAAAGCAATGGAAAATATACAGTCTTTCAAATAAAGATTGCTGTGCTCTCTTTAACCAAGAAGCTTGTAGGGTGATCTTGGGTCGATCAGTTGTAAAAACAAGATTAACGATAGAGGGGAACATATGCAATGCCGTGAGCACCTTGGAGGTAAAGCAGGAGAGCAGCACACTGAATAAATTAAACAGCAGCTTAATTTTCACCTTTTAAATTGACTGCAGTCTTTAATTAACTATCACAACTGATTAACTGAATGAAGTGCTAAACAAAAAGATGGTGTGGCCTATATCCGATAAGGAAAACGAAGGAAAACAAGGCTCCAAAGAAGGTGAAAATGTAACAGTAAAAGACCAAGAAATAACAAAATTGTTCAATCCTGAAATGTCTTTTGAACAAGAGAAATATACATTTTATAAACATGACACACACAAAAAAGCTTTAAAAGATAAATCAGAACAACACTGACCCAACCTCCTCCTCCCACACTATATGGAAAGCATCATGAATGATGAATTTTGAACCCTATACAGCAGCTTTGCAATGTCTCGTGATACATTGGACGTCTACTCCCATTACCACCCTGCATGAGCAAATGTTTACAGGTAGTCCTCGACTTACGACCACAGCTGAGCCCAAAATTTCTGTTGCTAAGTGAAACATCGGTTAAGTGCCTTTTATGACCTTTCTTGCCACAGTTGTTAAGTGAATCAATGCAGTTATTAAATTACTAACAGTTGTTCAGTGAATCGGGCTTCCCCACTGACTTTTTCACAAAAGGTGATCACATGACCTCTGGGATACTGCAACCGTCATAAATACGAGTCAGTTGCCAAGCATCTGAATTTTGACCATGGGGATGCTGCAACGGTCGTAAGTGTGAAAAACAGTCATAAGTCACTTTTTTCAGTGCCATTGTGACTTTGAACGGTCACTAAATGAACTGTTGTAAATTGAAGGCTACTTGTATGCCTATACCAGGGGTAGGCAACCATGGCTCTTTTATGACTCGTGGACTTCAACTCCCAGAATTCCTGAGCCAGGTGGCTCAGGAATTCTGGGAGTTGAAGTCCACGAGTCATAAAAGACCCAAGGTTGCCTACCCCTGGCCTATACCTTTTACAGATATGGTTTTCCTTTTATAAATGTAAAAGACAAGCAAACAAAATGTAATGAGCAATCTTTACTATAATTTGGTGGTCAGCTCCATACCTTCCTTCAGCTTTTCCAGCCTGCTGTACTCTTAAGATATTGGGATTCCACCTCACAAAATTTCGGGACATATGTCTGGATTTTCTGGGACTTGCAGCCCCAATATATTTGGATAATACTACATGGGAGAAGACTGATAAATAGTTGGTCTTTTATTCTTTTAGAATTGCACATATCTAAATGATGTGTACCACTTGTCGACATATCTGTGCAGTTGTTACTTAATTCTCAGCCTCTAACTAGGGTGATTTGGATAGAGGGATTACTGAGGATACATTGTCGTGTCGTATCCTTTCTGCTTCACATTCAGTCCCACTATGAATCCCCTTTCTCTCCTCTACTGTTTCTCTGTTACAATGTCCCCTGCCTTGTGCCTCACCGTTGCCGCTCCTGAATGTCGCCTCCATTCTCCAAATGTCCTTCTGAAGGAGGTTGCTACTTTGTCCCAGTTTAACAGATGGGGTATTAAAATTGGCAGATGGCTCCTGAGACAATTACAAGTAATCGAGATGGTTAGAAAATTCTGTGACTCAAGAAGACTTACTCCTCCTCACAGACGTTTTCTGAAATATCACTTCTTTCTTATTCTGTCAAAGGCAAATAAGCAGCCCAACTGAGCCTGCTCTAAAAGAATTCTTGACTGACTGGGGGAGGTTTAGTTATTTTTTCTTTGTGCTGTCACAGCCACTAGATTTGCCTCTAGGCCAAACTTGGCCCTTTTATGACTTGTGGACTTGAACTCCCAGAATTCCTCAGCCAGCATGCCTGGCTAAGGAATTCTGGGAGTTGAAGTCCACAAGTCATAAAAGGGCCAAGTTTAAAGATCCCTGCTCTAGGCAATGCACAATTCTCAGCAATGGCAATGCTGGAGAGAAATTTGGGGATTGGTGTCCACATATCTGAAAGTACCCAAATTAAGAAGGTTAAGCAAAAACACTAATATTGGGACAGAACGCCACATTATGCTAAATGCATAGGAATACTAAACAACAAGTACATACGTTTCTTGGGGAAATGTTAACAATCGGGCTACTATCTATAGAGAATCGGTCAGGGTTTATAGACTTCCATTATTTAGCCATGGCTCACTGGAAACATCACAAAGCACAGCACTAAATTGTAAAGCATGGTTTATAAATCTCAATAGCTGGTTTCATCTAACCTGCTAACACCAAACCAGACAAACCATATTTTGACTTGCAGAAACATGGGAAACCAGTTTTCCATATAGCAACTATTATTCCAGTCCTCAAGTGCCAACCTATATCTAGCCTAAAGGTGAGCGACTACACTCAGAAGAAGGAGATATCAGTAGATATCTTCAAGGTTTGTATAGGGCAGGAGTAGACAACTTCGGCTGTTTTATGATTCGTGGACTTCAACTCCCAGAATTCCTGAGCCAGCATGGCTGGCTCAGGAATTCTGGGAGTTGAAGTCCACAAGTCTTAAAGAAGAGCCAAGGTTGCCTATTCCTGGTATAGAGAGATAAACAACCCATACCCCATTGATGATTGTTCAAAGATATTTCCTTATCTATACAGAGAAACAGGGTGACCACGAGTGGGCAAAAAAGCAGTGAGAGCAGGGGCAATTTTCGACTTCCTGTTGGATTCCCCACTGAATTTCCTTGTGGGAATCTGACAGGGAGAATCAGAAATCCTTCCTTCCTTCCCTCCCCCCACCCCCCTTCCAAGCACACACACACAACCTTGAAATGGAAGGGCTATATTACGTTCTCTGGTACATTCCTAATTTCTGTTTGCAAAGTTTGCCTCTTTGATCCAATACCCACCAGAGGGAGAAAACCTTTATGATTAGAGATCTAAATTGAGCAGTGCATATAAATTAAACTAAGACAGGAGAAAAAGACATCAGATAAATAAGACAGGAAAAAAAATACTGTGGAGATTACAATCTAGTGAACAATTTGTTTTATAGTTAGGTTCTGTAGTTTCTTCTTTAACTTTTAAAATTGCATTTTTTTTAAAATCAGGTCGTTGCATATTTAAGAGTGGAGGGGGTATTTTCACAAATACTCCCTCCACAAAAAAACAACCGATTTTCTCAAAATGTTGCGATTAAAGAGACATGAGAAGACACTATTTCATCCAGAGAAGCTGGCCTATAAAAGAAAAATTGGTTGGAATAAAAGGGAGGAGTTTTTTTAATGGCTGCACCAACATTACGGAACATCTTGTCCCAAAGATGCTCTTCAAAAACGTTTTGCTTCTCAGCCAAAAGCTTCTTCAGTTCTGATTGAACTGAATGGCTGCCATAAAGAAGAGGGAATCAAGCTATTTTCCAAAGCACCTGAAGGCAGGACAAGAAGCAATGGGTGGAAACTAATCAAGGAGAGAAGCAACCTAGAACTAAGGAGAAACTTCCTGACAGTGAGAACAATTAATCAGTGGAACACCTGCCTCCAGAAGCAGTAAATGCTCCAACACTGGAAGTTTTTAAGAAGAGACTGGACAGCCATTTGTCCGAAATGGTGTAGGGTTTCCTGCCTGAGCAGGGGGTTGGACTAGATGACCTCCAAGGTCCCTTCCAACTTTACTATTATTATTATTATTATTATTATTATTATTATTATGGAAATAGAAGGATTTATATTCTTTACGGGCATCTGGTCATTAGTACTCTGAAAGTCTGTCATTAGCTCTCTAAACGTTGTTGAGGGTGCTTGGGAATTAATCTGTACCTCAGGGTCACCTGAATCAGAGTGCAGATGGGTTTGGAACCTTCTGGGGATTGCTGAAAGGGCTGTGTTGTAGACAGGAGATAGGTGGTTGTCCTTTGACATGACCTGGATGATTGAGACTCTCCATAAACATTTAAGGAACACCTTGTCCTCTGAAGCTAAAGTGGACTCTTTTCTCGTTGACTTTTACTGTACTTATAAATGAACATTTCTTTTTAGAATTCTGGGAGCTGAAGTCCACATGCCTTAAAATTGTCAAGGTTGAGAAACACTGTGCTAGACAGATAACATTTTATGGAAGCCTGCTTTTCCATGTTGTGGGCTGATATGGTTTCACTTTGATAATGTAATTTTTACTAAGGCAATCTGCCTTGCGAACTGCCTACGGGTTTAGAAAGGTGAGGTAATTTTGATCAGTTGATAGCAACCATATTAAATCTATACCTCATTCTCACTGCACTTTCCAAATGGAACATGACAATCCTACCATCAAAAAAATCATATTGGTAATTTGGTGGATGCAGTTTTGGGAACAATAATCTAAACTTATTTGTGTAGGGAAGCCTGGAGAGGAATGCTGTACTGAAAGTTTTAACTGTGTCCTCACTTTCAGATTTTGCTGACTGGATATTAATCAAAGAATTTAAAAAATAAAAACACCTACTGGTTGCCAGGTTTTGAGAAAATGTCTCACCTTTGCAGTTGTTAATGTGTGGATTATAAACTAATGCATTCAGAGCAATAGCACAATGGATAAATTTAACTCTTGAACTTGGGCTGTTAAAAATGCTGAAATATGCATGAAAGGGGTTGATAGCTTTACTCTTTTTGCCCTGGAGTTTTTGGTTTGTGCAGCACAAGTGGAAAATTTTCCTGTAAGAAAAATTAGCAGAGTGGATCTAGAGCCTAATAGAAATGGTTGTGCATCATATCTGAACTGTGTTATTTCAGGATCCTCAGGCTAACAAGAAATTTAACTTAAATCAATAGAGCAATTGTATACACTTAGGAAAACTGTTAGTCTGCACATTGCCAACTGCTTTGCACTCCAATCTTTCAATGAGACAGCTAAAAATTATTAAAGCAAGAGGACTGCTCCTACATCTTCCTGTTGTGGGAAGAAAAATCAGGTCCAGTTCCATGCAAGGAATAAAATGTAGGCTACTTCAGAAAGAAGGTTTTTGTTTATTGATGAGCAGAACCAATAGCAGCATGTAGTTCTGGGACAGCTGACCACTTGGATTGATGAGTACATGGATTTTTGTACACTTTTCACAGCATTTCCTAATCTAGAGGGTTGCTTTGTGTGTATTGTTATTTGATTGGCTTTACTTGTTTTGCAAAGACTCATGATGGATCTTAATTATTGGCTTCCTTGGTCCTAATCCTGTCAAACAAATGTAATTAATTTTATCCCCTTATCTTTAGTCTGTCTATTACCTTTAGCAAGTTCTCTTTGTAAATCTATAGGCTTGTTTCAATGTTTATGCTTTTCACAATAGCCAGGGGCTTCATGAGTGAAACATTGTTTCTGTATTTCTTTTCTTGAGCTTTATTCTTGTAATTTGGGGGGGGGCTAGTAAAAAGGATTGAGGGAGGTGCATTCTTACCACACTGTCATTAACCAGATGAAGAGGAGGGAGGAAGGAAGGTATCCCTTGATCATACAGATCATCAGCATTGTTCAGTGAGTCTCCCTGAATCTTCAAACATTCTGGTTGACCTGTATAGTGTTATTTCTACTTCCTCAGTATTACTAGCTGAAATTTTTTTTTCCTGGTGTCCCTGAGATTATACTATGATTCCCAACTCTCCTCCACAGTATCATCTCAATATGCTTCATAAAACAGCCTAATTTTCTTCTTTCATTTCATTTTTCCCCAATGGTGGAATAAGCAGCAAAGAGCAGCCATTATGCTTGCAGAGACAACCTATAGAGTCATCACTTCATATAGCAGGGGAGCTACTTCACAGGTTGGCATAACCAAGTGGTTACATATCCTGGTTCCTCTTTGGGTTGTATAAATCTTTTGCCTTTTATTAAACATATTCTAGCAACTTAGGTGAGTTCTGAGTTTTCTGTGAAGCAAAATTCTTAGCATGGGACAAACCATACTCCAAAGGATTAGCTCTGCCTGCAGATTGATTTTTTTTTTAAAATAATTCTTTTAGACATTTTCTCCCTTTTCTGCAAAGCATACTTCAAGCCATTGTTATATGTGGAAAGCCATATTATTTAGCAAAGAAGCAAACATCAGGACCAAAGATTGAGAACAGCTCCGTGGGGAGAAAGACCCTTCAGGCAGTGGATAATTTGTGCAGAGGCTAAATCCTCAAACAAAGTAATTTCAGGGTAGTGAAAAAACTAACTCTACCATGATTAAGTAATTTCATCAGCTAAACAAATCAATATCTGCTTAGTACCAAACATCTGGTATATCACAATCAAGCCACATCGGCTCTTTGCACTTCTGGACTGATATGTGTGATGGGTTTTTGATCCCATCTAGAGAGCATGAAGTCTCGGGACCATAGCAAAGTGAGCATAACTTGCCAATCTCTATTACCCTCAGTGACAAATTGCTGTAAAGGGAGTCACATGGCCTCCATAAGCTCAGAATCCACACATTCTCTTTAAAAAAGAAAAAAGAAAGAATAAGACTTTGAAGGTTGGACACTAGAGGGAAACAGAAGGAACCAAAGATTACAATTAAAGGAGAAGACCACTTACCTTTGACTTACTAATATGGAATGAAGGAAAATATTTTAACATTGGACCTATTGAAAGATATTTTTGAACAATGGACTCGGAAGTTAATTTTAGGAGGGTGTACTTCTATAGATAGACTGTGTATAAAAATGTTGTGAAAGAGGGAAAAGTTATATCTAACAAGATTGAGAGTATTCCATAAATGGATTGTAAAATGACAGGCTACAAAACTGATATGAAAAAGGTGCTATATTGTACATAAAAATGAAGCTGGCTAATGTCTTAATAATTAAAAGGCATATTCAAATAACATACTAAGAGCTTGGATAACTTTTCTGTATTGGATTTACAAAACAGAAGTTAAAACTTGGAAGAATATTGTGAGAGCAAAAAAAAATGAAAAGAAATCAAATTTTAAGGCATTATTTGAACGGACCAAAGATCAAGATTGTTAAAAGGAAGGAATATACAGTTGGCTTATTGGATCAAAATTAAAATAGATATGCTGTTATCTTTGGTAAGACTTAATGGACTTTTGCTGATCATGACTAAAATTGTGAGGCTTTAAGGGTTTGTTTATAGATAAGAGATGAGATATGGGCAGAAGAAATCTTGTTTTACTTTAAGAGAAGGTAATAATTCACAAATGTTTTTATACTTGATGTGATGAAGGAGGAAATCACATCTTTATATATTTCATTTCATTTTATTTACTATGTTCTTATGTTTTCTTTCTCTTCTCTTTTCTCTTTTCTCTTTTCTTTTTTCACTTTCTATTTTTTATTTTTTTAAAAAAGTTCTTATTAGTTTTTATCTTTGTAACTGCAAATTTTAATAAAGTTACTATTAAAAAAAATCTTAAGCTCCGTTGTCTATTGTGGTACATTACTCTTCTATTATATTGTACAAGCTTGTACAGTGTATTGAGAAAAATAGAGAAATGTTTTAGGGCAGTGATGGCAAACCTTTTAGAGACCGAGTGCCCAAACTGCAACCCAAAACCCACTTATTTATCGCAAAGTGCCAGGGCTGCATCAGCATAGTGGTGCCCTTGGGTGGGTGTGGCTGCAGTGGTCACGGCATACTGGCTGAGTGTGGCTAGGCCAGGGTGGCGGAGGCCAGTCCCTCGCCATCTCTGGGGCACCCCCGTGGAGCCAACGCCACTTACTCGCTCACTTCGTGCCCTATCACTTCCAAATGCCACATGCTCGCTACTCTGGGGAACTCTGCTGGGGCAATGGCATGCGTGCCCACAAAGAGGGTTCTGAGTGCCGCCTCTGGCACGTGTGCCATAGGTTTGCCACCACTGTTTTAGGGAATAACTATTGCATCGGCAAGGGAAAATTAATTTGTACTATAATTGTATCAACAGGCATTTATTTTCAGGTCATGTGCTTGTATTTTCTATATAGAGTGAGAAAAGGAGGTATTTGGCACTCACAAAGTAAGATAGGAATTGCTGGCAAAGCTTTCAATATTGTGAGATTATTTCTATTTCAGAAATAATTTTGGCTTCTAATAAATCACAGTTAATAAGAGATGGGTTAGAAAGCAAAGATGGGTGACAGAAAAGAAGAGACAGATGATGGTCACTGCAATGGCCATTCTAAAGAGATTTTTAAAGAAAAAAAATTATTGATTTGTTGGCCTCTCCTGCCTTTGATACAATCTACAATGGGTAAAAAAAGAAACAGTGGGTGAATTGTTACTTACAAAATCAGGTTTTTTTCTTAGCTAATACTTGGCAACCATGGTTTTTTTTGTTTTTGAAGAATAAAGATGAATGAAAAGTATACTAATTTAAACTGAATAATGTCCACTAAAAATAACAGAATAAGATGCAGCAGGAATGTCTTATTTCCTTTCCTCCCATCCTTGAATATAATAAGGTAGAAATGTTTTACTTAATGTAGATCAGATTGTAAACATTCCACAATTACTTAAAATAAACTTTAAAATAAATTATTCACAATAGCACTCAGGAATATTAACTGTATATTAACTGAGGATTAGCACCAGCTAACATAATTTGTAGGAGTGAGTGAGGGTATGTCACTCATAAACACTGCATACATCAGAATTGTATTTGCCAAATAAATCTTTGAGAACTTCATTCTCTGTGAAAACATCATAGCAGGACTGATGTTGGCAGAATGGTGTGATACTGCAAAATCCTAAGGAAAAAAATATGCATTTTTGTAAAGAAAATTACATGGGATGGAGTTATATAATTTGGATCATAATTGTTTTTTAAATACACTCCGTGTTTCCCTGAAAATAAGACCCATTCAGAAAATAAGCCCTGGCCTGATTTTTTTGGTGTGTGTGTGTTTAATATAAGCCCTACCCCCAAAATAAGTCTTAATTAAGAGCCCACCCACTCCATCCCATCATCTGGTTGCTTGCTGCTGCAACGGGGCAGGAGAGCATGTGTCACACTGGTGCCACCACCACGAGGTGAGGTGAGGCAGGTGGGGTGGTAGAGCTGCCCCATGGGCCCTGCACCCACTTACCTCAGGGCCCCTGCAGCCAGACCACTCCCCACTCGGCAACCTCCCCCCACCCATTCAATGACCTGGCTGGCTGCCCACCTCTTCTCTTTCACTCCCCTCCTGAGCCAGACTGCCATGCTATGGAGGATGGGGCACTGAGGTAAGTGGATGCAGGGCCCATGGGGCAGCTCTATCACCCCACCTGCCTCACCTCACCTCGTGGTGGTGGCACCAGTGTCTCGGTCAATTTGCTCCATTTCCAAGTACCCCATTTGCAAGCAGACAAAGCTTCCAGTCTCTGTCATTTCTCTGTCTGGGTGAAAAGTGTTTGGATGATTCACTCCATTTCCAAGCACCCCATAGGCGCCCAAACACTTTTTGTCTGGATGGAGAAATGACAGAGATTGGAAGCTTCATCTGCTTGCAAATGGGGCACTTGGAAATGGAACGAATCAACTGAGCCTCCCACACCCATCCTCCGTAGCCTGGCAGCTTCATCTATTTGTGGCAGGTGGAGGGAGGTGACCGGGAAGGCTTGTGCCCCCCAGTGCTTCAGCTGAAGGCACATTCCACCAGCATTACCCCCGAAAATAAGTCCTAATGGGTCTTTTGATCCAAAAAATATATAAGACCTGGTCTTATTTTTGGAGAAACACGGTATCTCACAAATTTGAAGTAAAAGTCCATCTGAAAGCCTTCTATATATATTACCCTCAAGCCCCAAACTATCCCATCAAAAATATTTTACATGTTTGAAATTTCTTTATGTTCTTCAAAAATCAGAAATGCATTTTAAGGAGAGTATCTTAAATTCGACAACAAGCTGACTTCTGCAAAATTTGTTCAGTGGCAGACATATCATGGTTTTATAAATTAGGCCCTACGTAGCCATCATTTTCCTTACTTTTTCCACCTAGCCTTGACCTGGGCAGGTTTGGGCTCAAAGATGTTCTCTACGTGAAGCGTAGAGTCACATATTTCTTGCACATATTTCTATTAAACATAGTATTTTTCCAGTATTTCTCTGCAATTGTGCTAACAGAAATTCAACAGGCTTCACTGATAGCCTTCTTTTAGAAGGGAATGCAAAGGTGGTTCCCATTTCTTTGGGAAAGAAAAAAAAATCTGGGATAAGATTCAGATTTTAATACAGAAGATTCTTAAAGTGAATATAAAAATTAAATCAGAGACTTTTTTTTGGTTTAATGGACAAACAATTTGAAAAAAAATATGGAACCTTGCTGTTACCATGTTTTCCCCAAAATAAGACCCAATCTTACTCTCTTTTTTTGCCTCCAAAAAAGGCACCAGGTCTTATTTTTGGAGGGGGTCTCACCTCGTGGTGGCAGCACCAACAGCCCCACCCATCTGGCCCACTTCTTCTGCAGCCAAAGGAGTAGCTTCATTCTGCAGCTGAGAATGGAGCTCCGGCCTGCATTTTGCCATCAGAGGCCTTCCCAGAATTGGATTCAATCCATAGCTCGGCTCTCTGCTTCAGAGGCTTCTGACAGCAAAATGCAGGCCTGGGGGCACCGCAGAAGAAGTGGCTTAGCTGCAACGGTAAGATGGTGCAGAGTGCGGGGGGGCAGCTCCACCCCCCACCTCCACCCTAGATTGATTTTTAGGCATGTGCCAAAACTAGGACTTATTTTTGGAGCAGGGCTTATATTAGGCCCATCCCCCAAAATCAAGCTAGGTCTTATTTTCAGGGTAGGTCTTATTTTCAGGGAAACACAATATATATATGTTGTGCCATTTATGCACAAAAATGGAAATTCTCACAATGGACAAATGGCTGGAAAAACTGAAGGAATGAACAGAGATGGCTAAAGTTGTTCTAATCAAAGAAAATAATACATCCAACTTTGTTTCTACTTGGAAACTGCTTCTTGATTTTGTGCTTGAGATGGGGGGGGGGAAATTAAACTTTGACTTTGGGTTTTCCTGTTTAGATAAGTTTGATGTTATAGAAATGACTAGTACATATTAAGCATGTAAAAGTAAAAAAGTTGGGGCTGTAACGTTATTCTACTGTGCTAAAAGGAATCAGAAGTCAATGCTTTTTTTTCTTTTTTCCTCTCTATTCTATGTTGTCTTCTCTCCCTTTTCCCTCCCCAATATTTTCCCACTATTTTCATTTGTATTTGCACTGCATACTTCGATAAATTTAATAAAATTATAATTTAAAAAAAGAGAAAGAAAAAAGTCAGTGCCGTATTGAAGCTTCTTCCCCCCCCCTTATTTTTTAAATAGACCATTTTCTCTCTTCTCTATGAGTGGTTTCCTAGGGAACCCGAGGAGGAGAAGCTAGCATGTATTTAATTAAACTGCATTTTCCTAGAAAAATGTGTGGAACCAAATTCTCTTGCACTCACAAGCATGCCCATTGCAACACTGGGGTTCAATGAGCACTTCAGATAGTGTCAGCACAGGTGGAGTGATCCAACTGGCAAGCAGAATAAACTGTGTCCCTTGTACTTCATAATTAAAACAAATCCACACAGTCACTTGCTGTCAGAATAAGACTGCTTCAAGGCAGCCTCTTACAATTTACTTGCTCACTTTTCGTTTGTTAGTGTTGCAAAGTTTCCTTTGCATCTGTCAAGCAAAATCCGTGGCCCCTTAGCGAGAAGTTGATTAATTGACAGTTTGTTATTCGTGTTATGCTGCCTTATCATAGACACTCCTGCTTGTTTGTTTAAACCAATTTTTATCCCATCTGTCAAAGGCATTGGAGGCAGCTGGCAAACAATTCATAAACAATTAAAGAAAAATAAGATCAACCAAAATCAAACAGAACTATATAGCTCTGTTGAAGAACAGCTATCCTGAAATATTTGTTCAGCTTTTTACTTCAATTTTCACCTCTTTCCCCCTCGTTTTCTTCTTTCTAGGGAAGGGATTTCAGCATCTAGTATAGCCTTAAACTGAGAGCAGCCCAGTAATTGAAAGAGGAAGGCTGCCATCTGGTTTTGCTTCCAATGTTGTCTGAGTTGCAAATAATTGGATGCAAAGGCCCCTTTGCAATTAACAGTTGCAGAGAAGAGTGAATTTCAGTAGCTACAGTTTAGGGTTTCTTTGAGTCCTGCCAGATATAATATACTTATTTTAATTTCCTCTTTTTCCCAGCTTTTGAAGATTAGCTCTTTTTGTCTCCAATAAAACATTAAGATGATGTGTCATCTTTCTCTCCAGTCTAGTATTTAAGACTATTCATATTAAAGCTTAGAGGTTTTAAACATGGCAGCTCTTCAAATAAAGCTGAAAATATACCAACATCAACATTCATGTAGTGTATTTTCAGAGCTTAGAAGCTATTTCTAATTAAAGGAGGGTTAACTTCCATAGCCTGAGCCTGGTGCTCTGTTATATTTTTTGCATGTTTAATTATAACCTCTGGAAGGTAAAGAGAGATGAACAGAAGACATGTGTTGGCTTAAGCTACTTGAAATTCAAGCCACTGTTATATTTCTCTTTTAAGTGCCTAAGGCTTGATGGAGGGCTTTCTGAACAAATTCCTATGATACATTGACAGTATTAATTTAAAATAGTAAAATCTGTGTTTTCTATTTATTTGAACCATCCATACGCGATGACTTTTCAGTTTGGTACTGCCCAGGAATGGTGTATCACAATGAAAACCACTGTAAAAAATGCTAGCAGATACTCACTGGATTCATATGCTATGTTAAGTTATGGATGCTTCTTGACTGAGCCTCAGTGGGGGGGGGGGCAGGACCTAAGACACTGAATCAAGTTCAGACAAGTCATATTATATGAATGGTGAATATATGTGTCCCATGAATATACGTGTCCCATTTTGCAGCAATTAAGATTGTTGGACGATCAGGCATAAAAACAGTCAGGGAAATGATTGAAGCCTGGGAAACAGGCCCCTTGTCAGTCAACAGGGGTGCTGATTTACCACCAACATATCAAGGAAGTGAAGGCTTGGCGGCCCAAACAATCAACAGCCAATGACTTAGTAACCAGCCATCAACACCCAAATCAACATCTAAACAGCCACATATAATAGGCACCATATAAATACCACACAGAAAATAGCCCAAAGCACTCACTCTGCTAGTGAAAAGTTCCCTGAAGATGGACACCAGCACAAGTCCGAAAGCTCAGAAGACAAACCCCTAGTCCCGTTGACCAACCCAGCTTGGATCCTGCAAGTCACATTATACTTTATTGTTCTGGTAATCCAGCCACCATTTGCTAATTGAAGAATAGGTTTATGTAAAAATTAGGGTGAGCCTTGATAGAACATCTGAGAAATTATAACCTGTATTATCATTACAAACCGTTGCCAAATAAGAGAAAGTGGGCCATACATGAGAGGTTCTTGTCTTCTTACTTCAATAAAGCTTTCCTGATGTTGATACCTTTAACTTTTCAGAGCCCTGTGGAAAGAAAACAAAAAAACAAAAATAGCCCAAAGAATATTTTCTTCTTGACCATCAAAAGTATGCCACTTCTAGATTGAGCATTGCATCTGACATTTGAGTTGTATGCTGAAGACCACACTCAAAAAGTAGCACATAATGAGAGGACAAATGTAAAATCAATTTCATTTTTTTTTACCAAATTTGAGTTCAGTTAAATATACCTTGATTTAGCAAAGGACTGCCTGACAACTTCTAGGATTAGACGCTGCAATTTTTTTGCAAGATTTTTTTAGTTTGGCATTGCCTGCTTCCTAGGGCTGAGAGAAAATGACTGGCCCAAGGTTACTAAGCTGGTTTTGTGCCTCAGGCAAAACTAAAATTCACAGTATCTCTCTTTCTAGTCTGGTGCCTTATTCATGACACCAAATTGGCTCTGATTTAGTTCCTAGGAGGACTTTAATGGCTTTCCCCCTTATAATAATTTCTTCTATTGTTCCTGGATTTTGGTTGTTCTTGGACCTTTCCAGAAAAGTTTAGTGAGAGGTAATTATGGTATAGTACAGGGGTCTTCAAACTTGGCCTTTTATGACTTGTGGACTTCAACTACCAGAATTCCTCAGCCAGGCACGCTGGCTAAGGAATTCTGGGAGTTGAAGTCCACAAGTCATAAAAGGGCCAAGTTTGAAGACCTCTGGTATAGTACATAATACTCTAGATCAGGCATGTCAAACTCACGACGTCATGTGACGTCGCGTGACGTACCAGAGCTTTTTCTCCATTACCGGCAATGGGGTGGGCATGGTTTTAGGATGACACGTCTGGCCCGCGGGCCGGCAGTTTGACATGCCTGCTCTAGATGAGCTTTCAAATACAAACAATATGCACCATAGCAAGTCAATATTTTAAAGAACCTATCTATATAAGGAATCTACAGGTCCATAAAAATATATTCTGTAGAGTCACTCTAATTTTTTTCTGATTATTGGAAAGTTTAGCTGTAAAACATTTGCTTTCTGATGTGCTTTGAAAATTGTATTGTTTTAACTAGAGAATTACTTAAAGAAAATAAAGGAACAAAATAACCAGTGATTGTTCTGAAGAAAAATAATTTTCTAGAAAAATAGTCTGGTAGATTGTTTACATGCTATCATCCATAACCAAATGAACAAAGCAAAAGGAAAAAAAAATAATCAAAGCTTATTTTTATTTTTTTATTTTGAGGGTTCTATACAAGTCTTTTGAAATATTTTTTTCAGGCTTAATTGTCTATGTGTCTTGCTGTTTTTCATTATTTCATTGTCAGTGCTTTTACTCAGCTAGATTTTTCATCTTGATTTTCATTTTTATTTCAATAATATGCCTGGGTTCTCATGACATAATGAAATAATGTAATTTCAGTAGAACCAACAAACAAGTTCTAAGGCCTTATAATTGGGCACTAGATTGCTGCCATAACTAGAACACAAGATGGAAGAGTCTGCCTTTACAATCAGTTCACAAAAGTAGAAGATGATATATTTCTGTGTATAGACAGTATCTATATAAGGAGAGTTACATAGACAAGGAAGACCCTCATGGTAAATCAGGGAAATAGATTACATAAATACGCAGATGGAACCAAGCTCTGTATTATCTATATCTTATCCCCTAATCATAAAATGAATTCTAGTCACAGCTAGAAAGCTTGCATAATTGCAATACTATTGACTGGACTATAACAAAAGCATTGATGGGTTTGATGGCTGTTCAAGTCTTGGACAATAACCTTATTAGTAATTTGATGGGCTAATTGCTGTAAAAAAAATAGAGACAATGATCCAATGATAAGAAACAGAAGGGCCACACTGAATCAAACTAACATTCATCTTGTCCAGCCTTTTGTTCCCACTCAGATGCTTTGGAAAAGCCACAAACACGACACAAACACTCTGAGACTTTCCTGTTTTGTTCCTCACCAATTGGATTCAAACCAGATTTGATATAGGAGATAGTGGCTTCCAGGAAAGCTAACCATTATGCAATTGTATTGTGTGAATCTATTTTTTCCCCAAATCTGTGTAAGCTAATAGACACATCTTATAGCATGTCCCATAATTTGATTAGCTGCTGTGTGACTAGATACTTCCTTTTATTTGAAGAACCATCTTTTCTAGGTCACCAGAATGGGGAGGCAGGAGACGCTACATGTTATGTCCCGAGCCTTGCAAACGGCTCGGGCGTTTGCAGGCAGCCCCGGGCAGGTGCAAAGCTGCCCGGGACCAGACAGGCTGTCGCCAGCGCCGTGCGCATGCGCGGGTGCTGGCGCGGGAAAAGTAACACATTTACCCGGGAAGCGTCTATATAAGAAGCTGGGAGGTTTGGGGAGCTGCTGAAGCCATCTACTTGTAAGCTGAACGCTGAATAAAGGAAACTGAGAACTTCAACTGCTTCTCGTGTCTGCTTCCCGCCACGGACTCAACACTGGCGACGAGGATGGGATGCCTTGCACTACCTGGAAAGGAAGAAGTGTAAGCTTACCCAAGGAATCCTAAGTGGCGGAGAGGAACGGCATCGACTCGGAAGCTGCCCGCCAATCCGGTGCGCATTCGGGGGTAGGCTGGCTGATAGACCCGTCTCCTGAAGATCTGAAGATGGCGAAAATCGGAAGGCTTTCGGAATTCGACGTCTCACATCCAGAGCGGTGGGAGTCATACGTAGCCAGGGTGGAGAACTACTTCAAGGCAAACCAAGTGAGGGAAGAGAGCTTGAAGGCTGCCACCCTGCTTTGTGTTTGCGGTCAAGACGCCTTCGACATCGCAGAAAACCTTGCAGCACCTGTTCCAGTAGAGTCTGTCAGCTACGCAGATCTGAAGAAGCTACTGAAGGAGCACTTCCACCCCAAGATGTCCGTCATCGCATGGCGCCACACCTTCGAGCAGAGGGATCAACGGCCCGGTGAGTCGGCCAAAGAATTCATCGCCGCATTACGGAAGGCCGCCAAGCACTGCGAGTTCAAAGACCTCGAAGAACGACTGAGGGACCGATTCGTGTGCGGGTTAAGGCATCGAGATCTACAACAAAGACTTTTCGCTAAAGAAGAATTGTCCTACCAAGATGCCTTAAGGGAAGTCACCGCAGAAGAAGCAGCAGGCGGCGCTGTCAAGAACATGCGGCCGATCAGAAACAGTCCAGAGGTTGCATCCGTGCACCAGGAAGACGCCCAAAGAAACTCCGAGGAGGATCCGGACGAGGAAGTCGACCGTCTCCACCCCACGACGGAAGAAAAACAGAAGGGAAGCTCTTCAGCTCCGCTCAAGTGCATCGGCTGTGGAGGTCGCCACAGGAGAACCGACTGCAAGTTCCGCTCCGCTACCTGCCGGGCATGCGGCAAACAAGGACACATTGCAGCTGTGTGTCTGGGCCGACGAAAGGTACAACCTCAGGAAGAACTGCGCCTGAAAGGTACCAGATTCCCCAGCCAGAATAGGGTAGGGTTTTGCGCTTCGCGAAGAAGCATCCTTAGGACAGGCACACACAAGCCCATTAAGAAAAAGCTGTCACTCAAGGTGAAGCTACAAGGGGTTCCATTATCTATGGAACTAGACACAGGGTCTGCCTTTTCAATTATCTCCTTGCATACATTTAGGAAGATTTGTTCCGGTAGTGGAACTCAGGCCAAGTTAAGGCCTTCTGACATTGTGTTAACAGATTTTCAAAATTCAAGAGTGTGTGTTAAGGGGGAGGCCACCCTTAACGTGCAATACAAGAGTTTTGAAGGTCCACTAGACTTATTAGTAGTAGGGGGTGAACGAACGAGTCTCATAGGACTCGATTGGTTTGAGGCCCTGGGGATACACGTCACAGGACTCAACAGCTTACAAACACTCGACCTACAGGAAGTCTGCAAAGAATTTGCAGATGTTTTCAGCCCCCAGCTGGGCACATTCAAAGGACCCCCTGTGTCCTTAAAGCTAGACCCCACTGTCACTCCCATTAGAATTAAAGCAAGAAGGGTCCCTTTTGCTTTAAAGAGTAAAATTGACACTGAGTTAGACAAACTGATTCAACAGGGAATCCTAGAACCTGTTGATTCCAGTCCTTGGGAGACCCCCATTGTCACGCCTCTAAAGGCAAATGGGGACATTCGCATTTGTGCTGACTACAAATGCACTCTGAATAAGGCATTGCAGCAACATGCCTATCCTGTTCCTGTGGTCAGTCATATTCTGGCCTCCCTCAAGGGGGGGCGCGTTTTTGCAAAGCTTGACCTAGCTCAAGCGTATCAACAGCTGCCTGTTGATGATGCTGCTGCTATAGCTCAGACTATTGTGACCCACAGGGGAGCCTTTAAGGTAAAAAGGCTACAGTTTGGAGTGAATGTCGCTCCTGGGATTTTCCAAAGCGTAATGGAAAACACACTACGGGGTATACCAGGGGTTTGCCCCTACTTTGATGATGTCTTAATTGCAGGAGACTCCACACACATTCTAGCTGAAAGGCTAAGGGCTGTTCTGTTAAGATTCAGGAAAACAGGCCTCAAGCTCAAAAAAGACAAATGCAAGATTGGGGTGCCTTCTACTGAATTTCTGGGGTTCAAAATTGATGCTGCTGGGATTCACCCTGCTGAATCCAAACTAACAGCTATTTTAGAAGCACCTAGGCCAAAGTCCAAGGCCGAACTTCAGGCCTTCCTGGGTCTCCTGAATTTCTACAATTCTTTTCTTCCACATAAAGCTAGTGTAGCTGAGCCTCTTCACAGGCTACTAGACAAACAAGCAGTGTGGCAGTGGTCACATACACATGAGGCTTGCTTTAACAAAGTCAAGGCCTTGCTCACTTCTAACAGTGTACTTGCACATTTCAACGAATCTCTTCCTGTGTGCATCGCATGTGATGCGTCCCCTTACGGGGTAGGAGCTGTCCTGAGCCACCTCAGGTCTGATGGAACTCAGGTTCCTGTTGCATATTACTCCAGAACATTGTCTTCTGCTGAGCGCAACTACGCTCAGATAGACAGGGAGGCTCTGGCTGTTGTTGCTGGAATTAAAAAATTCCACGATTTTCTATATGGCAGGCATTTCACGGTCTTTACTGACCATAAGCCTCTGCTGGGACTGTTTACCACACGTAAGCAGACTCCCCAAATCATTTCCCCTAGAATGCTTAGGTGGTCTATTTTTTTGTCTGCATATGATTTTTCTTTACTCCACAAGCCTGGGAAAGAAATGGGCCATGCTGATGGCCTCAGTAGATTGCCTCTGCCAGTAGTAGAAGCTGACCCTGCGCCAGCTGTCAACATTCTATCAATCCAAGCCTTGCTCGAGCTCCCTCTTTGTGCCAGGGATGTTGCCGCTGAAACAGGTACAGATCACACACTTTCACGTGTCCGTTCCTGGGTTTTGTCCGGTTGGCCTGAGCACTGCCCTAGTCCTGAGTTTCAGAGTTTCTGGTCCAAAAGAAACGAGTTGTCCCTTTCTCAGGGTTGTCTGCTTTGGGGAAACAGAGTTGTCATTCCCTCCTCAATGAGGACTAGGGTCTTAGAATCCCTCCACGAGGGTCATCCTGGCATTGTTCGTATGAAGGCTCTTGCACGCAGCCACTTGTGGTGGCCTGTTTTAGATAAGGATATTGAGGCTAAGGTGCATGCATGCCACCTGTGCCAACGATCTCGCCCAGAGATGCCCCAAGCTCCCGTGCATAAATGGGAGGAAACGCAGTCCCCATGGTCTAGGGTGCACATTGACTACGCTGGGCCCTTTCAGGGCCAGTTCTTCTTGGTCCTTGTTGACAGCCATTCAAAATGGCTTGAGGTTGTACCTGTCTCTTCCACCACCACTGCAAAGACTATTCAGGTACTGAGGGGGATTTTTGCTGCACACGGGCTTCCAGATGTCATCGTGTCTGACAACGGCCCTCAATTCACTTCCTCCGAATTCCAAGCTTTCTTACAGGCTAACATGATTCGTCATGCCACGTCTGCACCCTTCCACCCGTCCACCAACGGTATGGCTGAACGTATGGTGCGCATCACAAAGGACGCCTTGAAAAGACTCACCTACGGGGACTGGCATCACAGGTTGGCTGACTTTCTCCTTTCTTATCGCACCACACCGTCCACTTCTACAGGGAGAAGCCCAGCTGAACTTCGTTGGGGGCGTCAACTTACTACTAAACTTGACCGGTTGCATCCGGACAGACTGCCTTCATCTACCTCACATCCTAGGGCACCTAGACAACTACTTGTGGGTGCCCCGGTTTGGGCTCGCAATTACGGGCCTGGTCATACCTGGGTCCCCGCTTCTATTTCCAGGGTCACAGGTCCTCTCTCCTACGAGGTTGCCCTGGACAACGGTCGTGTCCTGCATCGGCACATCGACCAACTCCGCCCTAGGCGGGACTTTTCAGATGAGACTCCTGGGTCTTTTCCAGGGGGGGAGGGGGACCCTTTGGAGCAAAGGGAAGGGCACGAGCTGCTGCCCATCTCCACTGATGGAGCCACAAACGGCCCATCCCAGGGTTCCGCGAGAGCTCCGAACAAGAATTCTATGAGCCTACCTAACTACCAGGCACTCACGCCTACTCCAGCCAGGGAGTCACCCCGGGGGCATACTCACTTTCCACACACATCACACAGCACTCCAGTCACGGAGGATACCCGGGGGCATCCCAACAAATCATTCCCCGCAAGAGAGCTGGCACACAATCCCCAAGGTTGGCCTGACCTTACCCCAAATTCTACAGGGGGTCAAACATACAGGGAGGTGGTCGAGGAACCAAGTCCCGACTACAACACCTCTAGCCCAAATCAGGGAGTAACTGAGTTTTGGGAAAGTACAGAAACCCACACAAGCCCGGACACAGAACGGGGTTCAGGGAATGGTCAGCCTCCTGACAGGTCTTGGACGGACCTAGGAGGTTCAACAGAGATGCCCAGCAGTGGCTATCACTTCAAGGGGCCCGAGGGTCTACAGCTAGGCAGGTCAACCAGGTCACAAAGTGACAGAAGCCCTGGCCTGACGAGCCCGGTGGGCAAGCAAGCAGGCCAGGCATCGGGGCACAGTCCTTGGAAGGCACCAAGGCAAAATAAGGAGAACAGGCTCACATCTCCCTCCAGTCAGGGAACTCATGCTAGTAACCCAGAGCTGAGAAGGTCACAGAGAGCAAAGAAGTCTCCTAAATACTTAGAGGATTACATAACATTGATGGCTAAACAAAAGCCAGGTAACACTGCATAAAATAAATGTTTATATGTTGGTAGTAGTTTTAGCCCGGGGGAAAGGGGTGTTATGTCCCGAGCCTTGCAAACGGCTCGGGCGTTTGCAGGCAGTCCCGGGCAGGTGCAAAGCTGCCCGGGACCAGACAGGCTGTCGCCAGCGCCGTGCGCATGCGCGGGTGCTGGCGCGGGAAAAGTAACACATTTACCCGGGAAGCGTCTATATAAGAAGCTGGGAGGTTTTGGGAGCTGCTGAAGCCATCTACTTGTAAGCTGAACGCTGAATAAAGGAAACTGAGAACTTCAACTGCTTCTCGTGTCTGCTTCCCACCACGGACTCAACACTACAGGTCCCCTATCCTAAGGAGTACATCAACAGGATCAAGAAGGGCCTTCTCTGTCGTGGCTCCATCCCTGTGGAACATCATCCCACTCCAGAGATAAGATTGCCCCTCCCCTTGACACTCTTTCACAAGGCCTTGCAGACCTGTTTTGCCAATGGGCGCCCCTAGTGGGATGAAGGCTATAAAATGGCTTAATTGATTGTTGTTGCCAGAAGTGGGGGGTTACTGCTTTTTATTGTTTTTATATTGGATTTTTATCTTTGTAAATTGCCTAGAGTCATTGAGTTAGTTAGCCATATATTTTTCTTAAATAAATATATTAATAAATCTGTCTTAAATTTCACACTATTCTGTTTCACTGAGTGATCTTTATTATGAGACCAACAGAAGAGAATATTTGTAGCGCAAGGTTGAACTGTGGTGTCCTTGGTGCTCTCTGAGCTTGTAGTTTTCTTGTAGATGTTTCATTAACCAAACTACCAGTAGGTAACATCTACTTGGTAATGAAATGTGTTGTATCCTGGGCCTGCTGAGGCAATTCTGAGGCCCAGAAATGTTGCAAATGGTCCCGGGCAACCTAAAAGCTGCCCGGGACCAGACTGGTTGGCGGCGGTTTTGCGCACATGCGCAAGGCGCAAAAAAGGGTGTTGTGATTGGATGGGTTTGGGAGACTATAAAAGGCCTGCACGCCTGTTTGTTTGCTGAGAGGTACAGTGGAATGAATAAAGAAAGAACTTGCTTAACAACTTGTGTGTCGCTTCAATGCCACGAACCCCAATACGTAAAAAAATGTATGCAAGAAAATGATCAAGCTCAGAGACCCCACATTTTTAGAAGAGAAAGATAAAATATCTTCCAGTCTAAATGAGAAGAAATAGAAGGACCTGATTCTAGAAGACATTAGAGCAGGTAGAGAACAAAATGGCTGATGGATTACTATTTTTAAAGATCTGTCCACACTATCTAGGGTGGTTTGCTATTTGTTTTCTTCCTTATTTACTCTCCAGTACTAAGACAGTTTGAGGTTAAAAAGCAGAATAGTGGATATATTCCCTGCCCCATGCTTGGTTTGGGGGCCCCCATCTTGTCAGTAAGAATTCTAAGAAGACTATGTACTCCAAGCATTCTGTATTGGTGGAACCAACATTTGCATGCTTGCTGTAGCCTTCCTAAATAGCAGTCCAGCTTGGAACTGCGCTGAAATATCTCAAAGAATGGAAGTACATATTCCCACTAAATAGATAATAAATAAAAGCAAAGCAAAAATTGTATTTGCACAAAAAGTAAACAGAAGAACTGTTTTAAAAAAAGTTAAATGTATGATAAATGTCTAGCAACAATTTTCTCTTTGATAGGAGGAAGCTGTTGTTCATATTGCAGCATTTTTTATCCACATATTTGGCTGAAGCAGTCTGCCGTTTTTTTCTTTTTTCCCATATATTTTATTGATTTTTTAAAACATAAATCACTTAATAGTTGGTAAACAATGTGTTTGCTGGGTTTACATCTGTAAAGAAAAATCATTAACAATTTGTTTCTATAATCCATAATCCACATAGTACATTTAGTTGATTTCTCCTTTTCCCCAAAATGTCTTCTTTGCAAACCTTGAATTAATACAGTTCTTACTATTTTGAAAAATAACACGTACATATATGATTTTTCCCAATATTCCTAGAAATAATGATCACATCAATATAATATTTCTTTTCTATCTAATCATTCTGGTTGCCTCATCTTATATCCTGTTACAGTCCTTATTTAAATTTGTTTCTCCCATAAAGTTCAAAATATTCTTGCTGGTTAAGATCTTCTCAACAGTTAATTACATTTAAAGATTTAAATCCATTTTTCCCATATAAACTATCTCAACACTTTTACATTTCTTAAAGAATAGGTAAAAACAGTAAACAAAAGGAAAAGAGAAGAGTAAAGAAACATAAAAAGTAAAATACTACTTAGAATATATATTTCTCCTAAGCTAATATATATTCATTCCCAAAATTTCTTATTCTTTTTAACCATAATTAAAAATGTATTTAATCTTTAAATATTCCATTTAATGTGTCTAGTTATCTAATTCTTTAACTCTTATTCAAAACATTTTTTTCCTTTTTTATACATTATAATTTTCCTAAATTTAAACACATTTAATTATCTAAAACATTTCCTTCATCTAAGCCATTTCAACAGTATTGTATTACTTATATCAAGAAATAAAATAAAAAAGGAGGGGGAAAGCATACAGTATTATTTAAGGAATTCATCCCTCTTAGAATGACATATATATTCAAAATCTTTTCTATTTCTTTAACCATATTCAAACAAATGTTTCTTTTTTAAATATTCTCTCTGGTAGATCCCATCATCTATTTTCTTAATTTTCACTTTAATCTTTTTCCTTTGACCAGTATCTTTCTTGATCAATGTGTTTTTCTGAATCAAAAAGTTTTTCCATATATTCATGACTGTTGCTGTAGGAATAAGAAGTAAATCAAATAGTGTCTTTATATGAGGCTTTTGCCTTTCCATGTTTCTTGAAAATCTTTTTCTTTTTCATTTTCTCTGCTTCTTTTATCACTTCCTTTCTCTGTGATGTTTTCAACATCTCTACATTCCATTTTATCCAATCTGGTTTTTTTGTCCTCAGATTTATTTTGTAGTCTTAAGGCAGCGGTTCTCAACCTGTGGGTCGCGACCCCATTTGGGGTCGAACAACCATTTCACGGGGGTCGCCAAACAACGCGATCTGCCATTTTTTTCTCAGCCAGCGCAGGGGGCGGCGCCGCACACACATGCCGCGCAGGGGGTGGCGCAGCGCATGCGCGCCGTGCAGGGGCGGCACAGGGGGGCGGTGGTGCGCATGCGTGCCGCGCATGAGGCGGTGTAGGGGTGGGCTGCGCATGCGCGCCATGCAGGGGGTGGCGCAGGGGTCGGCGCCGCGCATGCGCGCCGCGCAGGGGCAGCGAAGGGGCGGTGCTGCGCATGCGTGCTGCGCAGGAGGCACCGCCGCGCATGCGCGCCGCCTGCTCATGACCGGGGTTGCCGGTCTAACAAGATTAAGAACCACTGTCTTAAGGGATGAGTTGTTTTTTCCATTTCTTGTGATTTTTTTCCCACTTGGATTAAATTATGTTTTCTTGCTTTGTTAAATTCCATCTTTGAGTCTCTATTTTCAATTTTATGTCCACTTATTTGTTTTGTCTGCTCCTTCTCTGCTGTTGTTTCCTGGAAGTTTTTTTTTATTGTAGAGTTAACTTAGAAATAGATTGATTTACATTTTCAAATTTATTTTGGATTTCTTTGTGATTTGAACTCATTGTTGTTTGAATTAATTGTAGTATACCTCAGAGGTATTTATGTTTTCTTGGTGTGTTCTATCTACATGTCTCTGATCCATGATGGCCAAAAGTTGAAGTTTTCCTTCTTTTCTGCAAATAGTTTTAGAATCCCAATTAAATAGATATTTGTAATCCAAAGAGTTCAAAAAAGATTTTTTTTCTAAAGTGTATAATTCTCTCTTTGTCTGCAGCCCAGATTGTTGCCCTTTTTTTGTCACAGCTATTCTTTTTTATTAAAGCTTTGAAGGTCACAAACACAGATGAGCTTTTCCCAGGTTTTGGCAAGTTCTCTATGGAGATCATTACTGTCATAATCTTCATCCACCACTAGGTGTCCACATCTATTTAGTTTTCAATATGAACAATGGTCTTTAAAATGAGAGTCTTAATCATTCAACAATTTTAAACTTGTCCAAAATTAAATTTTAGCTTTCAAGTTTATAAATTTATTTCACTATCATATATTTTGATCCTCCATGGAAATTTTAATTCACCATTTTCTTTAGTATAAGGGTGGGGCAGAAGTCCCCCTCCTTCACTTTCAGAGGTATTTTGCTTCTTGGGGATCTTTTCCAGGAAATTAAGTGTGGAATGGAAATGGGAAAATCAGATTCCTCACCCAGTTTCAAGCACGCTACTTATTGTTGTGCTGGTTAGTTCTTTTGAACTTCGGTTGCAAGTAGTTTGGGCTGATCAGTGAAATACAGCTTTTCTCCTGTCAGGTTAGAAGGCTTTCCCCAAGACGAATGGAATGACCACCATCATTCCAGAGTCGCCGGGCCAACCTTCTTTCTTTGCTGCCTCTCTGGGACAGCTTAGACCCATTAGGGTCTCCAGGTAGGATGAAAATTAGCTGCAGGAGTGCGGCGGTCCACAAGCACGTGACCAGTCGCTACCGCACAAGACCGGAAATTCTAGTCTGCTGGGGGTTTTTTCTATGTAGACATATTTGCTGAAATTATGGGCCTGATTTTGTAGGAAATGCTTTTAAAATTGAGACATAATTTCAGAGTAGAGTCTTAACTACCTGCTTGTATTATTCACCCCTGATTTTGTGATAAAGACTCTTTCATTGCCATGACTAGATTGTTAGAACTGTTAGTACAGTGAAAAATATTTTTGAAGGTTTTGGGTTTGAGAGAAAGAAAGAGAGAGAGTGGGGGGCTATACAGTATTCTAATTCAATTATTGCAATCTATTTCTACAATCTATTTCTCTGCATCTTCCTTGGATAAAGCTCTGCAAACTTACATGAGTCAACCTATTGATTTGTTCATTGCTTCCCTGTACCGGTCTCTCTTTTGAGTGCATTATGTCTGCAACAGATTATAAAAAGGGGAACCAGTTTTTTCATAGCAAGGGAACTTATTGTTGTGACTGTGGGGATAACTCGATGAAAGTTATTATTTGGAAAATGTGTTGAATTCAGTGGTAAAACAAATATAAGGACAGTTTCTCTTTCTAGGAAGTAATACACATCAATAAAACATAGGGCTTTGTTATGAGAAAAAGCATACAAAAGGCTTTTGGGATCAATCCAATGTCTGAACTATTTAGCAAAATCCATGTGGCACTGTAGTTAAATAACACTGGGTTCCAGTGACTTGGCTATATAGCAGTTCAGAAAGGTTTCCACATGAAGACTATAAAAATCCAGGCTCATACCATCCAATATCATGTAAATATGTCCAGTAAGAATAAATACATACTCCTTCAAACATCCAACAATTTCAATGATCCTTGTATCAAAGACACTAAGTATTTATAATTATT
Source organism: Crotalus tigris (assembly GCF_016545835.1). Taxonomy (NCBI): domain Eukaryota; kingdom Metazoa; phylum Chordata; class Lepidosauria; order Squamata; family Viperidae; genus Crotalus; species Crotalus tigris. Next base: position 143,137 of record NW_024097199.1, read on the forward strand.
CTTGTTCAATTGTTAGATCACTGTGGCTCAGTTCAGAAATTATGGTAAATTATATCATTGTTTGCTTTTAATATTGTGTAAAGCATAAAACCCAGCCACTGGGTTGAAACAGTATGGATTATAACTTCGTATTATATGAATCAGGCTGCTGTATTTGTTCAATACATGATGTGGAACTCAACCTGTGTGTGGTTTTCACATGGCCACCAAAAGGGATTATTTGAAGTGATGCATTATTTTGTTTTTCCCCACTCTTGACTTCCACAGTTACTATAAACAGCTCAAGAGACAAATATCTAATGTTAAAACAAAAAGACATCTGTGACTGAAATTTGGGCTTGAAAATTAATTGTGCATAAATCACAAGGCCTGCATTAGCTTTCACCCCTGACCATGCATAGAACAGGAATAACATTGTCCTTCAAGTTGAGGGATTATAATAGCAATGGCAAATATATCTATAATGTTCAAAAACAGATGTTTATAAATAAGAGAAAGTGACTGTCTATCATCTATTAATGGATAGTTACAGGCATACCTATTGGCAGCCTATCATGGTTGCGTACTTATTTTGAATTGGAGGTACTGTAAGTGGCAACTTTGAAGACAGCCCTACCGAAAGTAATAGTTTTCTTCAGGCCCCAGCTTTTTCACTGCAAGGCAACTTACTGCTGTGACTGTGGGGATAACTCAATCAAAGCATCAGCAATAAGTTGTCTTTGAAAATGTCTTTGGCAACCCTGGCTCCCTTGGCTAAGAAACGGAGATGAGCAGCGCCCCCTAGAGTCAGAAATAGCATTAGCAATAACACTTAGTCATACTGCTTTATAGTGCTTTACAGCTCTTTCTAAGTGGTTTACAGAGTCAGCATATTGCCTTCAACAATCTGGGTCCTCATTTTACTGACCTCAGAAGGATGGAAGGCTGAGTCAACCTTGACCAGTTCAGAATCAAATTCCTGGCAATGGAATGCAGAATTAGCCTGCAATACTGCATTCTAACCACTGTGCCAGCACACCACCATGGATAGGGGAAATATTTACCTTTAACTTTAGGGGCAGATATTTTTTAAAAAAATAATAATAAGTTTATATTTTTACCAATACCAGATGAGATAGTGGAGCATATACTGTAATTCCTAAAATAATCCTCCATCTCTGTATCCTTCAATGTCACAGCCTGAAGACATGAACAGGATGTTTTAGCTCTCTGATTCATGGCAATGGGGAATCCTTTTGCACTAAGACAGTGATGGCAAACCTTTTAGAAACTGAGTACCCAAACTGCAACCCAAAAGCCACTTATTTATCGCCGGGTGCCAGATGGGCGTGGCCCACTGGGTGGGTGTGGCTGTGGTGGTCATGGCAGACTGGGTGGATGTGGCCAAGGTGGGCGTGATCACCTCAATGTTACTGGTGGGGAGGGATGCCTGTGGGGGCCGGGCAGGGTTGGAGGAGATCCAGGAGGTCTCTGGCAGGTGGGGAAGTGGGCAGGAGGCTTGTCCTGTGGGATGAGGTGAGGCAAGGCGAGGCAGGGCAGGGGTGCTATTGTCCCAGGGCAAGGCGAGGCAGGGGCCAGGGCACCTGCTGCCTGACACCATCTGCCCGCGCACAGAGAGGCCAGCGAGTGCATGGGTGCTGGGATGCATCTGGCCAAGTGGGACCTCGGTGAGTTAGTGGTTGAAGAGGGACAGTTGCCATCTCCAGGGCATGGCAAGTGTGCCCACAGAGAGGTCTCTGAGTGCCGCCTCTGGCATGCGTGCCATAGGTTCGCCACCACTGCACTAAGATGATACCTTTGGGATGTAAATGAGGGTAAGTTTAAGACAGAAAGAAAGATGGAAGACATTTCCTTCTTTTTTATTTTGTGTTCATAGACACAAAATTATATGATACAGGTATTATGCTTTATCAATTTGATTACAAAGGACATAATAAGTATTTGAAGGAAAGCAACATTTTAGAACTAAATGCAAGCAGTAACAACACAAGAAGCAGGAGAATTAAATATACTTAAGGCTATTTTGCCTGTTTTGAAATGAAAAATGCTCCTAGCCATTAATGCCTCATTTTTCTATGTAGGCAGCTGAAGAATTCATAAATAATTGGGACTTAGTTTTGGTGGGGGTCTCCTAGATAGGTTCTGCCAATTTAAACACATGAACAATGGAGTGTACAAAATTGTCTACAGAACATCTTGACCTTCTCATTTTATTCCTGAATTGTCATTTCAGTCTTGTGCTGTCTCTGTGCTAGGCAAACTTCATTTTAACCATTCCTAATCAGCAGAGATGTTTCTGTACTAGAACCAGTGCTAAGATCCAGTGGTTCGGCACTGGTCCAAGATCTTCAGGAGGAGAAATTTAATAGAAAAAATTGGAAGTGAAATCCTAAAAAGTTAATACACAAAACTTAAGAATCAGCAGGGGCTTGGTAAGGGGAGATGGGTGGCTGGGAGAATTCCTGGGTATCTGATGCTACTTTTCCGAAAAAAGAGTGTTCTGTTGATCTGCCTTGAAGCAAGATTAGTGTCAACGCTGCTAATATCAAATTACAACTTGGACCTTTGGCGGATATATACGTATCTAATCTTTTCCCATTTGGAAATTGTTTCTGGATTTTGTGCTTGTGATGAAAAATAATGAAATTTTGAGTTTGAGTTTGCTGATTAGATCAGTTTGCCGTCATAGAAATGACTAGTATTTATGATTGTGTAGAAGTAAAAAGTTGAGGCTTTAGTGTTACTATCTTCTCCGACACTAAAAAGAATCAGACGTCAATGCCTTTTTTCTACCTTCTACCCCTTGCTTTTTCCTTTCCCACGTTTCTTCCTCTCTTTTCCCATTATTTTCATTTTCTTTATATTTTGTATACTGATTAAACTAATAAAAAATTTAATATTGGGTCTTTGGCAGATATATTTAAAAAACATCAAAATTAGAGAAACTTTCTGCTGAATTTAATCTTCATTTTGGAAGATTCTTGATGAAAGGGGTATATTTTTTCCTTCTGCAAATGTACATATCAAACCCTCTTACTCAAAAGAGATCTTCCCTCATAGTTTTGCTGCTGATTTTAACAAATAGGATCACAAAATTTGTTTTGTCATTTTGACTAAGATATACATAAGCATTCATAGACATATTTATATTTAGTTTGCATGAGCTTGCCGCATAGACAAATCCATACACATACTGCTTTGTAATTTAAAATGCTTAGCATGGAACAGGAAATCAGAAATTACACTATTTAAATTTGCCATCTGCTTTAAATGTTCCTGACCATACAGTTATCCAATCTCTCTTTCTATATTTCTCTTGACAAAATTTTGTTCTTATGATTGGCTTATATAAACAATACAAAGACACTGAATTGCAAATGGATGCTTTGAAGCAGGTAGTCAGTTACTTAGGATATAGTCAAGTCGCTACTAATGTCATTCCAGCATGGTGTTTTATCAATTTCACTTTTCTAGTTTGGGATTTAATAGGATGGGGAATACCAGGAAAAAAAACTGAGGTTATCTTTAATATAGCACAGGCTTACCAATTATTTTTAAGTTGATGAGCATGTTTCATGGTTGCTAAGCAACCAGTACGGATTTCTCACATCAAGATGGCTGTCTGCTATCGGGTTGATAGTAGAATTGCCTTGTTTAAAAAGTTTTAAATTATTAACACAGTCTTCATGAAGTATTATTCCGTGTTTCAAAATGATCTTGTATAGTTTTATAATCCTAAAATGAGATATGAGTGGTTGATAGTAACCAATCAATCAGAATAGAGCTGGAAGGGACCTTGAAGGTTTTCTGGTCCAACCCCCTACTCAAGCAGGAGACTCTTTACCATTTTAGATAGGTGGCTGTCCAATCTTTTCTTAAAAACTTCCAGTGATGAAGCACTTCTGAAGGCAAGCTGTTCCACCGGGTAATTGTCCTCATTGTTAGGAATTTTCTCCTTAATTCCAGGTTGCTTCTCTCCTTGATTAATTTCCATCCATTATTTCTTGTCTTGCCTTCTGGTTCTTTGGAAAATGAGTTGACCACCTCTTCTTTGTAGCAGCCCCTCAAATATTTGAATACTGCTATCATGTCACCCCAGCCTTTCTTTTCTCTAGACTGCTGCACACTACTGGGTCATGTTTAAATGATTGTCCATTAGGACTCCAAGGTCCCTCTCACAGTTATTATTTTTGACCTGTACCTTTGGTTTTTCCTGCCTAAATGTAAAGCCTTGTTTTTCTCCACATTAAATTTCATGTGGTTGGATAGGGCCTGTTGTTCAAATCTGTCAAGATCTTTTTAGATCCTGAGCTTGTCTTCAAGGGGTGTTGTCTATTCCTGCCAGCTTTGTGTCATCTGCAAATTTAATGAGTTCCCCTTCTATTTTCTCATCTAAATCATTTATAGAGATATTGAAGAGTACTGGGCCTAAGAAAGAACCTTGTGGTACCTCACTGCTTCCTTCCTTCCATGTAGATGTAGTTCCATTAAATACTGTTCATTGAGTACAGTTTGTCAGTTACAAATCCATCTGGTGGTGCTGCTGTCTATCCCACATTTTTCTAGTTTACCAAGAAGTAGTTTGTGGCCTTCTTTGTCAAATTCCTTGCTAAAGTCTAACTATACTATGTCCACAGCATTTCTCTAATCTACTAATTTAGTCACTCTGTCAAAAGAACGAAATAAGATTGGTTTGGCATGATCTGTTAGTTATAACTTTATTTGTTTCTAGATGTTCACAGATCTGTTTTTTGATTATTTTTTCCAGTATCTTCCCAGGTATTGATGTTAGGCTGATTGGTCTGTAGTTTTCTGGGTCTGCTTTTTTTCCCTTTTTTGAAGATGGGAATCATATCCGCTCTTTTCCAATCCTCCGTTCCCTGGTGCTCCAGGATTCTTTAAAGATATGGTACAATGATTCTGAGATGACATCTGCCAGTTCCTTCAGATCTCTGGGATGCAATCCATCAGGTCCCAGTGATTTATGTTCATCAAGATCAAACAGGTGTTCTCTTACCATTTTCTTGCTTATTTTAATTTTTATTTCTAGTCTGTTTTTTACAGTTATGTGTTTGGTAAGTTGGGCTATAGTTTCTTTTTGCATGAAGACTGATGCAAAGAATAAGTTAAGCAGCTCTGCTTTCTCTCTACTGCCTGTTACTTCCTTGCCATCTTCCCTGTTTAGTGGACCGACTGTTTTCTTGACTTTTTTTTGTTATTTATACGTTGAAATAAACTTTTTTTTAATTATTGTTGCAAGTCTTTGTTCATTCTGAGCCATTGTTTTCCTGACTTCACTTTTGTAGATTCGGGCTATCTGTTGATATTCTGCTTTAATTATGTCTCTCTCTTTCCATTTTGTGTACTTATTCTTTTTGTCTTTCAGTTTATCAGAGAAATCTTTGTACAGCCATGCTGGTTTCTTCTTGGATTTCTTGTTTTTCTTTTTCAGTGGTATTGTGTTGACTGGGCTTTTATGATCATATTTTTCAGAGTTTCCCACACTTCTTGAGTTGTTTTCCCCTTTAGGATTTTTATCCATGGAATTTTTCTTGGGCTCTCTTTGAGTTTAATAAAATCAGCTCTTTTTAAGTTTAAGACACTAATTGGATTATATTTTATTATAAGCTGTTCAGATGGCTTGTGACAGGCTGGCAACTTGGTCCTGCTGAGTTGCATGGATGGATGTTGCTTGTTTACCCTCCTCCCTGTTCTAGCTGTATAATGAACAAATCCAACCTACTCTACATCAGTACAATTGTTTCACCAGTATAATACAACTGCTCCATACCAGTACAACCTTAATTGTTTTTTGGAAGAAACACAGCAGACAATAGGATATGCAAACTATTTTTCCATTTATTGCTAGACATAGTTAATCCTTAATATGTTGGAATGAGCTTGTAAAATTAACTTTGTAGTGATTAAATTGTTAACTATATAAGAATACAGATTATAAAATGCATGGTTGATACACTATTTTTCTTCTTGTAGCCAGAGGCAAGTTACGCTAATTTTCTATTGCAGTCACAGCTAAATATGCAATTTTCAAACTGAAAAAGGAGATGATTGGTATGTATGAGATCTAATTCACCAGTTCTTTAGTTACTCTAATAACTATAGTACTTTAGTATCTGCATGTTCACTTGGATAGGTATTTTCAAAGTTCATCCTAAGCTTCAACAACTGGATACACCTTCATAGGAGCCATGATAGCACAGTGGTTAGAATGCGGTATTGCAGGCTAACTCATTGCTCATTGCCAGGAGTTCAATCCTCACCAGTCCAAGGTTGGCTCAGCCTTCTATCCTTCTGAGGTTGGTAAAATGAGGACCCAGATTGTTGGAGGCAATATGCTGACTCTGTAAACTGCTTAAAGAGGGCTGTAAAGCACTATGAAGAGGTATATAAGTCTAAGTGCTCTTGCTATTGCTATTACCATTCCATATAAAGTACAGTATATAGAGGCCTAGTTATCGAATCTATATTCCTGGCACATTTTAAATCTATAGGTACCGATATAGCCATGGGAAAGCTAGCGTATTTCTTCTATGAAAGGCATAATAGAGGATTACTTCTCAATTTCTCTGCTACATTGTTTATGATAGGCTGAATATCAAACCTTTCATTTTATACAACAACAAAAAAGTAACTCAATTAAAACTCCCATAATTGCAGAGATAACCTTAAGAGAAAATAGGTTCTTGAAACAGAGACATAATTATTATTCAATTCTATGCTTACCTCAAAGAAGTTTATTTCCAAGTTACTTTACATAGGATTTCATATCAAGCAGCTACTAAGTCCATAGAAATGAACTACCTAGACACTATTAACCTCCTATAACAGCACGAGAGCCATATTTTCAAGTCTTATACAGTGTGATGGTTGTTTGTTTTGCAAATATGGGGCATCCCATAGCATAGAAAATAACTGTACGCAATGCTTTATTATATAGCACACACCTTCCCCAATAATTTACTGTTGCCCTGAGTTCTGGACACCCTCCAAGGTTTTACAAGTCAATGTAGCCAAATAACAAAACTGTTGGCTGGAGGTGGTAGATGCACTAACAGAGAAGGCACTCCCACCTCTTCCCCACAAAACCCATGGTTTTTTATAGTTTGTTTTAATTTTTATCTGTTTTTATATTTATGGTTGTTGAATATTTGTCTATTATCTTATTATAAGCCACTCAGAGTTGCCTTGAACTGTGAGATGGGTGGCAAATAAATTTCATAACAATAATAAAGAGATCTTTGATGCTCAGTCCTTGCCGCATGTTAAAGTCTTAAAGTATATAAAGTGGTCTACAGCCTTTGCTTCACTCCAAAGGTTCTGGCATTTGTGGGGATTAGATGTCTCAGCATGGCTGCTTCTTTTCTGATTGCTACAAGCTCTGCTCTTAAGCAGAGTTGCTACTGAGCACTCCAGATGAACTGTCAAGGCGAGCTCCTAGCAGGAATCATACTAAGATATGCTGCTCACTATATCTTGTGGTCCTGGCAGCCTTTTTGCTGCCTGTAATAACAGCAATTGCCCAAACATTGCTTCCCAGTCTGCTTGCTGTTTTCTCCTCATTCTCCTACACACCCACCCGTGCTCTGTGTTTTCCTTTTGTAGGCTACCGGTAAGAGCGCCAGTGAGGTGAGGTGGCTGTGGACATCAGCATATTCCTCAAAATGCCAGAGTGTAGCTCAATTAGCCAGACAAGTGGGACGCCATTGTGGATTCCTTTAGGTGGGATAATGTCATTTCTCTCAGCAAACTATGTGCTAGTGGGAGAAAATGAACCCACCTCCTCTCACCATTCTGAGGCTGTAAACTTTTATGGCCCTTGAGGAAAGCGGAATTGGGAAATGTATCTACCTGCTGCATCTGTTTTCCCAAATAGAACATAAAATATTAGGGTTGGAAGGGACCTTGGAGGCATTCTAGCTCAACCCCCTGTCAGTGGCAGGTGATCCTGTACATTCCAAACTTTCTTTGGGCTTGATAGGATGGCTACAGGTGATAATAGAAAGAATAACAAAATAACAGAACAGAATAATAGAGTTGGAAGAGATGCCGGAAGTCCTCCAGTCCAACCCTCCACCCAAACATGAGACTCTATATCAGAATAGAATAGAATAGAATAGAATAGAATGGAATGGAATGGAATGGAATGGAATGGAATGGAATGGAATGGAATGGAATGGAATAGAATAGAATAGAATAGAATAGAATAGAATAGAATAGAATAGAATAGAATAGAATAGAATAGAATAGAATAGAATAGCAGAGTTGGAAGGCATCTTGGAGGTCATCTAGTCCAACCCCCTGCTCAGGCAGGAAACCCTATACCATTTCAGACAAATGGCTGTCAAATCTCTTCTTAAAACCTTCCAGTGAAGGAGCACCCACAACTTTTGGAGGCAAGCCATTCCTCTGGTTAATTATTTTCACTGTCAGGAAATTTCTCCTTAGTTCTAGGTTGCTTCTGTCCTTGATTAGTTTTCTTTCATCCATTGCTTCTTGCCCTTCCTTCATGTGCTTTGAAGAATATGTTGGCACCCCACCTCTTCTTTATGGCAGCCCCTAAAATATTGGAACATGTTGTTATATTATCCCTACTGTTTGTCACTAGACTGGACATACACAATTCCATTATTAGTTTTTTTTAATGTCACATTAAATCATCTAGATGTATTCCTAACATAGTACTAAGTCTAGCTTTTCTATCACTGGAGCCAAAGATCTGACAAATATTATTTTCATCTGTCTCAAGATCAATATCATTCCAATGAGACTGTTTTAATAATAATAAATAGTTATAGATTTAAATAATGGAAAGTGAGGTCCCTATTTCATTCTGTCAAGATAAAGCCAAAGATGTGATTAAGCAGACCATTACAGATTTCAATATGAAATGCATGAAACTATAAGACTATTATATTCTATAAGAGCAAATCAAAGGAAGTGTCCTGCAGACTGTCTAAATTAATTTATGTATCCAAGATATTGATGGATATTTTCCTGAGACCACTTTGACACTCTCACATCAGCAGACTTCTAGGGCAAAATATATGTGAATTTGAAGAGGAAGAATCTATCAAATGCATTATCTTAAGAGACAAACTTTATAACAAAAAATGGAAAGCTTTATACAAGGTGATTATTGATGTGCTTACAGAAGGACAGGCTGTTTGGATGAGTTTATGATGTATGAAAGAAACTGAAGAGTGATTTATTCAATTGCAAAATTCTGTAATCTAGCAACATGAACTTATAGCAACACAGTATTTATTAAAGGCACGAATTAAAACAGTGGTTCATATGCTAGGGTTAATTACCCACAAGGACCTGTCCTGGGGGTAATGGAGCAATTTGTAATTGCTTGTTTGTATGTTGAGGATCCAGCCTGGGACTGCCAGTGCCAGGATGCTTATATAAAAGAACAGAATCAGGGTTTGTTGGTGAGATTATGACATTATTCAAGATCAGAAAAAGAGACCATTGGGTCAAACCATTTAAGAACCACTGGACTAAAGTAATCCACAAATATTATTGCCTATTGAGGAGTTATTGGTTATTAGCTGTTATGTTTTGTGGATAACTTTATTTGTATAAATTCGGTACTTTGACCATAATAAAAATCAATTTAGTTAAGTTCAGTTCTACCCGAGTCACATAATTTGTGAAGGATTTTTTTTCAGGATTATTTTGAATAGCCCTTATTACAGTCTTTAACATCATCATGCTTTCTGATATGCATATTGTATAGTTTATTTTTAAATTTTACCTGCAGGTAATAGGATTCCCTTTAGGTTTATCTTTTATGTCTAATCCCTAGTCTATATTCAGTGATAGCCAGAGCTGAGATGTGAAGGCAAGTAGAAAAAACTAGCAATACTGAAATATGGATTGATTAAACAGTTATTGGATTTCCTAAATGGAAATTATGCTTTGGCAGGTTTATAATTAAATGGATTTTTAAATGTACTTAAAAAATAATTACTCGGTATATATTAGCAACCACACTAAATTTGGCAGAGTGACAAACCTATTTGCATTGGACGCCCACACATTGTGGCGTATTAATTCCTTGCCTTCAAGTTAGTCATCCTTTTGACTCTGAGAAAAGCAGTTGTCCTAGTTCACTGATGGGATAGATTTTATCATGGCAAATGCAAATATTTGAAATCCCAGTGAAACTCCAGTAACAAATGTGCTGACTTTGTTTCTAGTTATGAAATTATATCAAAAATCACACTTTCTTCAATATATTACCAAATTTCACAGTGTGAATACAACAGAAGAGTGCATATGGGCATAAAAATCTTAAAATGACTGCATATTTTAAGTGATGCACAATAGAAGCCGCTTGCCCTTTCTTTAATCTCTGCACAAAATACATTTTAGTAGATTGGCAATAAGTCAGGGAAAATATTGTTATAAAACAATGAACAGTCAAGAATATATAGAAAAATGAATAGCCAAAGCTGCATAGAAAATATAGAAAATATTGTGCAAATGAACTAATCATCCCCAAATTGTTGTGATGTAAGTACATCAAAGATACTATGCAATAGAGACTATTTTATAAATCAGTAAATGTAACTGAATTTTTTTATATATATATTTAACTTGCTTTCTCTGGTGGCATATTAGCAATTGCAAATCAAGTTCCTCCTGATGAATTTGAAGAAGTGCTAGAAAAAACTGGACAAATCTGCTCACTTTGTAACAGGAAGTATTTTTTTCACCCCACTCACCAATGCCAGAAACTATGATCTCTTCAAATTATTCTTTTTCCCTCATGAAAGTGTGGGTTCCACATGAAATGAGAAAAAGTACCAGCTTGTGATAAATATTCATACACATACATCCTTTCCTTCAGAAACGCTTAGAGTCTAATTGATGCAGATCTTCAAAGTATCTACATCATTGCATACAGTCAAGATTCATCTTCCCACACCAGTGCACTAGCTTCTCAAACTAGTTTCTCAAACAGGAACCGTGCAGGTAATGAAAGCACAGGGGGAAAATTCAGGTTAATTTTTTGGGTTTAAACTAGATATATTCTTGGAAATGAGTCCCCAAAAATAGAATGCTTAGCTGTTCTTCCTCACAAGGAACATCATTTCTGATGTTAAGAATCTTGTCTTAACTATAAATATATATTATGTGTAGTTGATTTTGTGCCTTGTGATAGGCATCCATATCCTAAGTTTATCTACATAGCACATGTGGGCGGCTCCACCATCCTTTATCGATGGAAATATATCAAATAAATGTATATGAATAATATATGACTTAAATTTTAAAAAACTATGTAGCATTTTGGGTATCAATACATCCATAGATACCTCTTTTAATGAACTCTATTAGTGAATATACTTGCATGAGATATTCCTTTAGATTTTCAATGAAACTCAGCTCTAGGGATTATGTAAACTATTCCAGAACCTTTCTCTTTTTTTCATTTGATTACTTAATGATTAGCTTCAAGATAGGTGTTGGATCTTGTTAAAATATTCACATCTTTTCAACTTCAGTTTCTTCAACCACTGTGGGACATAAGCTTTAAAATATGTTGAAGTTTATTTGAATCCCTCTCTAAACTTGTACAATATTTCCTGTCACCACACAACAGCAAAATATAAGCTGGTTAATGACTGATAATTATTCTTTTCTCCACATGCTTCACTTCTCTTTCTCCAAATGTTTCTTTTGTGGCTTAACTGAATAAACAAAGACAATAGACAAAGATTCATTAAATATCCTTATGGTGTCCATATCAGCATACTTTTATGTTGCTTTGTGATCTCAGCTAATCAGATTGTTGCATCCTGATCTCAGATAGGTTGGCCTGATACGGATGTCAATTAGTGCCAGTTTTGATTATGGTGTGTTATATTGATTAAAGATCATCCATTCATTCATCTTTCCTGTTCTCCATTGGAATCAGTTGGATATAAATAATTATTCGCTTAGATTTGTTAGCATTGCTTCTATCTTATTTAGCAAAGCGCTAGGCAAAAATAGCTGATCTGAGAGTATTTCAGGCGCACAGTGTTCTACAGCATGGGCTATATTTAGTTCCCTTATGTACAATGTCTGATTGCAGAAGGTTCATTCATACAGCCAACAGATTGTGGGAACAAGTCTCTGTACAACTGGTTTGTTGACTCCAACAGGAAAAAAAACACCCATGATTGGTCATAATTTGGAATGTGAAATTCACAATAATGTTGAGTGAATGTTACATTTGGGTCTATCTTTTGCTGATTTGTTACCTCTAGATCAGTAATTGCGAAACTTTTAGAGACCGAGTGCCCAAACCACAACCCAAAACCCACTTATTTATCGCAAAGTGCCAGGGCCGCATAAGTATTGTGTTGCCCTCAGGAGGGGCATGAGGTGTGGCCAACTGGGGGGGGGCATGGCCCACTGGGGGGGCATAGTTGTGGTTGTCACAACAGACTGGGTGGGTGTGGCTGGGGTGGGCATGGCCACCTGAATGTTGCTCATGGGGAGACACCTGTGGGGGCCGGGCAGAGTTGGGGGCGATCCAGGGGGGTCTCTGGAAGGTGGGGCGATGGGCAGGAGCCCCAGCATAGATGGGGGGAGGCACGCAATCCTAGCTGGGATTGGGGGCCATGGTGCCAATGGGGATCCGGCTTTCTCTGCTCAGGGTGGCCTTTGTCTTGCTGGGTGTGGGCATGCTCTACCACCTCTACTCGAGCTTGCTAGCTGGCTGCTTCGCCTCCTTTGTGCTGGGTGGGGCTGCCACTCCAGGCAGCGGCAGCCTAATGGACCTTGCAAGCTGCTGGCAGCAGCGGCGCACATGCCCACAGAGAGGACTCTGAGTGCCACCTCTGGCACATGTGACATAGGTTTACCACCACTGCTCTAGATTAAACTCTTAACTATACTCTTTTGGCAGATTGCTATTTGATGGATGAAGCTTCTTGGATGAGAAGCAAAATATCTTCTTTCTCAGGGAAAAAAACACCTTTGAGACTCTTTGGTGGATAGTTCATATACATGAAAGAGAGCTATTATCCATGCCACAGACAACATTCTGTGACTTAGTATATACCGTTCTATAAACCATCACGTGTGATTTACCCGGCTTTAGCACTGCAGTTGTGTGCACCCAATCACTGAGGCTTATAAGTCATAGTTTATGACTTAATGTGAATCTATCCTGTAAACGCATTTTGTCTTGTGTTTGCTTTTTTCTGAAATATCATCATAAACTCAAAATTTCTTGTCAATCCGGAGCAAGATGATAGGAAAGGGAAACAGTAAAGCAGTATGCCCTAAAGTAGGGTTGCTCTCTCTGCCCCCACAATATTCCTGTCAGATTTGAGGGAATGACCTTGGAAGACAGGGAGAAGAGATGCAGCCAAGAGATTAGTCAGATAAAAGGCAACTTAGCGTGCAGCAGGAATGTGGGTGGGGAAGCAGTCCAGAAGGGACCCTCTCTAGTTTCTTTGGGCTGTAAAGGGGATGAGAGGAGAAATGTATTTTCAGACTAGAAGGATTCTTTTAATATAACCTTACAGTAAAGTAGAATTAGCTCATCTGGCCATATTTCCTGTCTGGTCTACTTTGCAAGACTGGCAGTCAATTAGCTGGCCTGCAGATGTTTAGCAGCCCTGCTAGTATAGCCAGATGTTTCTTATTCTGAGCAGGTCACGAACCCCTTGGGAATCTGCTTGCTACTTGCTCCCAAATGCAACACTTGCCTACCTTGTCTTAGGATATTCAGTGGATGAAAAGTAGCTCATGTTGCACCCAGTAGCTCTCACTGAGCAAGCATAACCTCTTTTGTACGAGATAAAGAGCTACTACTGTAAGCATTCCACTGTGTTTTGCTTGAAATAAATATATATTGCTTATGCCATATAGGCTGTCTGTGTTGGACAGTTTTAGGTAGAAATCAGGTAACAATCACATGTGACTTATGGGACTCTAGTTGGATATAAAGCAGAGTTCCATCAACAAGGTCACCCTATTTTGGCAGAACACAAAAAAAACCCCACCATCACCTCCAATCTTTATTGACATTATATCTAATTCCAACTCTTTTACTTGGAGGGGCAGCTGACAAGATAGTAGTCTGACAGAAAATTCCTCAGTATTTCATAAATTTCATAAACCTTTGTTTAATATTACTTGCTTTTGTTATTTTATCTTATCTTATTTTAGTCTCTAGTTAAGGAACTTTTGTTTTAAGCAAAAGGTAGTAAGGTTTCTGGCTACTTGAATAAGACTGTTGTTAATCAGTCACATTGGACTGGACTGGAAAATGTGGGGGGGGGAGGAAGAAAAGACAGCATGTACACTTTGGGTCTCAGATCGCATGTAATTTCATGAAATTGGGTAGATATGTAATGAGCAAGCAGCCAACTCATATAATTAATTCCAGGCCCCTTTATTCCTCAGATAGAAACAATTCTCTGGAGCAGGATTTACTAACAGAATGAAATCCATCAATTCACAGAACTTTATTCTCCCAGGAAGGGCATCCAGTTACCCAAATGCCCCCTGGTTCAGACTGTTGCTGTTTCTTCAGCAGCTGCATTGCTTGTGCAGAATGAGGTTGAAGCATACCTAAAAAAGGGAGAATGCAATTGACTTAGTAACTCAGCAATGCTTACCTGTAGTGCAGGTTTTTTTAGGGTGGTTTTTTTTTTTTTTTTAGTTTTTGAGCTCCTGACTACAATCAAGCACAAGATAAAAAAAGTAAAATATACTGGAAGTCTATTAAATGGATTGAAGATGTAGAAAGAAGATGTTGCTGCTATCACCAAAGCTTTGCTCTGCCACCATATTCCTTATTTTGTGATTGCCCAGTGTTGTTCTATTATATAGCTGCTGCTTCATTCCTTTACTGAAGTCTTCTAAATCAACTTCTGTTTTCTATTGCATGTTAAACCAAAGCCAATCTCCCTTCACTCTGCAATGACTAACTGTCAGACTGCCCTTGCATTAAACTTAGCACTTAGACTTATATACTGTACTGTTTCACAGTGCTTTACAGCCCTCTCTAAGCGGTTTACAGAGTCAGCCTATTGCCTCCAACAATCTGGGTCCTCATTTTACTGACCTCAGAAGGATGGAAGGCTGAGTCAACCTTGAGCCGGTGAGATTTGAACTACTGGCAGTCGGCAGAATTAGCCTACAATACACTGCATTCTAACCATTGCACCGCCATGGCTCAAAACCACATTGGCTGCCATATAAGGGATGATTTTATGGTGGCATGCCATTTGTTTTTTTAACAGGAGGCCAAAACTCTACTGATTTCCTCTCCCATGCATAATAGGAGCCTAAGGCTTACACATTATTTTAAAAGCTTGTGACGCCTTCCTTCCTCGGTAAAAATTTTTGCAATGGCAAAAAATCATCTTTTTTACGGGTATTATATCAAGGCCACACTAAGGTAAATGGCACTAATTTGTCCCCTTCTCCACCTGAGGATAGACTGATCATAGTATCAGTCAACGTGTAGTGGCTTTGGTTTATTCAAACACATATTTCGGCCTGAGAATTGTGGCCCGAATCAAATTGCACTGCTGAAATTACAATTCTCAGTAACAAAGAGTGTGTACCTCGAGTTGTTTAATGCTTATCTGACCATAGCAAGGCATTATTGGATGTGTGGTTAAAGGGCCTCCAAAATACTGCCTGGAAAATGTGTGGGCAGTTGCTCGCTTGTATATAATAGCATTTTTCCTCATATTTCTATATGTACCTCTTATAAACACCACTTTACACATGGAACAAACCCTTAGTGGAGGGTTAGGCAACCTTGGCTCTTTTATGACTCATGGATTTCAACTCCCAGCATGGCTCAGGAATTCTGGGAGTTGAAGTCCATGAATCATAAAAGAGCCAAGGTTGCCTACCCCTGCCTTAGTGGAATACAATTCTTTTATAAGAATTATTTCTATCAGAAAAATGAGAGGCTTTCTGCATCTGCTGATGCTGTACTTACCCTACGAAATAACCCTGAAGGCATTGGTCCTACTAGTCTCAGTAATGGCCTGGTCTCAGATTACTTCCTGCCTTGCAAATTGGTTAACTCTGCCTGCCGACTGTGAGCATAGGAAAGGTGGAAACTGATGCTTATATTTTTCATCAATGAAATATTTTTCACCCTCCAGCATCCAATTCGTAAAGAAGCAGACAATGGCGATTTTCTGAAATTGGGTTCAGTCATTTTTACCTGAACTTTCTTGATGATCTCAGCTGCTGAGAAAAGGTTCTTTTCGTTATATTTGTTGCAGTACAAAGAGCTTTGATCCTTTCATGTGTTTTATTTATTGTTCATCCTATGTCAAGCTTAATCCCTCCTCATAGCTAGTTTGTACTTGCAATAGAAGATAAAGCAGCAGACTCTCCTGACATTATCCAACTCTTCCTCCATATGAATTGGAGTTTTAGGGAGCAAATATAAACAGAAGAAAATATGGAGGGATAGAATAAAAAGAAAATAGAAAACATTAGTTATACTTGTTTTAGCAGTTAATTTTGTAATATGTAACCAAAGTGCTATACATTCTTTACTTTTTCTATTACCGTATATGCCGGCGTATTAGGCGACCCGGCGTATAAGACAACCCCCGTCTTTATAGCCGGGCCGCATTCCTAGAACGTCGTCTTATACGCCGGAAACTACCAGTATTTCCGGCGTATAAGACAACTCGGCGTATAAGATGACCCCCGTCTTTGGCGCCGATTTCAGCGCTCGCAGAAGTCGTCTTATACGCCGGCATTTACGGTAACTGTAACATTATTTATATAAATGTTATATATATAGTTGTGCCAATGTACTACCAAGAACTCCAAATAGCTGCAGAATGTGCAGATTTATGGATATGTATGGATTGCCTCCTTATTTCTGCTTTTTCCTCAATACAGGAAAGTAAAATAATTACTTATTAGGGTCTTTGCAGTTCTCACAGAAGATAAAAGCATTTGATAAAGTGATGTCACATTTCAAATAATGTTACCGCCGACAATGTTTTCACACTTTATGGAATAGCTATTCCTTCTTGTATTCATTCATCTTTATCCCTTTTAAAGCAGTTCTTTCCTGTATGCTATGTATGTGAGATCTCCATAGAATGTGTGCATCCTTGAGTTGTCTTTGATCAATGTTTTATATAAGATCTATGTAACTCTGAGACTCTACGTCAGGGGTGTCAAACTCAGTTTCATTGAGGGCTGCATCAGCATTGCGGTTGCCCTCAGAGGGCTGGGTAGGTGTGGCCAGGGTGGGTGTGGCCTGCTGGGTGGGTGTGGCCTGCTGGGTGGGTGTGGCCAGCTCTACATCGCTTGCATCAAGGGTGCCTGTGGGGGCCTGGGAAGGAGTGGGATAGATCTGTGGGTCTCTGGCAGAAGGGGGTGAGACCAGGGCAAGTGCCAAGGCATGGTCCACTGGAGGAGCCTCACTGTTCCTCTCAGGCCATGTGGAGCTGAATGCGTTTCAGCATAGAGGGCCACCAGAAAATTGTACATTGGCTCTCGGCTGGCCTGGGCCAGGGCCAAGGCAGCAGGGGCCATTCCCTCACTGTTTCCAGAATGGCTTTGCGGGCCACATGAAACCACTTCGTGGGCCGCATCCGGCCCCCGGGCCTTGTGTTTGACATGTCTGCTCTACGTCTTAGTTTCTGGTTGCAAGAGACCAGTGATCCACTGTAGTTTGTTAGCTTTAGTTAGGAAAAAAAATGGAGGGATCTTCTCCAGTGATTTTTGGTGATTTTTGAGTTTCTGCCATGTTCTTTCATGTTCTTTCATCATTTTTGTTTTGCCTCACTGCCTTTCTTCTAGCATCACACAGACTTATATTATGTTTTGCTCTGAAATTTATTTCCAGTTTGGTCCGAGAATTTCTGCACATTATTTCCCATGATTTGTTGGTAGTCTTTCCAACTGAAGAATTAAAAAAACAAATCTCTCCATTACAGAACTTCATAGAGATTGTCCAATGGTAGATTTAAAAGAAATTCATGTTTTTAAATTGTCTCACTGCAACTCTTTGCGGTTCTGCTTGTCATAGGAGAAAATGGTTACAAAAATGGTTAACTGATAAATTTAAAGCAGAGAACATTCTCAAATGCTTTAACTACATTGGAGAGGGATAATATATTTCTTTAAGCTTTAATTAAGATATAGGTAGTATAGCCTTTGCCCTCCAGAGATAACAGAATCTGTTGCTTAGCAATGGAAGCCTTTGTGGAAATTAGCATGAACTTCAAATCCACAAAACATCTCACATTAGGAATGGGTTTCAAAGTAATGAATTCCTCTGCGAACGCTTATTAGGATCACTGTAGAATCAACTTTCTAGGAGCAATACCAACAAGACACCTTTAGATCCTCTTTACCGATACATTTATTATAATGCTTTCCATGCACAGTGTGGTATTCCCGATTCATATGAAGGAAATATGAAATTATTCATATAAGTTAACAAGATAATAGCAGTAAGTAATGCCCTGGATGTTGATGAATTCCCTTGAGTCACACTGTGCTAGCGTATTAAGTAGCATGGCTGACTTGCAGTTTATTTCAAAACATGGGATAAATTTTAGCAATACGATAGAATGAGAAAGGACGGTGAAGTTTAACAGGATGAATGATAGTTATTAACTAAGCTTTATTTTTATGATTATTGTCATTATTAGTGATTATAACTGTTTAGTATTATATTAATTACTGTCATTTAATATTTGTACCCGGATGATAGTCTGCTTGCTAAAGCGTTGAATTTTTTGTCGGGGTTAACCCCACGATTGTACCTACTCCTACCCTTATCCCAACCCCATCCCCTAATCCCATCCAATATCCATACCAATCTTATCCTTTCCCTACCCTTATAAAACTTAGTAAAACATTTATCGCCGCGGATCCCCAAGACTTAATTCAAGATTTAAATATTTCTTCACGCCTTCAAGTACTCCCTGTAACATCACGGTCCCCCAGGGGTTTGTGGACCGCAGGTTGAGAACCACTGCCCTAGTTTGAAGAATTGACATCTCTCAGAACCATGAGGAGACCCACCCAGCCTTATGACAAAGCAAGGGCATATTCTACCTAGTTACAACAAAGAGATTTACTGGATTCCAAATCAACTGTACTAAGGCAGTCTAATCTTGCTGAGTGTCAGGTGTATGATATTCTACATGACCATTTTAGTACAGGATAGACTATCCTCTTCTTAGAAAACTGGTAGGCATAGATCCCACTTTCAACAGTAACAAATACTGATCAATAAAATCAGAGAGGCAATTTGGTCTAGTGCAGGGGTGTCAAACTCAATTTCATTGAGAGCCGCATCAGCATTGCGGTTGCCTTTGGGGGCTGGGTGGGTGTGGCCAGGGTGGGTGCAGCCTACTGGGTGGATGTGGATGGAGTGAGTGTGGCCTATTGGGTGGGCATGGCCAACTCTACATCATTCGCGTCAAGGGTACCTGTGGGGGTCTGGGCAGGAGTGGGACAGATCTGAGGGACTCTGGCAGAAGGGGGTGGGACCGGGGGAAGCACCAAGGCATGGTGCATTTCTTCATTCCTCACAGAGGATGACACCTCCCCAGCATGCACCCAGGGGGTGTGGCCGATGCAGCAGGAGCTGGTTCCTCACTGTTTCCAGACAGCCTTGTGGAGCTAAGACTGAATGTGTTTCAGCATAGATGGCCACCACAGAATTGTACATTGGCTCCCGGCCGGTCAGGGCCAGGGCCAAGGCAGCAGGGGCCGTTCTCTCACTGTTTCCAGGATGGCTTCGTGGGCCACATGAAAACACTTCACGGGCCACATTCGGCCCCCGGGCCTTGTGTTTGACATGTCTGGTCTAGTGGCTAAGGCCAGAAAGTGGGAGACCATCAGTTCAAATCCTGCCTTCACCATGAAAGCCAGCTGGACGACTTTGGGCCATTCTTAACACAGCTCACCTCACAGGGTTGTTGTTGTGAGGAAAATAGGATGAGGGAGGTGTGATGGTTATGCCTTGAATTATTTGTAAAAATAATAAAAAGCAGGATACAAATAAATCATTATTTTTAAAAATCACTTCTTTAATGAGGTGTTCATTAAAAACTATTTTCACCCCATCTTCATTCCTCACTTGGCATGAAACTATCGTAACTTAACAGAAACTTGTGAGAGCAGGATACATATTTATGGTTAAAGATGGCAGGTAGTCCCTTGGGTATAGAAATAAGCGGGGTGGAAGACAACTATGTGGTTTAATAATCACAGAGTAGGTCATGGTATCAGATATTTTCATTCAAATCACATCTCCTAAGTTTCAAAAAGAATCCCATAAGATCAGTCAAAATAGGATAGCCCTCGTCTATAGGTTTACAAACAGATCACACAAAAGAAAGAATTGGTTAGGAACAGAAAACAAGCCAACTTGAGTATTTCCTCAACTTAAGGAAGAACTTTTTAAAATGACCAACCATAGCAGAAACAGTTAGGAAAAAAATAGAATGACAATGGAATTGATCTTTAGCATGGGACTTTGGATGGTCCTGAATCTCATTATCCAATATTATCATTAGTGGTTTTTACTACATTACAATATTAAAACTTTGAAGACTTTTGAGGTTCTACACATGAATTGAATTTTGTAGGTTTAGACAGCAGCAGTTCAACCTTTTTCCAACTCATGAATATAAAGCAATTTTGAGTGTTCATATTTGTTTAAAGGGTATGAAATTAATCCAAGATCTCTGGACATCGTTACCAATCTGTAATTTTAATGAGAGGTGAAAATGATGAATAAGGACAGGAGAACAATCAGATTAATTATAATTAATTTTAATTAAACCTAAATGCAAATGATGACAAATTTGATTTTTGTTGTGGCTTCCTCCACTGCTTCTTGGAATGCAGTCTCTGTATACCACATCTCTCAAAGACCACATAGGGCCCTCAATCAAGAAAAAGTTGCATGCCCCTCTTTTAGACAGTGCTCAACAGTAGACAACTCCACATTGTCAGCCTAGTGTAAACAAGACATTTTCTGTGCAATTATTTGCCCAGAAATTCACATTAGAAATGAAAACTGGAATGAGTCATTGTTCTTTTAAATATCTTGCTGCCTTTATCAAAAATCCTTTATGCCAGGGGTGTCAAACTGGCGGCCCTTGTGCCAGATGCATCACACACAAGCCACCGTGGCTCCACAAAGGCAAAAAAGTCACAGTATGTCATGTGACGCGATTGAGTTTTGACACCCGTGCTTTATGCGCTAACATTCTCTATTATTTTTTCCACCCATCTGATATAAGGTGATCTTATCTGAAGCTTTTAACTGCTATTTTTGAAGGTCTACAAAAAAACTCTTAAGTCTGAGCATTCATTTTCATATGAAAAGACTTTAAAATTCTGATTATTCAACCAATACACCAAAACTAACTTTTAGAAGATTTTAATTGATTGTTCTAAGAATAAGTCTAGCTAGTTAATAATAGCCATTTCCCTATAAACTGCTACAGAAAAACAGTTTGTCTTAATAATTGTTTACTTTACTTACATATAGGTCAAGTTTAACTTTAAAATTTAAAAACTGCAGTCTGTTTTTAAGAAAAGAAACATTTCATCAATGGCTAATAACTCTAGAAAGAAATGAGTTAAGGAAGTCATCACTTTTTCTTTTGCAACCACAACACATTGTGGCGCTTTGTTTTTATATGGCAAAAATAAATGAATACAATTGTTTACAAGGATAAAGTTGCATAATGGCATGAGAGAAAGAGAACTAAACTGATAGCAACTTATATAAAGCTCATTAAAAACAATCTTATAAAAATACCACACTGAAGAGAAGGGAGAGGACATTACTATTATTCAGTATACAAACATAAATGCTTCATAAAATAAAACATCCCTTTAAAGAGTATAAAACATCTCTCATAAAACTCCTTTTAGCAACAGATTTTTATATCAAATGTGACTGTTTGACAAGTCTGCTTAAATAACTACATATATGAAATAAGATATAGCTTACTTCAGCACCTTCCTTTTGTTTCTGAGTTTGAACAAAAATATATTTTTAAAAGGAAAAACAAAATAATGTTTTTACCCAGATAGAATGTTTTAATAAAATCATTTGAGATATATTTTAAGGTATTGTTGCCTTCTGAAAGCTTTGCCTATATGTATTTTCTTTAACCATCAGTGTAATCTCAGTAGAAGAGCATATGGACCTATATATGAAGAGGCTGATTACCAGCTGAAGTGAAGGATTTTCAAGTTTAGGAGGATATAGAAATCAGTATCAAACAAAAAGGCACTGTTCTACATCAACAGTATATTAAAAGAGCCAATGGCAATATAGTGTAAGCTGAAATGATTTAAAATGTAAACATTATACATGATTACATTTCCTTCTCTGTTAAGTGTTTCTTGACAACAGTAGTTCTTGGATGCTTTATATTTGGCCATTCCAATGACAAAATGGGAAGAACGAAGACTAGAAGCAACAGAGGGAACCGATTATGAGGTATTGTGATGAAATTTGGAAATTTTGCCTGTTCTTCTGATTTTGACATGCAAACAAACATTTCCTCACTTTCAAGCCACAGTATTAAAAGGAAAAGCAAAATTTTCTCAATAAGCATATTTGCATTAGAGAGAAATCCAGAGTTGTGAGCCACACAACTCTGATCGTCCAAAGAATCCAGAACTGTTTACTATTCAGAGAGCTGCACCATTGGCACACTTACCTAGGAATGAGACACACTGCAGTGGGATTTATTTTCAAGTCAATATGGTCCTTTTAGGTTTACACAGCTGTTTAAAGTCAGCTAACTATTATAACCAATCTTTTTCATTTTGTTATAAGGCAGTGATGGTGAACCTTTTAGAGACTGAGTGCCCAAACTGCAACCCAAAACCCACTTATGCATCGCCGAGTGCTGGGTGGATATGGCTCATTGGCTCGGTGTGGCCAATTGGGTGGGCATGGCCAAGTGGGTGGGTGTGGCTGCAGTGGTAACGGCAGACTGGATGGGACTAAAAAGTTCAATCTATCAATTCCAACTTTGCAAGATCTTTTTTTTCCCGCGAGAAGTTGAAATTGACTGATTGAACCTTTTTTTTTTTTTTGCACATGGCGGCGGTGGCCTAAAGCGAAAAGGTTTTATAAAACCCAGCTGAAGGCCAAGGACTGGGGCGACGACGTACGTACCCACAGAGAGGGCTCTGAGTGCCGCCTCTGGAACCCGTGCCATAAGTTCGCCACCACTGTTATAAGGTAAGAGAAGTACCCATTTATAGCAGAGCATACTGTTGGCTACCATTTAAGGATAAGAGTTTTTCCATAGTTTAAAGAATAAGCTGTTCCAAACATTTCTGGGTATGAACATTTTATTGATCTACTGCTAAAAGTAGCGCTTCTAAAGTAAACCCTATAATGGAAAGGATGGCCAACTAACATGATGCAGGAGTCAAACAGATGAACGCTCCGATTATCCCACCTCTATAGAAATATCCCAATTTCTTTACAGTTGAAATATTAATAGTAATGTCTTCCAAAGTTTTTAATTTCCAGAAAGGCAAGAATGCCCACAGTTCTAAATATAATTTTATCTGAAATTGTTCCTGATGTTTAAACAATGCATTATCTCATTCTAGCAACTAGTAATAGTAATAGTAATAGTAGTAAAGTAAAGTTGGAAGGGACCTTGGAGGTCATCTAGTCCAACCCCCTGCTCGGGCAGGAAACCCTACGCTATTTCGGACAAATGGCTGTCCAGTCTCTTCTTAAAAACTTCCAGTGTTGGAGCATTTACTGCTTCTGGAGGCAGGCTGTTCCACTGATTAATTGTTCTCACTGTCAGGAAGTTTCTCCTTAGTTCTAGGTTGCTTCTCTCCTTGATTAGTTTCCACCCGTTGCTTCTTGTCCTGCCTTCAGGTGCTTTGGAAAATAGCTTAATTCCCTCTTCTTTATGGCAGCCCCTGAGATATTGGAATACTGCTATCATGTCCCCCCTTGTCCTTCTCTTCGTTAAACTAGACATACCCAATTCTCGCAACCGTTCCTTATATGTTTTAGCCTCCAGTCCCCTAATCATCTTTGTTGCTCTTCTCTGTACTCTTTCTAGAGTCTCAACATCTTTTTTACATCGTGGTGACCAAAACTGGATGCAGTATTCCAAGTGTGGCCTTACCAAGGCATTGAAGAGTGGTATTAATACTTCACGTGATCTTGATTCTATCCCTCTGTTAATGCAGCCTAGCACTGTGTTGGCCTTTTTGGCAGCTGCAGCACACTGCTGGCTCATATTTAAGGTGATTGTCTACTAGGACTCCGAGGTCCCTCTCACAGTTACTACTATTGAGCATGGTGCCACCTATGCTGTACTTGTGCATTTGGTTTTTCTTGCCTAAATGTAGAACCTTGCTTTTTTCACCATTGAATTTCATTTTGTTAGTTAGTGCCCAGTGTTCAAGTCTGTCCAGATCCTTCTGTATCTGAAGCCTGTCTTCTGGAGTGTTGGCTATTCCTGCCAGCTTGGTGTCATCTGCAAATTTGATGAGTTCCCCATCTATCCCTTCATCCAAATCGTTGATGAAGATGTTGAAGAGTACTGGGCCCAGAACAGAGCCCTGGGGCACCCCACTACACACTTCCCTCCATATAGATGCAGTTCCATTGAGGACCACTCGCTGAGTACGGCCGGTCAGCCAGCTACGGATCCATCTGGTGGTGGTTCTGTCTACCCCACATTTTTCTATCTTGTCAAGTAGTAGGTTGTGATCTACTTTATCAAATGCCTTACTGAAGTCCAAGTAAATTATGTCCACAGCATTCCTCTGATCCACTAATTTTGTCACTTGGTCAAAGAATGCAATAAGATTTGTCTGGCATGATCTATTTTTGACAAACCCATGTTGGCTTTTAGTAATGACTTTGTTTGCCTCTAGGTGTTCGTTGATTCGTTGTTTGATTATCTTTTCCAGGATCTTCCCAGGTATTGAGGTCAGGCTGATAGGTCTGTAATTTCCTGGATCCATTTTTTTTCCTTTTTTGAGGATGGGAACTACATCAGCTCTTTTCCAGTCCTCTGGTAGTTCCCCTGTGTTCCAGGATCTTTGAAAAATATAGTTCAGTGGCTCCGATATCACATCTGCCAGTTCCTTGAGAACTCTGGGGTGTAATCCGTCTGGTCCTGGCGATTTGAACTCATCTAGGCTGGACAGGTGCTCACTAACGATTTTCTTGCCTATCTTAACTTGTGTTTCTGTTTTGTTTTTTGTGGCACTATTTTTGATAGGTTGGTCTGTTTTTTCCCTTTGTGTAAAGACAGATGCAAAAAATGAGTTAAATAGTTCTGCTTTCTCCCTGTTGCTTGTCACCTTCTTGCCACTTCCACCCACTAATGGACCAATCATTTCCTTCACTTTTTTCTTGTTTTTTACATGTTGAAAGAAGCTTTTTTTGTTATTTTTGACTTTGGTCGCAAGCCTCAGTTCATTTTGAGCCTTGGCTTTCTTCACTTCATCTTTGCAGGCTCGGGCTATTTGCTGATATTCTGACTTAGTTATGTTCCCCTCTTTCCACTTTCTATACTTGTCCTTTTTATCTTTCAATTTGTCAGAGAGTTCTTTATGCAGCCATGCTGGTTTCTTTTGAGAGCTGTTATTTTTCCTCTTTGTTGGTATTGTGCTAGACTGTGCTTTTATTATCTCATTTTTCAAAATTTCCCAAGCTTCTTGAGTTGTTTTCCCCTTGAGGATTCTCATCCATGGAATCCTTCCCAAGCCCTCTCTAAGTTTATTGAAATTAGCTCTCTTGAAGTCCAAGACTCTAGTTTGACTGTGTTCTATTGGTTGTGCTTCTATAATATATAACTATTTCTATATAACTATTTCCTTTGTATGCATTATTTACATGAAGAGGGTCCATAGCTGTAAGGGCAACTGAATCATGCTGTCTGAACTGTTTAGATCTACCAACTAATTGCCCACACAATGGATCTAGGATTAAAAGCCAGGAAGCTTATGCATAAAGGACGTCAAAATTCTCTATGTATAATATATATGTAGAACTCAGAAGTCAGGTTATGCATATGAGAGGAGAGGGAGTAATACAAACATGAAGAGTAAGGCCCATTGGTGTGTTCCCACTCGCATTCCTTCCACCCTGGGAATTTTTGTCATGTGTTTAAGGTATTTAAGAAATGCTTTCCTTGGAAGGGCAAAACAATGTTCCTGGTTGCTGGTAATTCACCAAGCTGGATAAGAAACTAGGTTGTCTTTTAGACATGATATAAATCTAGTGTGCTATAAAGTTAGGACACATGAACCAACAGTTCTGAATGAACAAATCTATTTCTGACCCTGACGTTTTCTGCCCTAAGACAATTTTTTAAAAGCAGGATTTAAATTAAGAAATTCTTTCAGCTGGAAGTCGTTATTTTGATTATGTAAAGGAATGACAACAGGGTGTTTTTAGAAAAGTGCAAATATAGCAGAACTGACTCAAGCTTTAACATATGTACATTGGTCAAATGTATTTAATAGATTAAGATAAATACTCCTGAGAAAAAATGTTTACTCTTTTTTTTAGCTTTTCTTAAAAGGGAACATAATTTTAAGATATTACAAGAGAGACATAGCTGGTCATGCAACCTCGTAATATAGTTTGTCTTGGCAGGAAAAGAAAAAGGAAAA
The DNA here is from genome assembly GCF_016545835.1 of Crotalus tigris. Lineage (NCBI taxonomy): Eukaryota > Metazoa > Chordata > Lepidosauria > Squamata > Viperidae > Crotalus > Crotalus tigris. Next base: position 169,822 of record NW_024097199.1, read on the forward strand.
ATAAATCATTTTCATAAGTCAAGCAAGATAGCATATCAATTTGTAAGTATGGGAGAGAAAATGTGGAAAATTTTTATTTTCCCAGTTTAGTCAAAAATCTTTTTTAAAAAAAAAAAACTTTTCAAAAGAATTGTATACTGTACTGTGTGTGGCTTCAATTTATACATTAAAAATATATTTGAACATTATACAACTAAATGTCATGTCTCTCTACTAATTAAATATTGATTCAACAGTTAGCAATGAGAGTTTGATATTCAAAGGTAATTCACATTTTCATGGTATGCTTACATATAATTAACAACTATATGCTTTTAATGCAATATCAGTTATTCTTTTGTGAGGTTAAAGTCATGATATTGAATATGAATATGAATAATCATGTATATCCCATTGAAATAATAATCAAAGACAAATCTCATGTGTTTTAAATAACTGGAATTCAGTTTAATTCCTTTTGGCTTTAGAAGGATTTAAAGCACTTTAATTGTTCTGGATTGTAATGTGTTACTTAAGTGTCTTCATCTAAATAAATTTGCACTACATACTTCTGACGTTCAAGTAAACTCAAAAAGGACTATAAAATAGTTCTGAAAACAAAGTATGTTATAGCATCATTCTGAAACACTGCAAAGCTGGTGAAGAATTAAGAACCTCACAGAAAGAAACAAAAATGTAAAAGGTTACCAAATCTTTCTTCACCCCCCCTCACTTCCCTCCACCCAGTTCTGTTTAAAGTGCATGAATGTGGTTTTTTCCCTTAATGTTACCGCAACTCTTGCAAATAATTAATTAAATGCAAACATTTTGGCTCATCTATGCAGCAACATTGCTTGAAGAAAAAAAAAGCCTATTAAGTATTCATCTAAATGTACCATAAAATAGCAGCGTTAACAACATCTACAATGAAACGAAATGTTAGCAGTGTTTTAAGATCACCTGATGTACATCCAAAATGCGTTTTCCTTTCTACCACAGAACCAGGGAGGCAGTGGCAAACAATCCATAAAGAGCTACATATACATGGAGGGAATAAATGTGCAAATGGTAGAGGGATTCTTTGAAGCTTGCATTTTGCAGCTCCTGTCTGTGGAAGAGAAAAATGGCATTTCAACCAATCTCTTTCAGCAGCAAAAGTCACTGCAAAAGAAAGCTTTGCCCTGTACACACAATTCCTTCCCCATGTATACAGAACTTCTTTAGTGGGTGGTCAACAATATAATATAGTTACATTCTGGTAGAAAAGCCCAAGAAATATCTCCTTCTTCAAGTTGAATGTGAATTCTAAAAATTATAAATCTGACAGCTAAAGAGGCCATTTAAAAAACCCCACTAAAACAGGCATACATCAGAAAAGAATAAGTGTCCATTTGCCACGAGGCTTACACTACTGACCGGTGCTCCCCGCACACGTATACGGCACTAGGTCGGATACGTCTTCTAGCTTGACCAGGTAGCTGTGGCAAAAACTTGAAGTACTTGGGCACTAAGTCTAAACACGCATCATGAAATTTCTTGATTCTCCAGTAGTAGATGAGTGGGTTCAGAGCAGACTTGAGGTAGCAGAGCCAAAGGAGCCAGGTGCTTATCTCAAAAAAGTTGTGCTTGTGATAAAAGTGGCTGTTAAATGTAGCAATAAGGCTGTAGGTGGTGAAGGGGGCCCAGCAAATTATGAAGACAATGAACAAAATCAATATAGTGGTGAAGGCACGAGTTTTAAAGCTCATATCAATATTCATCTGAAAGGGTCTCTGAAGGCTCATGAGACCAAGCTTGCTAGCTTGACTGAGGCATATGCTATCCGGGTGGCTATGGATACGAACCGCATTGTGCCGTACAGTATTGAGGATGCCCATAAAAGAATATAACATTATGAGGAATGGAATGAAAAAGGAGACCAAAACCACCACCACTACATAGGCGCGGTAACCAGGGTCTGTTGTGTAGCCAAATACACACTGAGGTGCTTTGGAAGGTATCTGTAGGCTGGGGTTCCCCACAGAGAGTGGAAAAGCCACAACAAAGGCCACGAGCCATGAAGCAGCGATGAGGACTTTTGCTCGGCGAGGATTCAGCTTGTCCTGCCTTTGAACTATTATAAGAAATCTGTCAATGCTGATGATGAGTAGTATGGCAATTCCTTCGATGACAAACAGCCAGAAGAACATGGCGGAGACTCTGCAGAAGACATCCCCAAAAATCCACTGGGTAGTGATGATGGTTATCAGAGCAAAAGGCATGTTCAGCACAGCTAGCAGCATGTCTGCAAAAGCCAAGCTAGCTAGAAGAATGTTAATTGCAGATCGCATTGCAGTCTTCTGATACACCATAAGGCAGACGACAAGATTACCAACAAAAGAAATAAGGAAAATAAATATCATGGCAGCAGAAAGAATGATCTGGAGTGGTAGATTCAAGCTTGTGAAGCCTTGTAACAGGAGGGCAGGTGTACTATTGATTGTCAAAGGAGCTATCTCAGTAGTAACCATGGCACCTAAATGGTATTTCAGGAGCTGAGCTGTGCCCTTATGAACCAAGATCAACGGAGTGGTAATATTGGCATGTGCATGTTCATAGACAATAAAAGTTGCATTTAATGACACAGGATGAGCTGGTGTCAGCGTTGCAGGAAAAACCATCACTTCAGCAGAAAGAGACTTCAAGGCATTTTAATAAATAAGATGGTGTCATGATTCATGGCCCTTAGCTAAATTATGGTGACGTATCCAGAAGAGGGAAGGTTGACTTGTACCCTTCATGGCAGTGCTTTGGTCTGAAAAACCAAACAAAAATTAAAATGTTAAAATGAAATATCATATTACTGAATGCACTGATATTGCTGTGGGCAAATCCTCAATATTTCCTGCATTATCCAGCACTATTAAATATTCAACTGCGTGTACAGGAACTCCTCAACTTACGACCAAAATTGAGCCCAAGATTTCTGTTGCTAAGTGAGACATTTGTTAAGTGAGCTTTGCCCCATTTTACGACCTTTCTTGCCACAGCTGTTAAGTGAATCAATGCAGTTGTTAAGCTAGTAACACGGTTGTTAAGTGAATCTGGCTTCCCCCATTGACTTAGCTTGTCAGAAGGTCGCGAAAGGGGATCACATGACACTGCCCCCCCCCAGGAACACTGTGATCGTCATAAATAAGAACCAATTGCCAAACGTCTGAATTTTGATCACATAATCACGGAGAGGCCGCCAGTGTGAAAAACAGTCGTAAGTCACTTTTTCCAGTGCTGTTGTGACTTTGAACAGTCACTAAACAAACTGTTATAAGCTGAGGACTATCTGTATATAATTTTAAAGAAAAACTGGATTGCAGTAGCTTGCCACCATATTTTCCCTAAAATATTTCTAGGCGTGAGAAAATAAGGATCATTAATCATGGTCTTACCACTAAACTTTTAATTAAAATGAAACCTTTCTTGATCAGCTTGTGGGGAAGCAACTACGGCTGAATCTGGGCAGTGCACCCAGAGGGCTGAGGAAGAAGCTGGTGAAGAGAAGGCCATTTATGCGAAAGATAACAGCATATGCACGTATATGTGTTGCATTTCTGTCAATGGATGTGCATGTAAATATATGTTATTGTTGTTGTTTGGGGGGGGGAAAGATGAATTTAGGGTGTGATCCAGAGAGAAGCAGATGCACATGTGATGAGGGTGGTCTAAAAAGATAGGAAGCATGCATACTGTGGACTGAAACCTATTCCTATTAATTTATTTTCTTTATTTCTGACCATTCCCAGTTCATATTATTCATGCAGTTCTCATAACATATGCTTTTTTGCATATCTTGACCTGCCTTCATCTGATCAGGTACAAAGTTCACAAGATCAGTTTATTTATTTAAAACATTTAAATAGCTGCCCATTCTATATCGAACTCTGTGCGGCTTCCAGTTATACTGCTACAGTCAAAATTCTTTTTCATCCACATGTCTAAGAGGACAATTGCATGTCTGCCTCTCTGTCTGTCTTAGGGCCCTAGAGCTTAAGTTAGAGACATAACTGAGTTAGATGTATTTAAATACAGACTCATTTCAGAAAAAAAGCATCAGACTCATTACACAAAAAATAGAGAAAATCAGATCTAAACTTCATTGGCTCATTTATAAAACTAGGGAATGCAATGGAAGAAAGTACTTCTGCTTTCATGAGAACACGCATATGGTCGTACACACAACGTGTGAACACTCACACACAGAGAATAGGGAATTATATGATACAGTACCCATAATCCTTAGAGCATCATTTGGGGAAACCACAAGATATAGTTGACTTTCCAGATGCATACAAACAAATCAGCAGGGCAAGTTATTAATGGTGCTGGGTGGATGCTGGATTGACGTTCACCTGGATGAGAGAGGAAGAATCCCTTGGACTGCAGGAAGCTTGGGAGGGTAGGGTTAGAATATTGGAGAAACAAAGCAGTTGTTGAGGTCAAGGTTATGAGAGAACTTTTATATTATTGTATATTAAATAAATTATTTCAGATAATCAAGTTGAGAGGTAGTTGTCAACACTGGCCCCCATTTTAGCTTCATTTGTTTTCTGTTCTTTGCTTTTGATAAGTTAAGTTAAAAACTATTCAAGACCCATCCAGAAAGGAAATCAAATAGTACAACAGAATTCTGGTAGTATTCTTAAGGTTATCTAATATAAATAATACTAAAAATAAAAGTAGACTTTTACTACAAAGGCTACTGATTTTTATGTGCATGTATACATTCTGCTGATACACATATGTATCTTATACCTCAGTAAGCCACACAGAAAGTACACAAGACAGTTAGTAAAATCCATTTGCAGTTGTAATTATGTTTTCTTCATTTACTTTTTTCTCAGTTCTCAGTTCAACAGCTCACTTCATGTGAATATTAATGCTAATATAACATGAGCTAAAGTTAATAACTAACAGGCATATAACTACTATGATTCCAGCAAAAAAAAAAAAACATTTTGAAATTTGACTGAGATGAAGGAAATTTTGTCAGCAGAAAGAGAACATCACTTGAAGGTACACAATGGGCTACAAGGCACTGTTCCCCAAGTTTCGTGGCCTTTTTGAATAGCAGTGGTGATGCCAGAGCTGGTGTTGAGGAGTGGGCTTTATATTTAGGTTCAGCTCAGCACTGAGAGAGAATAGGGGGAGGTAGCGATTATTTTTCTTTATTCGGGGATGTATGACGTGCCAACAGTCAAGTTACGCACTTTCCAAATTTTTGACACACCAAGCCTGAAAGATTCACAATCAATGATCTAGGACAGGGGTAGGCAACCTTGACTCTTTTATGACGCGTGGACTTCAACTGCCAGAATTCCTGAGCCAGCCATGCTGGCTCAGGAATTCTGGGAGTTGAAGTCCACGCGTCATAAAAGAGCCAAGGTTGCCTACCTCTGATCTAGGATAACTCAGTTAATTAGTAAAAATAATCAGAAAGGTACATGGAGTAAACGGAAGCTTAGAATGCACTGCTGAGATTCTCTTTTTCACTAGAGCCTAATTTAAGATAAAGATCAATTTTAAATACATGCCCCTTCAGTTGAACTAAACAAGATGGCACAGGATTAAAATATCTAGAAATCTGTTTTTTCCTGCAAAATAAAGAACGGCATCTGCATAATTAGATGGACAAACACATTAAGTTGCTTCATATATAGCAATGTGTGTAACAACATGTGACTATGCCAGTGAGTTGAGACACTGTCCTGATTGCCAAGAGAGAGGAAGCCAGAGCATTAATCAGTTCTGGGGGAAAAACCCACACAACTGTCTCCATCTGTATTATATGGCTACGTTATGCACACAGAGCTGCAGCAATTCTGTATGACCAATAAGCAAGATGGGTCATTAGAACTTCTGCTTTGGGGAGTATTGTTTGTTATGTACATCTTTTTTTACCTAAAACTTATAAATATATCCTTAAGCACTGAAGACTCATTTCAGTAAAAATGTGGTCTCCTCTGCTAACAGGAACATTTGTATGTGCCATAATATGCTAGGAATCTTGCTGGCTAAAAGGAAAAATATGCAAGCAAAATTATCGTACAAGTTAATATGTAACAATAAAGCAATAGAAAAGTTGATGAAGACGTATTTTTCCTTATCTTTTCCATTTACAACACCTGGTATACAATTTGTGTATATAGTACATATACATGCATACAAAATATGTGTGGAAAGCTTTGAAGGAATGATTTGATTCAAAAGATATTAGATGGAATCAATACTATTAGTTTAATCATGCACTATACCAGGGGTAGGGAACCTTGGCTCTTTTATGACTTGTTGACTTCAACTCCCAGAATTCCTGAGTCAGCATGGCAGGTTCAGGAATTCTGGGTATTGAAGTTCACAAGTCACAAAACAGCTAAGGTTCCCTCCTCCTGCACTATCATTGTGTTTTGCAGACATTCAAGGGTGGTTCAGATATTCAGTAATTCTTTTGGCTTTGCAAATTTTAACTCTCCATTGAGGGATGAGAGACAATTGAATATGTGAGGAGCAATTTGATCCTGGCATAAGTAGCGGGATAATCAATTTCATCAGCAAGCTCTTGAGTGTTAGTGATTCTATTTCAGAGAAAATAGTTTCATATATCTCTAATAAATTCATTTCCATATTCAGTATTTCTACCTAGAAAAGCAAGAAGCTAATCAATTTGAAAATGACTCTAAAAAATTTAAGATAGATTCATAAAATCTATTCAAAATATGTGAAAAAAATTAATTGTAAGGTTTTTCAAAATTCTTTAGTGTATTATTATTAAGCCAATGCAATTTCCCATATTTTTTAAATGCCACAGATCAATAGAATGCTATGTTTTAATTCCTTGGTGTTCTGTAATAATCAATATAACAGCTCACGGTAGGAATTGAATTAATTTCTTGTACTACTCCAGCCATGATCAAAAACCTTCTGATTTCTGCAATTTTTTCAATCAAACAGCAATAGCAATAGCACTTACTGTAGACCAGTGTTTCCCAAACCTGACAATTTTAAGGCATGAGGACTTCAACTCCCAGAATTCCACAGCCAGCAACGCTGGCTGTGAAATTCTGGGAGTTGAAGTCCACATGCCTTAAAATTGTCAAGTTTGGGAAACACTGCTGTAGACTTATTACCGCCCCATAGTGCTTTACAGCACTCTCTGGATGGTTACCAATGTTAGCCTATTGCCCCCAATAATCTGGGTCCTCATTTTACCAATCTTGCAAGGATGGAAGCCTGAGTCAATCTTGAACCCATTCGGATAGAACTCCAAGCTGTGGACAGAATTAGCCTGCAAATTTGCATTCTAACCACTGTGCTATGAAATCTAATGAAAAGGCCAGACTAATTGGCCAGACTAAAAGACCCTCTTTGCCATTTTTAAAGAAAGTTTTAAAATTTATTATAGAGTTAAAATTCAGAGGTATTCACTTAGTAAATATTAATTCATCTGTAGTAGATCAAACCACAAAAAGACAGTAATAAACACAGGATACAATATCTACCTTGTTTAATTCTCATTATTTAAAGAAACCTTTAAAACTAGAAACTTTTCTTCTAATTTATTACCTACTTAGCAGGAATGCTAAAAACAGAAGTGATTGTTTTAAAAGAGAAAAAAATAGAAAACTTTACTTTTTCTTGTTGTTGTTTCCTTGGGCCCAATCCTGTTCTTTGTTTGTTTCAAAAAAACAAAAGGGGGAAAAATGTAAAAATGCAAAAAGGAGAAAACTTCCAGAGAAACATTTATTTTAAAGCAATTGCAAACTGTTCATATGGTACTGTATTATGCTTTATACCTCTTGAACTATTATTTCCATCGAAGGACCACAGATTCAAAGTCTTATTTGCTTATGGATTTCTCTATTAATGACTTTTTATCTAGAGATCTTGTCTAGTCCTTAAAGAACATAAATCTATTTTATTATACTATTGGTTTTTTCTGTCTAAAGCTTTGTTTTTCCAACTTGCCTCACTGGCAAATCTATTAAGTCAGCGGTTCTCAACCTGTGGGTCATGACCCCATTTGGGGTCGAACGACCATTTCACGGGGGTCGCCAAACAACGCAGTCCACCATTTTTTCCCCCTTTTCCTTAGCTGTGCTACTCCCTTTTATTCTATTGGCTTTTGAAAGCCAATAGAATAGACTCTCTTGAATAGAGTCTAATTCTATTGGCTTTCAAAAGCCAATAGGAATTGTCCAGGCTGTCTCTGCCCTGCTGAGCCCGCCAAAAGTCCCAGTCTGCAAATGGTGCTGCAAATGGTGCTGCAAATTGTCTGCAGCGAAGGCGAGCTGTCTGGAAGTTTCCACCCCTTCCTGCTAAGCAACTACTAAAAATGTAAGTAAAAGAGGGCCAGGGGTGGGAGGTGGGAGGCCGGCGGGCGCAGGGAGGGTTCCTGGCATACGGGTGGCCCAGCCGGTGGTCGCCCTGCGCCGTCGTTGCCCCTTGCCAGCTATGCCTCGGCCGGCGCAGGGGGCAGCACCATGCATGCGCGGCGCTCCCAGGCAGGGAAAGTCCTCGACTTACGACCGGTTGAGTCGTCCTCAACTTATGACCAGTTTAGTCCTCAACTTACAACTGGCTGAGTAGTCCTCGACTTACGACCGGTTGGGGGGTCGCGGCATTAAAAAGATTGAGAACCACTGTATTAAGTCCTAAGTTTCTTAGAAAAAACAAATACTATTTGCCTATTACCTACTAATGAGCCATGGCGGCACAGTGGTTAGAATGCAGTACTGCAGGTACTTCTGCTGACTGCCGGCTGCCTGCAGTTCAGCAGTTTGATTCTCACCGGTTTAAGCTTGACTCAGCCTTGACTCAGCCTTTCATCCTTCCAAGGTCAGTAAAATAAGACTCAGATTGTTGGGGGCAATATGCTGCTCTGTAAACTGCTTAGAGGGGGCTGTAAGCACTGTGAAGTGGTATATAAATAAGTGCTATTACTATTAAATGTTGTGTGAGAATCCTGACATTAGATTTTGATATGAATAAAGGGAGGAGTCCAAAAATGAGAACAAATTTGCAAATAGCACAAAAATGGGGGAATAGCAGTCAGTAAGGAGGGTCTCAAGATTCTAGTGGATCTTGACAAGCTGGTATAATTAACAGAAATAAAGAATATTAATTTTAATAGCAGCAAATGTAAAATTCTAAGAAAACCAATGGTGGAGGAGGATAGACACCATGCTAGGTAGTAATATGTATAAAGGAATCTGGGTGTCTTGATAGATCATAAGCTAAATATGAGCTAGTAATATGAAGTAGCTGCAAGAAAAAAAAGTAAATGCAATTCTAGATTGTATCAACAGAAGTATACTATTAAGATCAGGAGAAGTCATTGTCCCTCTCTATTCTGCACTGACAAGACCAGACCTAGAATATTGTATCCATATTTGAGCACAGCATGTTAGAAAGGACATTAGTAAACTGGAACAGGTCACGGAGGGAAAAAATGAACATCTGGAGGCCCTGAGTATGTTGAGCCAGAAGAAGAGAAGACTGTGGGAAAGCATAACAATTGGTTCAGGTATCTTAATGGCCATCTTATAAAAGACTGGAGAGAACTATTTAGAGTTGCTCCAAGAAGACAGGACAAAAATGATGAACGATATTTGGATTGGACATAAAGACCATATTCCCAATATTAAGATATTTTCAAGAGTGAACAGGTTCCCTTGGAGGTAGTGAATTCTCCTTGGCTGAGTGTGTTTAAACAGGCTGGATGTTCATTTGTCAGGATTACTATAATACTGAATTTTGTTATAATTCTGAACTTTGCATAATTGTGCTTACTGCAAATGTAAATAGTATGATAGATATGTAGAAAAAATTAAAAGATTCTTACAAACTCATCTATTTTTCAGTTCTGATTTATGGGTTTAAAATAGCAGCTCCAAACAGCCTGATATTCTGTGGACATTCTCCTGACACTTCATTTCCAAGTCTGTTTCCTTAGCAACACTTTAATCCATCTGGTTCCAGGCTTTTAAATTTTACTACCATCTTTCTATCTATATTAGAACTCAATGAAAAATAATATATACTAAAATAATTAATTGTGCTAATAAAATAAATAGGGAGATTATTTCTCCATAATCTGAGAGTTCATAGCCAGTCTGATTAATATTTTAGGATGATCTGAGATGTGGCACATCTATCCCTGCCAAACACATACATTATAAGCTACACATTGTAATCAACAAAGTGAATTCTCCCTGTTCTTTATGAAATAAAAGCTTAGAGGAATATGACTTTACAGAACAAAACTGATTCTGAATCCACAAACCTGCATCAGCAGACTATGATGTGACAGCTTTCTAAGCATAAAAAGATCATTTTCAAAGACAGCTCCACATACATTATTACAGTTAGAATAGAAATAACTATTCAGGCACACTGCAAAGAGTTGTCTTTCAACAACTACCTCTTCACAGCTTTTTAAAAGAAAAACCTCTGTTTCAAAAGCACTCGCTGAGCTGCTCTTTACAATAGTTTCTATTTTACAGTTCTCTGGTTCCTGGTTTATAGAGTTCTTCCATGAACTTCAACCCACTTTTATTGCCCATTTATCTGCATCAACTTCTTTGTCACATTCCTTCTTTATGTTGCCGGTAAATCTGTTCTGCATGTTCAAAAGCAGATGCTGTTGCATATCAAAATATTGTCTATCCAACCTTAAATCCGGATCCTGAATCAATTTTAGTAATGGCTTTTGGGATCAGATTGTTGGGGACAATGTAAATATATATATACATTGCTTACTGGTGTATACCGCTTAGAGAGTGCTTGCACTTAAAGCGGTATATAAATCTCATAAATAAATAAATAAATAAATCTTCTTAGCTAATTTTTAACTTTTCCTTTCTCTAGTTCACTTATGTGTTTGATTTAAATTTGTCCCATCCAACTAAGATTGTAAACTTTTTAGCAGCAGAAATTTCAGCACTTAAAATCATAGTCAGGGAGAGGAAACAATCAAGCTATCTTATCTTCTCATTTTTGGGGCCAAAGCTATTAGATTATTTTATAGTGTTTATCACTAGCACTTAATCACCGACTTTTCACATTTTCCTATCAGTAATCTACTTCCTGAATTTAGGATTGAATTAGGTTTAATAAATTCTCGTTTTGAAATATATGACATTCATATGCATGGAACTTAGAATAATGCATCCATAATATTGTACATATTAGAATACCACATAATCACACATCAAAACAATCTTTTCAGCTATTGTATTCTCTAGCATTATTGAATATTATTTGACAAATTAAGTTAGAAACAGCTACAGTAACTTTGAATAGAAGTCAGAAAGAGAGGGAATCATACACTGTCTGACTTTTTAAAGTGCTATACAAGGAAATTCTTCATTCTGTGAAACTATGTTTATCTTTTACTGTACAGTCTGCTAGACTTTCTCTTTCTTTCTTTCTTTCTTTCTTTCTTTCTTTCTTTCTTTCTTTCTTTCTTTCTTTCTTTCTTTCTTTCTTTCTTTTCTTTCTTCTCCGCTATGTTAATGATATTACACAAGAAATATATGTTCTGAAAAAGGCAATTTCTATTCTTATGTACTTTTGGTTATGCAAATAAAAGATGAGAATATAAAAATATTTTCATCAGAAATGAGAGGCTCCAAGTACTTAACCTCCAATTAATGCATTTGCACCTTTGTCTCAGTATCCTTCTAATAATTTATATTGCTTGACTGTTCTTAAAGTTACAAATTACAACAAATGATAATATAAGCAAATGGTAAATATTTTGAGTAGTATACAAAGATTCTGTTCTATGTGAATATGCAAGTTTCCTTTTACAATGGAATAAAAAGATGCTGTATACTGTGTTTCCCCCCAAATAAGATTGGGTCTTATATTTTTTTTGGCCTCCAAAAGAGACACCAGGTCTTATTTTCAGGGGAGTCTTACCCGCTTACCTTAGGACCGCTGCAGCCAGGCCTCCCACACCCTGACACCTGTCGCACCCTGCTTGACTTCTTCTGCAGCCACTCACAGCTGGATGCCACATGGCACAATGCACCAGTGCACCACTCATGGCAGGCTGCCACGTGACGTGTCGCATCGGTGCCAGAGCTTACAGTAGGACGCTGCATGGCATGTTATGTCGGTGCTGCCACAAGGCCGATGCCGCCGCTCACGGCAGGATGCCATGTGGCACATCACGGTGGTGCAGCTGCTCACATTATGGTGCATCGCACCAGTGCCACTGCTCACGTGCGCCATGGCATAATCCACCATGAGGCCTCCTGCTGTGAATGGCGAGAGTGGTGCAACGTGCTATGTGGCCTTCTGCTGCAAGCAGCAGCACCCACATGATGTACCACATGGCGTCATACCATGAGCAGCAGCAGCACGCCACATGGCATCCTGATGTGAGCGACGGCACCGGTGCAATGCGCCACGCAGCCTCTTGCCACAAGTGGTGGCACCGGCGAGATGCACCACGTGCTGTGTGGCCACAGAACTCTGGCAGCGGCACAAGTGTCAGGGTGTGGGAGGCCTGGTTGCAGCAGTCCTAAGGTAAGCAGGTGCAGGGCATATGGGGGAACCCCCCACTCTAACTTGATTTTTTTTTTACAAATATTTTATTAAGTTTTTTAAGAGTAAAAGGGGAATAAGGTCAACAAAGGTATAACAAAGGGAAACATACAAAAAGGTTAGACGAAGGAAAAGGGTAAACACAATAGTGGGATTATTCCCACAGAATAACATCGCTTCAGCCAATAGACCTCTCTGGGTGTATATATTAAATCTTAATCGTTAGTCTAATATTAAACAGTTTACAATAATTAATTTTATCTATAAACATGTAAATAACAAGTTGGTCAATATATTTCATTCATTTTACTAAATAACAATGCTAATATAATATTACTAATATTTTACTAATTAGTTGTAATAACTTTAAAATATTGATATTACTTATTAGCTATAACTTATTTATTATTAAAATCACAAATAGGAAAAAGAGAAAGAAAAAAATCATCAAAATAGACATGAAAGTTAAATACAAATTATCAATTATCTCTTTAAGTTTCATAACCTTTTCTCGTTCTATTGTGTTGCTAACCATTGGTAAAATTTGTCCCATGTTTTAAAGTAAATTGTGTCTTCTTTCTCCTTCATTACTAAACTTCATCTATCCATTTCTGCACATTCAAGTATTTTTGTTATTATAATCTGGTCAGATGGTAAATTTTCATTTTTCCAGAATTGAGCAAATACTATTCTCTCAGCTGTTAACACATATATTGTGTATTGTGTATTGTGACTACAAATTTAACCCAGTGGTCATGCCAGCTGAGGACTGTTAGTTGACTTTTATTATTAAATTTCTATTCCATATTCAGGTCTTAACACAATTTCCGGGGGCATTTGTTTTTTAACATAACGTGACTGCATTAGAGCTAATTCCTTGGCTTGCTGGGACTGCACTGAGTGACAAGGAATTGTCTTGGGTTGCATATAAAACCTATAATATCGTTAATGCATATAAATATAGCTAAAATCACATAATAATGTTAAAAATTTATGATCTTTTGGGATTACTAGCTGTCCAGAACTGCATGCGGTTAGACATCCTTGATCTAGGAATTCTGCCATCAGTTGTGTTTTAACCAACAAACTGATCCAATGTTTGTTACATAATAGCTTGATCCCTTTTTGGCATGTCATCTAAACTCATCCCAGGCTACAAACCTGCAAACTGTGAGTTCCAGTCCCACCACCTTTGGCATGAAAGTCAGCTGGGTGACTTTGGACCAATCATTCTCTCTCAGCCCAACCCACCTCACAGAGTTGCTGTTGTGGGGAAAAGAGGAGGAGGAAAGAGTATTGGTATGTTCACCACTTATAAAAATAATAAAGGTGATAGGCAGGCAGGCAGGCAGGCACAGAGACAGACAGAGCATCCCTTAGCCCTCCAGGAAACAATATAGAAGCAAAGGCAGTGAAAAAGCAGAACTGTCCTGCAGTAGCTTCTCTGCTGCTCTACATTTTTTTTAATCCTCCACAAAGGCTTTTCTCAGAAAAGGCTGGAGAAAAAAATAACTTTCTTCCAACCTGGTGCACAGGAAACAATAAAATGCTGTATTGTCTTAACTCATAATAAAAATGGTTCTGGTCTAGGCGTCTCTTTTCACTTCCTGACTACATTGAGTCTGTTAATATTATCTGGATTAGATTATCTGGAATTTTGGACTAGAAGCAGACTGTTTTTGGGTCTTCCTGAACTTCAGATTCTCCAAATACTTTTGCTAAAGTAAGCTCTTAGGCCTGTTTCCTATGCCGAAAGCATTGAGTTTGTAGCCTGTTTTGTGTTACTGTACTGATTTATGACCGCAATAAATATATTGAGTTGTTATCAGAAGATATGTGTGTGCAACTGGCAGTGCATAAAAGGCATAACTGGACAGCACTCACCATTAATAGGGAAAAATTGAATGCTAGAATAGGACCTAATGACGAGACACTAATTTCATAGCTTCTCCCACTTCTCTGAGACATGATAGACAGCTTAGTATGATTTACTATGCATCAATGGCAAATAGATTAAATTTGTACTCATAAGTGTCTAAAATCTCACCTGTTTTTACAGCATCCTTTCCCTTAAATTAGTAAAGCAGATGGACATCTAGAGATATGTATATTTCTGGAAAGTAAGTGCTTTTCACTGATTTTAACTCTTAGCTTCTGCTTGATGAGACTAATGTCCAACCTTGATGAGACTAATGTTCCAGTCTATTTTGAGCTTGAGACTGGAGATGCGACGTTTTTAGTCAATTCAGGAACTATTCCATTATATAAAACTTAGTTATGGACCATTTGAGTAGAATGATCCATAGGAAACTGGATCACCTAATTTATAATAGCAAAAACTCCACACAGGTATACTGGTATGGACTGAAATCTAATAGCTAATTCCAGGGCTTTTTTTCTCATAGAACACCCAGAACGGAGTTCCGGCACCTTTTTGGGATGGAACTTTGTAGGGTAGGCAAGGCGGGTTGTATGACATGTGTGAGTTCCGGCACCTTTTTTTTTTTTTTTTTTTTTTTTTAGAAAAAAAGCACTGACTAATTCAATCAAGAGTGGAATGGTAGTTTAAAAAAGAGACAAACCACACACACCACTCATTATCGGTACTACCTAAAATCCTTCAAGGCCAGCTTGTTGTCCTCATGAATGAATGGCCCTTATAAACACTGTCTGAAGTACAGAAAGAGATGCAGTAATGGCTTTCTGGCAGAAATACTACAGGTTACAACAAGGACTCAGCACTTTTTGGCATATGGTTACAAGAAGGCAGATTTTATAGGATCCCTTATGAGGAATTTATGATCTAGGGATGGTTAAAACCTGGACATATTCTGGCTGTGAATATTATCTGTAGTGCTTATTTTGTGTCTCCAAACCATACCTCCAAAATGTCCAAAATAGACATCTAATCTCGAGATTTAATATATATGCCATACTTTGCATCCCACCTCTCAGAAAGCAAACAAGAAAAAAGGAAAGAACATACATATCAAAACTTTTAATCTGAACCCAGAGGCAGGTCACATTTTTACATATGGTACAGAAATCTATTTTTTAAAAAAGAAATGCCAAAACAAAAGATGGTAATCTCTGAATTTCAGCCCTATGTACTATATATCTCATTCAGAATAGACCTCTTGGAGGCTGCTTTTTTTTTTAACTCAATTTTAGTTTATTCATTTTATTATTTATTTTAATGGATATTTAAAACACTACCAAGAAGACATACAGAAAAAATGGGAAAAATATTAAATAATCAAAAATATATTTTCAAGCAATAAAAAATAAAATGTCAAGATGACAATACCATATATTAGAGGTTTTTTAGTATTAATTTAAAATTTTAAAATTATTAAAATAAAATTAATATTCAATAATTAACCAAAGGGACAATATAAGAATGAACTATTAAGAAAATGTTCTATCAAACTTAAAAAAATCTTATGTAATGATTCAAGCAGAAACAAAGTTTTTTGATATTGATATATACTCCCAGAGTTTAATTTGTAATTCTAAGAAAGAATGATGTATGATTTCCAATAAAAAGAATAAAATGTCCTGGCAGCCATTATCATATACCTAGCTTATTCAATATATACTTATAGGAAGAAAGGTTTACTAAAGCTTAACAGAAACTTAACTGGCAGGAAAGAAAAATCAACCTTTAACTTTTGTTTCATTCTATAATAAATCATCTTCCAGAATTTTCTTTACAACACTGCTATCAGACATGAACGATCAGACCCGATTATTGGATTTCCAAGGATTTTTAGAATTTTGACAATCATTACTTAGAAAATACACTCACAGTAAAACGTATCAGTTTTCTCTAGATCACTGGTTCTCAACCTTTTTAATGCTGCGACCCCAACCAGTCGTAAGTCGAGGACTACCCAACCGGTCGTAAGTCGAGGACTTGCAGACTGGGGCTTTTGGCGGGCTCAGCAGGGCAGAGACAGCCTGGACAATTCCTATTGGCTTTTGAAAGCCAATAGAATTAGACTCTATTTAAGAGAGTCTATTCTATTGGCTTTCAAAAGCCAATAGAATAAAAGGGAGTAGCACAGCTAAGGAAAAGGGGGAAAAAATGGCGGACTGCGTTATTTGGCGACCCCCCGTGAAATGGTCGTTCGACCCCAAATGGGGTGGCGACCCACAGGTTGAGAACCGCTGCTCTAGATGTAACAATCCTGGCGGATTTAACAGTTGTCTTCTATTGAGATATGCATTGTTGTGTATTACTGTCCTGTTTAAATTCTGCATCCATTTAATTATATAGTTTAACTTGTTTAACTTCTGAGTTGTGTTTCAATAACAATTTATAAGTAAGATACAACAAGTGTTCTGAATTTTGTGTTACATGTTTTTCAAATTCAGTCAGGTATCCAAGTATTCCATTCTATTTTTATAATTTCTTTTGAATTATACTGTTTAAGATATTGAAAATAGTAAGGTAATTCTTATAATTCTGAAGCAAGAATTTAAAATGTTTCATTTTCATTTTATTAAGAATTAGGTCTAGCAGCCCATAAGAATTGTGCATTTCTATTTCTATCAAAGACAAATATATTTACACAAACTGTCTGGGAATACTGCTGCCTCACCAAAAATAACCCTCTGTAATGTGATTTAATCCAATCTGTGATCCATGTTATGGGCTGATCGTAGAGTTTAAATTTAATTCTGACAGTCTATCCTATTCTTTTAAGTCTTATAAAATCTTAAGGTTAGTCCTTGGTCTTCCTTTTGACTATATAGTTATTTGTTTCTGCCAATACCATGCTTTCAATTCTTATCAGGATTATCTGAAATAGAACATTGAATCTGGTAATATATTCATTTTACTGCTGTTATTTTTCCTAACAAGGATAATTTTAATTTTCACCATTTTAAAATATCTGTCATTATATTTTTCCAAGTCCATGAATATTTTTATCAATTGGTCTTTATTGGTTTGTATAAATTCCCAGATACAGGTAGTCCTCAACTTATAACAGTTTGTTCAGTGACTGTTTGAAGTTACAATGGCACTGAAATAAGGGAATTATGACCATTTTTCACACTTATGTCCATTGTGGCATCCTCATGATCACATAATCAAAATTCAGATGCTTGGCAACTGATTCATATTTATGACGGTCACAGTGTCCTGGGATCATGTGATTCCCTTTTGCGACCTTCTGAAAAACAAATGTCTCACTTAGCAACAGAAATATTGGGCCCAACTGTGGTCGTAAGTAGAGGACTACCTGTACTTAATTGGTTTAACAGGAATACCTGTTATATTCTTGAGTTAAATTCCATGGAAGTATTTGAGTCTTGTTCTTATTAGACCAATTTCATACAAAACTGTATTGCTGTATATATATTCCATTATTGATTCTAAGGAAACCTTTGGATGAGTAAGTGTTAGTTACACCATTAGTTTCTATTCGATTTGCCGGTTTGATTCCTGACACTTTATTTTCTTGTCATAACTTTCTCATGAATGGGCTATAGTGCCAAGATAAATAAGGAAGAAGATATCTCCTTTGTTCTAATGCATTTTTGTAAAAATAAAGTCAATTGACCATTATTTTAGTTTCTTATTCTTTATAAATACTCGAGTAAGAAATTCAAACTTCAATTCATCTCCCTCAGAATTGTGAATATAAAAGGCCACCCAAAATTTCAAAGTTTCAGCCTTTGAGACAGATGAGGTCAAGAAAAAGTCAGAGCAGGAATTACAGTACTGTTTACTGTTGTAGGGTAGAATTTCAGAATCTTGAAGGTCTGATACAATTTCTCTCTACCCCATCTTATCCCAAACAATCAAGGAATGGGAAGCTATTTGGGATTTCACTGTCATGCTCTTAGGTCTAAATAATTAATTCTAAATAATCTCTTCTCAAACTACTCCCATCATGATTCCTTCCTTCCTTCCCCATTCCCAAGGCCAGGTCTACTTTTCTTCTCAAAAGATTTTCTCTATCTCCAGAAAAATCATTGTATTTTTCTTATATTATTAATAGTATTCAAAATACATTTGATATTATCCGTTGCATATTAGAAAGGTCAAGTAATGAATGAAATTCAACAGTGCCCGATAAATCCTTCCTCATGGCAAGAAGCCTTCATTTCTTTGATTTACAAAAAAGGAAACAATCCAACTTGCCCAGAGTATATAGAAGGATTGCATCTGGCATTGTTCGATCTCATTCATTACTTGTGCTAAAATGTAATCATAATTTCTTGGAAAGTCTTATAATATGTAGCAAAAAACCCATTTGATGCTGGGGATTTTAAAGATAAATTTATTTATTTATTTATGAGACTTATATACCGCTTTAAGTGCAAGCACTCTCTAAGCGGTGTACACCAGTAAGCAATGTGTATATATATATATATATATATATATATATATATATATATATTATATATATATATTTACATTGCCCCCAACAATCTGGGTCCTCATTTTACCTACCTCGGAAGGATGGAAGGCTGAGTCAACCTTGAGCCGGTGAGATTTGAACCGCTGACCTGCTGAACACAGTCAGCTAAAGTGGCCTGCAGTACTGCACTCTAACTGCTGCGCCACCTCGGCTCATTTTGGTGATAGATTTAATATTTCTGCAGATTTTGTCCTCCTTTCAAGGAAGAAAAAAGTGAAGCAGATTTAATTGCTATAGGCTGTGCTCATATAATGTTAAGCCACTATATGTTTTTTCCAGCATAATGTAACAAATGGGCCAAACCACTGTGGTTTGTAAACCACGATTTTTGATAATGTTGTATTAACCAAGATACTCTGGCTTATTCAATGAATTGGATTAGAACAAACATGTGTGAAACAAATATAATTCATCCCAACAAGAATAGTACAACAATAAAATATAAACAACAATATGAAGACCCTTTAAAAGATGTAAAATATTTGGCAGCTTACTCAAACTGATGCTTTCTGAAATCAGCTAGATGAAAACTGATCAAAATAATATTCTTCTAAATAAATCCTCTTCTAAATAGTATTCTAAAAGGAGAATATAAATATTTTAATTTTTATTCTCATTTGAAAGAATTCCATCTCCTCTTCGAAGATCTATTCTCTCTAAAATCCAAATGTTTCTAATAAGATCCATATGCCTTGCTACATGTTTCATGATGGATTTTTAGAAAAAGGATGGTAACTTCTTAAGAAGATAAATTATTTGAACTAGCTTATATGTCCTAAGCCTTTGAAAAGTCATTCCTGTGGTTTATTCTTCCACCAACTTAATCCATTAGTTAAATACTTGTATTTAAAGTAAACATGAAAGTTAAAAAATAATCCTTTCTCCCTTTGTCATTCCACCTTTGGATCACTGCTTTACTACTACAAATATTTTAGCCTGCACAAATTTGATTGGAACAGAAATGAATTAAATATTAAATCAATGAGATTAAATTAATTACATCCCACAATAGAATCTTTTTTCAGGTGTATGTAGAACACAGACCTTATTTATACAATGTCATCTTAGAATTTATTTTGTGGATTTTTTTCCAGCATTGAGACTCCCAAGCTAGCAGGACAGGAAGAAGACATTTTAATGTACGTGTGCACACTTCATGAGAGTCAATTTATTATAGTAGTTAAGATGCTGAACTAGAAACCGAGACACCAGAATTTCCAAACCTTTCAGCATGGAAGTCTGCTGGATGTCTTTAACACAGTTATTACTCTCTCTCAACTCAGCCTACCTCCAGGATTGTTGTACGGAAAAAAAGCAGACAGAACATTATACACACCACATTGATGACTTGTAAAAATGAAGACTAAAGGATATGAAATCTAATAATAACCAGCAATTCTTAAACTTTGTAGTAGCATGACTCCCAAAATGATAGATGACATTTGTGTGATTCCACCATGAACAAAAGCTACAAATTTATTTAAGCAATGTGTATGGATGCTTTTAAAAAGCTCACATTTATGATCTAATTTGTCATAGCTGAATTGGACTAGGTTCTGCCATCTGCTATCTAAGAAAAGCTAAGCAGGGTTGGACTGGGCAGTATCTCTCTGAGGAAAAGGAAATCTCAAGGGTGTAGACCAGACTAAAGAGTTTTTTAAAAAAACCCAAGAAGAAAGCTATTTTTAACAAGAAAACTAAATGATTTTGTCTAGTATCTTACTCACTTCTCTAGAGGAGCTAATTTGACAATCTTCTGCCATCCTAAATAAACCTATCCAGGCTCATATTCTTTAAACTTTAAATATATTCTGATAAAGCTGGTGAGAAATGTTGTGTCTCAGAAACAGGTCTGGGAACAGAGATATTTGTGTACTCATGGCAGCCTAGAGATGTGTGGTTAAATAGACTATCCCCTTCCCAAATGTCCCAGTGATCTGACTTCCAAACTAATATGTATAGACACTGGCTAACACTATAAACTTCCAGTCATGCATAATTCATCTGAACTAGTTCAGAATAAAGAGAAGACAAGAAAATTGTGATAAGGAATAATCAAGAGATGGTGAAAATTTGAATTTGGGTTATTGCTTTATTTTTTTTGTCAGGAAGACAACAGGCAGCCCTCTAACTTTTGCCAATCTGATACTCTTCAGGTATAGCAAACTACTATTCCCTGCATTCCTAGGATGCTGGCTGCATTCCTGCATTGTTGGCTGGGGAATTCTGGGAGTTGAAGTCTGCATGTCTTCAAGCGACTGAAGTGTAAATAATAATCAAACACATCTTGAGAAGCTCAGGCTAGGAAAGACTACTATATACGAACCTGAAATTCTAGGTGATTTATTTATTCTCTCTCTCTCTCTCTCTCTCTCTCTCTCTCTCTCTCTCTCTCTCTCTCTCTCTCTCTCTATATATATATATATATATATATATATATATATGAAAATATATCATATTTTGTTATTCAGATTGTATAGTTACAATTCTTAATAGCAAAGTAGGTGCCAACAGGGAGGAAAGGGTTAATGAAACAATTGTTAGCTCTGGTTGCATCCCTACTCTTTTACCAAAACTTCTGGAACATAGGATTCTTGAAAGAAATTAGATATAAATTTTTAAAACTTTTAAAATGTGATCAAGCCTGCCATTTTTTCCAGAGATGAGAGATTTCTGTAGCCAATACAACTTCTTGAAATTTGAAAGCTTTTTAAAAAAAACAAAAAAAAACTAATCCTAGCATTTTTTACAAGAACCCGTTAATACTGTTTCATTCCTCAATTCTCAGTTCACCAGCACAGAATAGGCACAGAAATAATAAACACATTTTTACCAGACAATAGTGATACTTTCTACTTAAATGCCTTTTAACTTGCTAACACTGACTTTTTTACAAAAAGCACACGTGCACGCGTGCGCGCACACACTTTATTCATTACTCGCGATAACCAAACGACCACTGCCGTTTAATACAGCCTAATTACAGGCAGGGTAGGTTCCCCCACAACCATAGCTTAGTTGTGGAAGCTAGCCGTAAGCCCCGGACACGTCAAATCATAGAATTTAACTTCACTGACGTTTAGCCACAGGTAGCTCTTGGGCAAGTCGAGAGATGCCAGGAGCAGCAAAACCTCGCATGTAGAAATCAGTTTGGGAATTTAGGAATCCGGATCACTAACAGCGCTGCCCGCTTTTAAAGCACTCGGCGTAGGCATCGCAATTACACGATTGCCTACCTCGCATTCCGGACCTGCTCCAGTCCTTCGTTCATCACCTTTTCAAAATCACTAGAGGGCTTAAAATCTCAACTTTCGTGTGTGTGTGTGTGTGTGTGTGTGTGTGTGTGTGTGTGTGTGTGTGTGTGTGTGTGTGTGTGTGTGTGTGTTATATCTCTTACAGTCTTAAGGGGTAACTAATCTACACTGTGTGTGTGTGTGTGTGTGTGTGTGTGTGTGTGTGTGTGTGTGTGTGTGTGTGTGTTATATCTCTTACAGTCTTAAGGGGTAACTAATCTACACTGTGTGTGTGTGTGTTGTGTGTGTGTGTTATATCTCTTACAGTCTTAAAGGGTAACTAATCTACACTGCCCCACCTTCCTCCAACCCAAACAGGAGACGTGAACCTCAACTCCGGAAGAAAAGTAGACCGAAGTGCTCGCAGAGAAGCGAGTCCCCCCTTAATCCCACTCCAATCGAAAAGAGCAAGCTTTTGCTGGAGACCCCTTTTCTCCCCTTCCCAAGCTCCCCTTTGTCGCCTGCTCGTCCCGCCGCTCCTGCCTAGACCTTCTTCCTTTTCCCTTCACCCTCGCCCCGCCCGAGGTTTAACCTCACCAAACTGAAGGTGCCGCAGCCCAAAGGAGGTCGGACCCGAGGCGGTTTTCTCCTCGAACTTTCCTGACGCCGGGAAGGAGAAGCGGCGGCAGCGGCGACCGCGGCAGGTAGCTCCCTCGTGCCCCGAACTGGAGAGAACAAAAGCTTCAAAGCCAGGGGGGGAAAGAGGGGACGAGCAAGGCAGCGAGGGTGGACCATTGCCTGCAAGCTGGAGGGTCTCCCTGGCTGCAGCGCAGCCCGCCTTTTCCACCCTTTCCTCAGCTCAGCCTCCCGCTTCGGAGCCGATCAAAACAATCGCCCCGCGAAGGAAAGGCAGGAAGGCGAAGAAACCCGTCCGCCCACCGCTAGCCTCCCTTCCCAGCTCAACCTCGTCGGTTCGCGAGCTGGACTCGCCGTCGCCAGCTTTCGGGGCGGAGTCTGAGGCCGAAAGAGGTGGGGACTCCAGGCTCCGGCCCCCAGCCGTGCGCGGCAGCACAGGCGAGCGCTCTCCCAGGGTGCATCTTCCGGAGGGCCGCGGGGCAGGCGCGCCACCAGAGCTACGGAAGGGTCTTTGGGAGGGAGGGGAGGAGATGCGGGATTCCCGCTTGTGGCGGTCCAGTCTGCGCTCCCAACACCCCGCGTTTCCTCTCCTTCTTCCCTCCCCACTCCCCCAACCCGGTCGCGAGGAATGTGGGTGAGCAACGCGGGCTCGTGCGTGCGCAACAGAATGGGAAGCGGGGGCGTTGCAGCTGTCGCCGCCGCTGCCGCCTCCAGCCCTCTCGAAAGAGAAAAATTGCAGCTGGCTTGGTACAGCGTCTATACGAGCGGAGAGGGCAACCTGGTCCTCCTTGGGGCAGATGACTCTCGCCCGCAAAACGGATTACCTGTGTCGAAAGTTGGAAGAGCGGGAAAAAAGGGAGCGGAGTGGAGGAGAGGGATAATACCACCACCCCAGTCATGCTTTGTGGTGCATGATCGACGGGGGAGGGGGGGGAGGGAGTCGCAATAGAACAATTGTGTGTGTGTGTGTGTGACAGATGCTTATAAGGTGTGAAAACTCTGGCCAATTTTTTCCCGCGTGAATAGGTACGGAGTGGGGGTTTGTACATACTTCTTTCAAGCACTGGAGAGATTTTGAATTCTGAGAATGGGCCTGTGGTCTAAGTGCATCACTCTCCCACAAAGCAGCTTTTGGACCAGATAGAGAAAGAAGTGATGGGGTTGCTGGAGGATTCTCCCACTTGATATCTAGATCTGGTTTTAGGCTAATCCTGTCACTGTCTCTTTTTTTACCTGAGTAAACAATATTGAAGAGCTGCAACCAGACAGGTACAGAATTGTGTGTCAAAATAAAATGTAACTTATTGATAGATATTAGAGGTGTTTTTTCAAAAAACAAAATGGTTAAGGAAAAAGGAAGGAAGGAAGGAAGGAAGGAAGGAAGGTAATAACAGCTAACCAGAAACACTGGAATCATATTAACTTTTTCATGGAAGTGAATCTATAGTCAAACTAGCAGCAAAGCAAATATAGCCATTGAACACTGAGCTTATAGCATAGGACTGCAAAAACTACCTTATTTGAATGTGCAGAGTTTTGCAGCAAGAATAATGTAAACGCCTGGAATGTGGAAATTTCAGACAGTATTGTAAGCCACCCACAGTCATGTTGTGTGAGATGGGAAGCTACATAAATTTGATAAATAAATAGTTTCCTATTTCTGGGATCCACAAAAGGCCTGACTGGAAACCACCTATTTGTTTGAATTTGTATGCATGCATATATTTGTGTGACAGAGGAGAAAAGAGGCAGAGAGTTATAATTTGGGAGTTCAAAAGAACCTCCTAAGTCCTAAGTATAAAGATTTATAGAAGCATTCAGGTCCATTGCGTATTATAATGTGGCAGACCACCCTGAACTCCATTTAGAGCAGCGGTTCTCAACCTGTGGGTCGCGACCCCATTTGGGGTCAAACGACCATTTCACGGGGGTCACCAAACAACACAGTCCGCCATTTTTTCCCCTTTTCTTTAGCTGTGCTACTCCCGTGTGGGGCCCGGCGGGTGCCTTACCTCCCTTGGGCTGGGCCAGCTGGTGGCCCAGCCGGTGATTGTCCTGCGCCGTTGCTGCCCCTTGCCAGCTATGCCTCGGCCAGCGCAGGGGGTGGCACCACGCATGCGTGGCGCTCCCGGGCAGGAAAAGTCCTCGACTTACAACCGGTTGGGTAGTCCTCAACTTACGACTGGTTGGGTAGTCCTCAACTTACGACTGGTTGGGTAGTTCTCAACTTATGACTGGTTGGGGGTCACGGCATTAAAAAGGTTGAGAACCACTGATTTAGAGGGAGGATTCTTAATGCTCACAATCAAAAGGATTGTGCAGGTAGTCGGACTTCCCCTTCCTTATGGCAAGAAGACAAAAGAAGTAGAAAACATAAGGCAGTATATTGAATTCCATGAATGGCACAGAATGCTTATTCACAAAAAAAAAATAGATATCTGGAAGTATTCTAATTTTAATCATAGAGCAGAAGATCCCAAGATCAATTCCTTTCCATTTAAAAAGCAAATTATAGATGTTCAGAAAAATCTTCCTATCCATAAACCTTAGGACACGGTGCTTGTCAAAACGGACAAATGATGTAAACAGAATATACAGTAATTTTTTTCTAATTAGATGGTTGAAAACGCCTTAGTTACAAAGGTATAGTCTGGAAGTTGACAGAACTGACCCTTGAAATCAAGAGGATCCAGCTTCCTTGTTCAAGGCATAAATGGTCAGGCTCAATTAATCCTACTTAAAACACATTATGTGAAATTGTAGCCTTTGGCTAAAACCATAATACTGGGGAAGATGAAAGGAAATTGAAGAGAATTGGCAGCGGTAAAGTGGATGGATTGGACCAGGTTAGGGATACATCCTTATGGAGAACATCAAGGTGGTTGCTAAGAGTCCACACCAACTTAATGACACATAATCAGTCAGTCCTGCATGTTAGAGTATCTGTCAAATAAAGAAAGATAAGAGAAAACCAGCAAAACCAATCCTGTGACATGCACAGATTCCCAATCTTACTAATTTAAAATGGGTAGATGTAGCTGAAAATCAGTTCTGAAGACTTCTTCCCCCAACAGATGTTTGCATTTGACATATTTGCATATGTGTGTGCATATTAATAGGTCTGCAAATACACATTAATCTGAAACAGTTCTGGGGCAGGGCTTGTTAAATCAATTGAATTAACACTATCGCATAAAATGAGTCATCTATAAAACAAGGGATCCATTCGCAAGATTGATTTTTCACCTGCCTATAAAGACACTGACCACTCTCTTACATAGATTATCACTTACAATCATCTTCCTCCCTCCTTCCAGAAAATAAAAATGGGATATTAGAATAGCTAGTTGTACTGGGAAGAAAGAAAGTAAAATAGGAATAAATGTAAGGCAAATAACTGAAAGAGAAGGGAGAAAAGAGAAGCTTTGTGCTGTGCTCAGCCAAAGTAAAAAAAAAAAAAAAAAAAGCTGGTGAGATAGCATCCAGAATGGATTTGGCCAATCAAACAAAGGATTAATAAAGGCAGGATAATTAATTAATTAATTAACGACATTGTAGTCATTTGCTACTGGAGCATGAGTGAGTGGCAGTTTAAGAAGCATGGTGTGAATACAGTCACTATTGAAAGTTAAAATGTTACAGTTTTCTATTTGAATTTTATATTTATATTTGTATAAATCAGCGGTTCTCAACCTATGGGTCGCGACCCCATTTGGGGTCGATCGACCATTTTGCGGGGGTTGCGAAACAACGCGATCCGCCATTTTCCCCCCCAGGGGGCGGCGCTGCGCATGCGCGGCGCATCCGTGTGACGGGGTCGCCGTCACACAAAGATTGAGAATCGCTGGTATAAATGAATTGTGATATTGTTGTATTTTGTGTTTATGGCCACCCAATTCAAGCTGCATGACTCTGGTAGTAAAAATGTATTTATATATTTTGAATTAAATCTATTATAAGTTGAAATAGACTATTATACAGTATATGGATCTATTTTATAAATTGTGGCTATTTATTTAAACATATTTTTCTTATAGTTGACCTCATGCAAAACATTGATTAAAATGCTAGGATGAATCCAGGCAGGTGACAATCCATTGAAATGCAGCTTAAGTTGGCAATATTCTAAATATCACTAAATCTAGCATAATCAACTTGTTAAATTCCTGTTTGGATATTGGACTCCATACATAAAAGGTACGCAAATTATTATAATCAATGCAAGGTAAATTGGCTCTTTTTCTTTCACTGTATGTATAAAGTTCTATGCAAACAACTGCATATAACAAACCTTATTCCACCTAGTCCTAATTCTATTCCATCCTACAAAAAAAAAAAAATTAAACCTGGATCCAGCTGATTTTTTTCAATCTGTTCAAAGTATCATTTCCAAATAGAATTCCTACATTAGGTGCAGTCCCTTGCCAAATATCATGCATACCTTTTGGATAGTCATATTTATGATAATTATACAATCACTTTAAGGATTGACCTGGTAAAAAATGTGAATGCTTTCTTGGCAGATTTGTTTTCCTCAGCCCAGCATAGGAAGATCTAATCAAAGTGTAGGT
Source organism: Crotalus tigris (assembly GCF_016545835.1). Lineage (NCBI taxonomy): Eukaryota > Metazoa > Chordata > Lepidosauria > Squamata > Viperidae > Crotalus > Crotalus tigris. The sequence continues at coordinate 197,257 of NW_024097199.1, forward strand.
AGCATCAAAATCTTTCATCCAAAATGACAGTAGACAGAAATTGAAACATTTTATGTTTAATTATTTTCTACGGTTTACTACAGTAGGGTTAGTGAGAAAACCAATTGCTGTGGAATTTGTATATTTAGTGCAGTGGCCCCCAACCTTTTAGGATGCCAAGGACCAGTTCAATAAAGACTGTTTTTTCCACGGACTGGGTGTGTGTGTGGTTTCGCACACTGTCTGCATCCCATGCGTGCATGGATGGGGCTTCGCTCACTTGCGCAGTCCAGTTCCTGGCAAGCCACGGATCGGAGAATGGGGACCCCTGATTTAGTGGGTTATATCAGTTAGGTATTTTACTCCAGTTTGTGTGTCAACTTTTTATTTGTTGATTTTTAATCTCACTAAATTTGCAAAATCCACTGGTATTGTTTGGGCAAACTCTCACAGATTTTTTTTAATCCAGTGCTCTTTTACAAATACATAAAAAATTATCCTGAATTGTCAAAAGGAGCCAAGGCCAGTAAAAGCAATAATTTGAGCCAGAAGTTGAGAACAATCACCCATACACCACCTCATCTCGATTGTATTTTAATCCTGTCTGCGGTTTGGGTGTTGCACTTCGCTGTGGTGGAGAAGGTATATTTTTTACAAATATGGACTGAGTTATTCATAGTAATCTATTGTCCCTTATAAGCAATACAGATTCATAAAGCAATTACCACACAGGTTCTGCTTGAATTCCTTTAGAGCTAACAACATGAAATTGACCCCCCCCCCTTTTTTTTTTTTTTACAAAAGGACAATTGTATATTCTGAATGTGTCATTCCCAATCTTTAGCAGGAAAGAAAAAAAAGCCCTGAAGTATTTAATGGATTTAACATGTTCACATCACTAAACCATCTACTTACTATGCTTGGATTTTTTTTTTTTCAAGGAAAGTCAGGTTTCTTCCCAGAGGCTGTTTCAGTCTAGGGCAGTGGTTCTCAACCTTTTTAATGCCGTGACCCCAATCGGTCGTAAGTCGAGGACTACCCAACCGGTCGTAAGTCGAGGACTTTCCCTGCCCAGGAGCACTGCGCATGCGTGGTGCCGCCCCCTGCACCAGCCAAGGTGTAGCTGGCAAGCGGCAGAGACGTCGCAGGCCGACCACCGGCTGGGCCACCAGCTGGCCCAGCCCAAGGGATGTAAGGCACCTGCCGGGCCCCACACGTGCCAGCAACCCTCCCTGCGCCTGCCGGCCTCCCACCTCCCATCCCTGGCCCTCTTTTACTTACATTTTTAGTAGTTGCTCAGCAGGGAGGGATGGAAACTTCCAGGCAGCTCGCCTTCGCTGCAGACAACTTGCAGCACCGTTTGCAGAATGGGACTTTTGGCGGGCTCAGCAGGGCAGAGACAGCCTGGACAATGCCTATTGGCTTTTGAAAGCCAATAGAATTAGACTCTATTCAAGAGAGTCTATTCTATTGGCTTTCAAAAGCCAATAGAATAAAAGGGAGTAGCACAGCTAAGGAAAAGGGGGGAAAATGGCGGACTGTGTTGTTTGGTGACCCCCGTGAAATGGTCGTTCGATCCCAAATGGGGTCCCGGCCCACAGGTTGAGAACCACTGGTCTAGAACTTTTGTCAAATGCTGACTTCAAATCAATAAAGGCAACATGAAACTTTTTAAGCTAGCAATATATTTTTCTGCCAAATGATGTGATGTGAAGCACTGGTCAATCCCAATTACCCTAAAGCATGTGAGTTCAATAGGTCCAATAATCAGTCTGTTATTTTGGGGAAAATCTCTTGGCATATAATTAGTAGTATTTAATAGGCTAAATCAGCACTCCAGTTATGTATTTACTTCAGTTAAATTTACCTGGACAACAAAGAGTATTCAGTAAAGCTCTATTTTTGCCCTGCTTTATTCCCTAGAAGCTGTGTATGTGTTAATATGTGGCCAACTCATAACAGTGAATTGAAAACTTACCATCTCTCCAAACTATTTTATTTTGTTCTCCTTTTATGTGTTAAGCATCCTAAGATTGATTTCTGTCTACTACCTAGACCATTCAGTTGGCATTTCTCTTAGTGTGACTATTAAACCACTGTGCAAGTTTTCTCGATCCTTACAGATTTGTTGTCTAAGTATATGGCAACATTTAACCAATCTTGAATATCATTAAAACCTGATCATTAGTAAGATTGAATATTAGGAAACAACTGGGTGAAAGACTAGAACAAATTTAAAAAAAATCCCAAAAGAATGTAATTGGAAAGTCTACTTCTGTATCACCTTCCAGATAACTGCATGGATGAATCCATGAAATCAGGATCCAGATAAAGAAAACTTGGATTTTATTTAGGTTTTTTTTTTTATTTACTTGTCCTGTTCTACCCCACCCCTATTTCCCAAGGGATTGTTTTCACTGAATGAAATAGGCTAGTCAAGAAAGAGGCCCAGCCCTTCTGTATTCCTGGCTTTGTATTCATATAACCTGAAGTTGCAATGACTATGATTATGTAATTACTTCGAAATACTTAAAGATTTAATCAGGAACCAAAAAATAGGTACCTGGAACAGAAACTTTAAGAAACCAAGTACAACTTGGTCAAGTAGAACTACCGGTAAGAATTTCTCATGAGTAATCTGGGTTTTTTTGTTGTTTCTTTGATCTTTTAAGTAATATTTTATTATATTGTATTTTGGTTTTATTAATAATGGTTTGTAAAGCTATAACTATAGATAACAGATATGGTATTTTACTCACTACTCAGCCTGCTAAAATCGCTTTATTGAAGTGTCAGTCAGAACAACAACAAGCTACCCAAACATTAACTTTTAAATTAAAGTCAATTATATTATATATATATATATATATATATATATATATATATATATATATATATATATATATATATATATATATATAATACATATGTATCCATTCTGTATTACTGGGGAAAATATGACAAAATATCTTAGCCACTTATTTATTTTTATTTATTTATTTTAACCTTTATTTTTATAAATAGCTCCAGGTGGCAACCTTTCCTAATACTCCTTCCTCTTATTTTCTCCACAACAACAGCCCTGAATGTTGGCCTGGGAGAGAGTGACTGGCCCATAATCACCCAGCTGGCCTTAATGCCTAAGGCAGGTCTAGAACTCACAATCTCTTGGCCTCTAGCCTGTTGCTTTAACCACTAGACCAAACTATCCGGTGTCTTTGCCGCAATTCTGTGTGAGCTTAAATATTAAAATTGAAATTTTGCTCTCCCAAATGTTTTTACCAAAGCAAGAGGAAAATATCAAATTACAATTGTCACCTTTTATGACCATGCTAGAAACTAGACTAAGTTCTAACCTAGAAATAAACTTACTACAGTATAAATTATGGCTAGACATTCTGCAAATTGCCACCTACAATCTACTGTCTTTGGGGGAAAAAATATTGCTAAATATCTAGGAGTCTGGAAAGGCTTTGAGTTGGGGAAAAGGAAGTTTAGTTTTCTTAGTAAAATCTTTTCTAATGAAACAATGCGGTGTTATACTACTTCCAATGAACACCATTGCCATTTGACTGCACTAAATTTCAGTGATTGCTTTAGAATAAACATTACACTTTGTAATTACACATTGCTTTAGATAAACACTACGCTTTATTTTGTCAAGAGGCACTCAGCAAAGAAGCATTAAATATTTTCCAAAACCTCTTTCCAGTGCTGACATAGAGATATCAATATCATGCACTTAAAGCTATAGCCCAACGCCAGTATAAAAGGAGTGCAAATATGAAAAAATAATCCAGAAACAAAGAGAGTTCTTATAAAGTTTTAAAATGTCTGCTCATGGCCCTTGTTTATTTCCACTTGGAGAACTTTAAATACATGCTTTGCTCTCTTCTTGAAATTAAGTAACCTATTAACTATATTTGCTTTATATCTGCTGGTCTTACACATACTTACAATGGATACTACTTAAATATCAATAGCTCACTAGACTAAGAAAGCTATATCTATGAAGAATATGTCTATGAAGAACTAGTGATTGTATTGCCAATCATTGCTACTGATACAATCTTAATGATTTCTAGATGAAGTAAAATCTGACACTCTAGAAAGAAATCCAAAGTTATAGTGTCTTCAACATCACTACATGGTACAGTCTTGCAATATAGATGAAAATGCACTTTCCCACCTTTCACCTCTTGTCAATATTTTACAACATTATTTTGTACCACATTTGTGTTTCAGCTTTCTTTTGTCCTGAATTGTATACATTTCATATAATTGGCAAAGTAGCCAGCCTTCCCAAACTACAACAGAAATGGGCAGCCTGTTTTCCTCCAGATGTTTTGGATGATAGATCCCATCAGACCCAATCAATATGGTCACGGTGAGACTACAGAGAAGTTGCAGTCCAGAACATTTTCTGGAAATTAGTTTACTTATTCTTTACTAAAGTAGGATATTATTACACTAAGTGATAGTAGGACATCAGACAAGATAGGAAGAGCTTTCCTTTGAATAGTAGGAGGTACCAACAGATCTTTTACCACCAATCACCAATGGTGATTGATATCATGCAGTTATGTAAATAAAACTGACAGAGAGGCTTTGTCTGAAATCTATGAAAGGTTCCTCGCCTAGTTTTTACTGTTATTCTTATTGCTTTAAAGCAATGTACTCATAAACAAATCGTGTCATGGCCACAATAAACATGAATTTGGGCAAATTCTGGGAGACAGTGAAGAATAGGGAAGCCTGTTGTGCTATGATCCATGGGGTCATTAAGACTTGGGCACAGAGACGGAATAACTCAAAAACAACAAGAAAATTTTGCCAAATAATATAACATTCCACTAAAGAATATGTTGTGGCTAAGAGAACATCTTTTCATTGTACTTTACAATATTATAATACTGTAGTAATGTTAGTAAGCTATTTCCCATGGATTGGAGTGAGGAGGGCATTTGTTTTATGATGGGTCTCTTCCAAAAAAGATGTTGAGACAAGAAAGAGTGCAGAGAACAGCAACAAAGATGATCAGGGGACTGGAGGCTAAAACATATAAGGAACAGTTGCTGGAATTGGGTATGTCTAGTTTAATGAAGAGAAGAACGAAGGGGGACATGATAGCAATGTTCCAATATCTGAGGGGCTACCACAAAGAAGAGGGAATCAAGCTATTCTCCAAAGCACCTGAAGGCAGGACGAGATGCAATGGATGGAAACTAATCAAGGAGAGAAACAACCTAGAACTAAGGAGAAATTTCCTGATAGTTAGAACAATTAATCAGTGGAACAGCCTGCGTCCAGAAGCTGTGAATGCTCCAACACTGAAAGTGTTTAAGAAGAGACCGGCCAACCATTTGTCTGAGCAGGGGGTTGGATTAGATGACCTCCAAGATCCTTCCTACATTATTATTATTATTATGGATCATCGCACAGTCAGCCAGATGTTCAGACTGGATTTGGCATTTTGTCTACCTATCGAGTCCTTACCCAGGACCTGGGATAGGCAGATGTGGATGTTTGATGGTATTACAGATATCGTCGCAGGATGGAAGCAATTCCTAGTAAGGCCAGCAGAATAGACGAGAAAGAACTGGAGAAGATAACAAAATACAAAGATCTACAAATAGAAATAGAAAGACTGTGGCAAAAATAAGCAAGGGTAGTACCAATAGTAATAGGCTCCTTGGGTGCAATCCCAAAACAACTGGAGCACCACTTGAACACCAGTGGCATTGACAAATTCGCTATTAGTCAATTGCAAAAGGCGGCCTTACTATTATTATTATTATTATTATGGATCATCGCACAGTCAGCCAGATGTTCAGACTGGATTTGGCATTTTGTCTACCTATCTAGTCCTTACCCAGGACCTGGGATAGGCAGATGTGGATGTTTGATGGTATTACAGATATCGTCGCAGGATGGAAGCAGTTCCTAGTAAGGCCGCCTTTTGCAATTGACTAATGGCGAATTTGTCAATGCCAATGGTGTTCAAGAGGTGGTCCAGTTGTTTTGGGATTGCACCCAAGGCGCCTATGACTATTGGTACTACCCTTGCTTGCTTTTACCACAGTCTATTTATATTTGTAGGTCTTTGTATTTTGTTATCTTCTCCAGTTTTTTCTTGTCTATTCTGCTGTCTCCAGGCACTGCTACATCCACTATCCAGACTTTTTTGTCTTTCTTATCGACAATTGTTAAGTCTGGGGTGTTATGTTGCAGGTGCTTGTCTGTTTGAATTCTGAAGTCCCAGAGCAGTTTAATTTATCATTTTCTATGACTTTCTCTATTTTATGATCCCACCAGTTTTTGCTTACAGGCAAATGATATTTTTTGCAGATCTTCCAATGCACCATTGTTGCTACTTTGTCATGCCGCTGCTTGTAGTCAGTCATTATTATTATTATTATTATTATTATTATTATTATTATTATTATTATTATTATTATTATTACTATCATCATCATCATCATCAAGGGGCAGTTCCAGTCAGAGGAGGGAGAGGAGTAAAAAACTTGAGACAGCTATTTTGTGGAATGTCTCTGAGCTCTCTTCTCTTTCCAGTTCTTTTTTTAAGTTCTACCTCAACCTGAAGCTACTGGGGGAGGCATTGATTGGCATGGGGTTTGGTATCCTCAATATGCTGATGATACCCAGCTGTACATTTCATCTTCAGGCCAATAAACAATGCTGTGAAAATGTTGACTCAGTGTCTGAAGGCTGTCAATGTCTGGATGAAGAGGAATAGACTCTGTCTGAAGCCTTTCAGGTGACATTTGGTGATGAATCTAATAATTTAAAAAAATGCTCAGAGTCACTTCTGCAACCTTCTTTCAAGACATTACAATGATTAAAACAAAATCATGCAATGAACACCCTATTTCCCGTAAGAGAGAAAATGACTCTGAAGCAATATTTGCCAGTTTGTTTTGTTTATCAGAAATACAGAAATAACAATAACATTGTACGGTTGCTCTGATGATGTATGAGGTACTGTTCTACCATTGTTCCAAGTTAAACAATTTTGTAAGGTTTTTTTTTCCTTGTTCAAAAATATATTGATAGTTGCCGAGGGACCAGTAGCAAACACAGTTGTCAGGGGTTCAATAGCAAGCCTGTATTTCCATTGGGAGAACATCTGTCTGTGAGTATTCAGATCCAAGCAAGAGAAACTTTGTCTCCATACAGATGATGATGATGATGATGATGATGATGATGATGATGATGATAATAATAATAATAATAATAATAATAATAATAATAATAATACAGTTGGAAGGGACCTTGGAAGTCTTCTAGTCCAACTCCCTGCTCAGGCAGGAAACCCTATACTATTTCAGACAAATGGTTGTCCAGTCTTTTCTTAAAAACTTCTAGCGTTGGAGCATTCATCGCTTCTGGAGGCAGGTTGTTCCATGATTAATTGTTCTAATATTTCACACCCCATTCAGAAGATAGAGAAAAATCTCATTTGGTCTTGTGAGTCCTACCATTAAGTAAGAATTATAGGTCTTACCATTTTTGCAGAATACAAGAACAGATCAACTCTGCTCTCCAAATATGCTTGAGTTACTATTACTATTACCTACACATATTCTTATATGTGTAGCCCTGACGCATCCTGGAAGCTAGATGCAGGGAATTTTAGAGAAGAGAGCAATATATTATATCACTTGTCAGCTTTTGAAGACTTTTTGAAAAATAAAAGCCTCAGAGACATCTCCCAAATAATATCAGATCCCTTCATGAATCCTGTCATTCACATTTTTCATGTCAGTGAGAATTTGGAGAGAAGTAAAAAAAAATGGTCACAAAAAGATGGTGGAGAAACCTGCTAAGATAAAATACAAGGAGACCTAGTAATGACAGCGGAACAAAGGAAGCCATGGAGTACACGGGGCTAGTGATCCTTTTATTTTGATAACTTCAAAATCCTTGAATAATATTGTTTATGTTGAAGCAAGAAAATGTCATACTGATGTGCATCCTATTTGAAACAAACACAAGTTTGGATTTCATCTAACACAACTTGTTCTAATTTTAAATATTAAGTTTTAAATATTAAATATATAGTCAAGTTCCAGCTTTGTTACCCACGCCTATACTTACTGTATGTTCCATTTTTGGCACTATGATTAATACCATAGATGAGTATGTTTCTGTGTCTGAGAATTTAGGTATTCTATTTTTGGAGAAGCTGGCTATTTTTAAATGTAAATAGCATCCAGGCTCCAGGTAATCCATCTACTTTTGTTCTAGTGCCAAAGAATAACTTGGCTTCTTGGCTTGAGAATTTAAAGACACTACTAACAACACAAAACTGGAACTCTATGATTTCATACTGGTAGTAGATAAGGTAAACACTCAATCTTCATCTTCTAGTATCCTTAGAACAAAACCGAAAGGGCAATATTCTGTTAGCCCTTTACAAATAAGCCAATTTCCCTTCTTTTTTGTTTTCAGAGAAATTAGTCCCTCAATTACTATTAAGCTGCTAATGATACCTCAGGCACACAGCATATTCGACCAAACAGCAGTGATATTGCGTCTTCCCTGAAATATTGTTTTTAGATTAGATGTTAGATGAACCATAAAAGTTCCCACTTAAGTGTAAGCTTCAAGACTCAGTATGCCCAATATTCTTATTTACTGTATTGAATAGACTTCAATACATGTTAACATGTTTCTTTGTTTTGTTATATGTTCTTAAAATTATAAAAAGAATAGATGAGACTATTATCTGTACCCGAGTTTCCATTTTATAAAATCAAAAACAGTTTCTTACTAATGAGAAGAAAAAAAGAACTAACGGAGACTGATATTTTGGGTGTTTGGGTTTTGGATAACTGAACTGTTTGGGCCCTGTTTTTTAATTTTAAATTGATTGCAGTATTTTCTCTTTACATTTTTACACATGTAAGATAATTAAAACAAGCAGTCAGTTAAAATAAAGAGGCTACCAAAGCACAGGCTTGTGAATGAGGCACTGAAAAACATTTAAATACAAGGATGAAAGAAGAAAGCAATTAATTTCTTGTCCTTTGGATACCAAATATTATACCATTTAGGTGGCCTTGCAATGGCTCAGTGGTTAAAGACGCTGACAGGGTGGGCTCCCATTACTTGGGAGCATGCAAATGCAAGTAGGTAAATAGGCACCACTTTGGTGGGAAGGTAACAGCATTCTGTGCGGCTTGATGCATAGTCATGTTGACTACATGAACACTGAAATGTCTTGGACAATGCTGGCTCCCTTGGCTAAGAAACCGAGATGAGCACTGCCCCCTAGAGTTGGAAGCAACTGAACAGGAGAAATCTTTATCTTTACTTTTAATAACAAACACAGACGGTGGGAGAAAGAACTAAAGTAGGAGTACTGACTTCTAAGAGGGAGTCATAGAAATATTGCCTTATCGACATACAAATCTCCACTGAAACAAAGGCCACCAATATAAGCTCCCTTTTATCAGAAGAACCAAGGAAGAACAGATCATAGTGGAGATCTTTTGCCCGATCTGCTTGATCATTTTGTACTTGATAGTACCTTCTTCCCAATCTGCTGCCTTCCAAATGACTGTGACCACAGCTATCAGACCACCAAGACAACATGGCTGAAGATTAGGAATTCTGGTCATTGCAGTCGCAACCCATCCAAAGAACAGCAATAGAATTGTATTCTGTATAATATCCAGAATACGCCTGTACAGAGATAACACAGTGCAACATTTTATTTCAAATGTCATTTGTTCTTTTGCTAAAATATAGAAAACAGGGCAACATTCATTTCTATGAATCAGAAAATCATTATGGAAAACCACAGAGTCAACCCTGGACAAAGGAAAGCAAAGAACGGCAGTGCATGTTGGAACAAATCTCCAAATTAGATTAATTTAGCAAGACTGTAAATTAAAGAGAATTGCCATGGTAGAATCAAACAAGGTGCCATGGGAATTAGGCTCTTGCTTTCCTTAGGAATGGAAACCTCCAATGCAAATCCTTCGCAGTGTCCTCGCGGAAAAGGTCTATTAATCATCCACTGACAGCTCTACTTCTTTTCTTAAGAAACTTTTGGCAGTTTCTACTCTTATAAAGTTCAGCACCATAGCAACCATATAGAAAGGTGTTTTTCTGAAAAACCAAGCCAACAGTGGAGTACTGATGCAAATGTAGGGCCCAGTCCAAAAAAAAAAAAAAAAAAGAGTGGACAAAGAGGCAGCATAAAAGCAGAATCTCTCCATTCTAGAACCTGCTGGTCACCTACCATCAGATTCCACATGAGACTTTGATGTGCAAATATTAACAGCTGACATTTTGCCTATTGGTGGTATGGGGTTGGCACTATTTTCTTTTCCCCTCTCTTGATGCTCCTGAATGGAAGAAGCAAAACTTCAGGAATAAGTGTAAACCGCTGTGAAGGGTGCTCAGATTAAGACTTTATCATCTCAAAAAGGTTCTTTTATTTAAACAATAACAACAACAATAATAATAATAGAGTTGGAAGAGACCTCTTCTAGACCAGTTCCTGCTCAGGCAGGAAACCCTATACCATTTCAGACAAATGGCTGTCCAGTCTCTTCTTAAAAACTTCCAGTGTTGGAGCATTCACAACTTCTGGAGGCAGATTGTTCCACTGATTAATTGTTCTGTCAGGAAATGTCTCCTTAGTTCTAGGTTGCTTCTCTCTTTGATTAGTTTCCATCCATTGCTTCTTGTCCTGCCTTCAGGTGCTTTGGATAACTCTTCTTTGTGGCAACCCCTGAGATACTGGAACACTGCTATCATGTCACCCCTATGCCTTCTCTAGACAATTCCAGCAACCGTTCTTTATATGTTTTAGCTTCCAGTCCCCTAATCATCTTTGTTGCTCTTTGTACTCTTTCTAGAGTCTCAACATCTTTTTTACATCATGGTAACCAAAACTGGATGCAGTATTATATATAAAAAATATATTGATTTTATTGATTACATGGCATCAAGTTGCTGTCTACTCTTAGCAACCACACAGATTTTCTCCGAGGCTATATATCTCTTACCTGGTCCTTCCAGTCTTCCAATGGACTCTAACTAAGTCCACCTACCTTGCTGATGGCCATCCTTTTCTTCTCTTTCTTTCCACCTTTCCCAGCATTAAAGCCTTCTCCATAAAGCTAGGTATTCACATAATGTGTCCAAAGTATAGGGGTGTTGCTTTGTTTGTTATAAAGATGTGTAAAGCAGCACTGCTCTGCTTTGGCAAATGTTTTGACTTGAAGAGAAATTTGATTCTAGACATGTCATTTTTTCCCACTGTTTCAGCAAACTATGCCTACTAAGTTTAGTTTCCAGGGCTCAATAATGTTCTCTCAGTACACATTTCATTTGGAATTTTGTGTATATATATGATGGAAACATTATCCCAGAATCAACTATGCTTCGTTGTTTGATTTCTTCCAACATTTTCATATATTCATGAGACCAATAATCTCATTTCTAAAAAGGGTCATTTTTTAGTGTGACGTGTTGCTGGTATTTATGTGATTTGTGCAAGCATGCACAAACACCCATGGATGCATGAATGTGTGTGCATCACAAATAGCTGGTATGAAGGTGCTGAGGAACAAATTGAAATAACATGGTTTATGAATTTCATAGTGAATTCTAGTCCGTTTCAGGAAATAATTGTGCAGTTTTGAAATTAACAGTGTATTACTCAAAAACTTTCATGGATTTCTTTTTTCTCCCCTAACCTGCAACCAATTCCTGCTCCCAGACAGAGCATAAAAGCCCCTATCATCTAAAGAAACATTTCTTGCCTGTACAATACGGAGACTTTGATTGGCCATCAGGAAACAGCAGGATTCAGCAGAGGAGCGGTGAGCAATACTGCTTCACCATTATTTTGCCAAAACAAATTGGCATAGTGTAGTTCTGGTCAGTCTTTCAGAGTTGTCTTTCTCATGGCTACCTAGCCAAATCTGATGATGATAAATTCATTTTGTTGTCCACCCATTAAAACATAGTGCACTAGAAGAACACAGAAGCATCCCACTACCTGCACAATTTCAGTGCAGATGTACCTACTGTAATGTCTACTCTAAAAAGCCTTTTTTTTAATGTGGCAGTTTAGGAAACTGTTTAGAAATGTTTTCCAGAAAGCTGTCAGTCATCTGAGGTGTGAGGAACATTGCTGTTAGTTAAAACATGCCCTGGATTTATGAAGGCCTTTTGAGTAGGAATATAAAGCTTTGTCCTAGAACATATTAGATTTCTTAGAGAAATATTTTAAGTAGCCGCAATAAACTCCAGGGAATGCAGTTATGTGGCTATTACATTGTATGACGGCATTAATAATTAAGAATCTGTGGACATAAATCAGCAACGGTAAATGCTAGTTAGCCATGTCATCAGCTGAAGTGGAATCAGAGTTTCTGAATGTAAATTTACAGAAATGTTGACCTTGAACTAATAGAAGTTTTGGGCAATTTTGAAATTGCCTGTGGAGAAATTGCAGCTGATTAGGAGATATTGTTGAGTCCTCACGATGAAATATGCATTTTGCCAGCTTTCAAGTCAAAAACCGTAATTTTCAAAAGCTGTGGTCCCTTCTACTAGGCTTTGCTTAATGAAAGGATCTTTGTAGCAACACTGATTTTTAAATTCTTTATGGATCCTTCAAGAGGGAGCAGAAGGGTGCTGGAGAAAAGAAGGCTCTTCAAAAAAAAAAAGACACCAACCTTAGAAAATTCAATCAAGCCAAGGCAGTATTTCAGGATGCGATAAGAAATAGCAGTTCCATAGAGGGACAGGGGAGAAGAGTGAGATGGTGAGCTTGTGAAGTTTAAAGTGTTTGAAGGAGTGAATATAAAATTAAGCTTAATTATTTCCTTTCTGAGCAGCACTGTGTCTGCTTGGAAACCATGGTAACTGGGATGGCAAATGCTGGTACCTATTTCCTGAGAGATAACACTGACTATAGAGTAGGCATTGCTCTTGACAACAGAGCCATGCCAGTCAGAGTTCACAGGGAGCTTTCTATGCTCCCGAGCCCAAAGCAGCTGTCTTTCTCATCTTGTGCCAGAGAAGTACACAATTCACTTTATAACCAGGGCATTCTTCTGTGTCCCCTCACAAAGCCTTGGATTTGCGCTCCAAAAGTTGTAGATGAAGTGGCATTTTTAACACTTAAACGCATGGCAAGTATTCCAACTAATTATAATCTATTAGTTTTGGCTTGTTGCAAGTAATCAAGACCCCAATACACACAAGGGAGAGCACATGTTTCATTTGATCTTTACTTCAGTAACACAATAGAGGAGATAGGCACTGAAGATGGAGGACATTAACACCCATCCTTTGTTGCAACCAGTACATGGAAATAAAACATTAGTTCTTCTCCATGGTTGTTACATCTGCCGATTCACGCCCAACAATCTTGCCTAAGTATCTTGGATCCTTTTAGGAAAACATTAGCTGAAGTTTGTGAAGGCATACCAGATTATTTTATGGGTTGCTTATTGCTTCAGGTCATTTGTGTATACTCTGAGCTGAACACCAGTTTGGCACAATCGACAGTGCTGAGTGAGACACAGTTTGGGGTTTTCCACTGGGATTTTTTAAGCTTGTGGGACCTAAGGAAATGGATAAGAGTTCTTTGCAGTTTGAGCTTGATCCATGTACCTCTTGACTTTTGGGGGCAGCTAAGCAGGGTGTGTGAGTGAGTGGATTTGGGACTTAATAAACTCTTCTTTGAGAGATGAATTAGATATACAGCAAGGGCATCTGTTTTGAAGAAAGTAGATGTCTTCCCTAAAAGTGACTATTTTTGATATTTTTCACTCAGGTCACCAAGTTTCCTTTTCTCCAGGAACTCAAGGTAGCTTACATAAGGATTCTCCCTTTATTTTTTTTTCAAGGCAATGTTTTATTTTTCATCTTACACTTTTACAAAAAAAGCAATGAGAATATTGGGTTTACAGGGAGGAAGTAGCCCCAATTTACCTTCTGAGGTTCTGTGGATAAGGATGGATTTGAACTTGTGTGTGTGTCTAAAGTCCTAGTTGATCACAATGTCAAACCGAATCTCAAATATGAGGTAAATTGTTCCTCAAATTGAGCTTGGATCCAGGTTACTATATTAACACATCCAAGCTACTTTGTTGGCAACAATATAGAAATAGTTGCCATTCTTCCGGATAGTTTTTCAACTTCTCACTGTAGTTTTTGATGGTCTTTCATCTAAGTTCTAGCAAGCGGACCTAGAAAATGGGATATTTTATCTATATAAACTAAAAAAAATTCAAAAGTGTTTGTACAAATCAAATTAAAAATGAAACTAATCTTTAGTGTCTCTGGATGAGCTACAGGAAAAAAAGATTCAAAGGAATAGTGCCTCACTTCAGTTTTTCATGTATGTCTCATTTGATGTCTAGCTGAAAGAATGAATAATTTTGTTCAGTTTTTTTAAAGGAAATTCAAAAATGCCAGCGTGATCTCATGATTAAGACACCAGGGTCGAAGTTCAGGAGACTTGAGTTCTAGTCCCGCCTTAGGCATGAAAGCTGGCTGGGTGACTTTGGCCCAGTCATTCGCTGGGTTGTGTTTTGGGGGGGAAATAACATGATGAAGGAGTATTAGGCATGCTTGCTGTTTTATTTATAAAAATAATAAAGGTGAGAAATAAATAAACAACGAATAATAAAATGAAAGTAATAAAATAATAAGTATGCCAAAACGCATTTCATGAAAATGACAGGCATGACTATCACAAAGGTACATCCATGGAAATACATTATACGGATCAAAACTCCCTGGGTCAATTCAAACTGAAGAAAATAGGAATGACCATAGATTGCAAAAGAGCAGAAAGAAAATTCATTAAGTGATCATAAGCATTCACACACACATACAGCAGCTCCGAGCCTTTAGCAGCTTTGGTAATAATTAACAAGCTTTTCTATTGGAATTATTAAGATGGAAATGTATGCAAGTTCATAGCAGCTATTAAAAAAAATTCTGCACAAACATTAGCCCTCAAAACAAGCATTCTGCCAGAACCATTTTGATGTGCAATTACTGAGCTCTTTAGGAAAACATGCCAAGAAATGAACAAAAGGAGTGACTAAGAGTAAAATTATGGCATTCTCCTTAGAGGGATTTAGACAATTAAAGTTTGATATCAAAAGAGAAATAGCGATTCAGCTAAATACTTCTCCTAACTCCTCTTTTTCAGCTTACTCAACATACAGTACACTCTCTGTGTGATGTTTGAAATCCTTCCATTGAAAGCACAGTTTTGCTCTAAATTGCTAATTCCAGAAAAATATGGGATCGCCAGCAGGTGTCTGAATTCTGATTCAGATACAGAAATTGTCTTTGTAGGAGGAGAACCATGTTAGACTACGATGACAAAAAAAAAAAAATCAGGAGGAATCTAGTAGCCCCTTTTCTAATTTGCAATTTTTAATATTTTTAACAATTTAACATAGAATGTCTAGACTGATGTAAACTGAATTTGCATACATTGAAAAGTTTCAGGCAGTCTCAGAAACTGTAATTAACACATTACAGTTAAATGGACAAGGTACTGGTAATCTGCCTCTCAGGTAATTTGTACCTGCATAACTAACCTTTCTTTCCCTTTTTCCCTCCCAGTTTACATCTGCCATCAGTCTAGCCACTGCGAATTGGATGAAGAAAATGTCTTGAACCAGCACCTCTGTGTCTTAATTTTCACCAAGATGTCTTACCTCAAAAAAATCCCAGTTTATTCCTTTTAGCACTAATTGTGCTTCCATTTCAATAAACTGAACAGGAAAAGCATGCTTTCTTTCATTTTGTAAATTATCTTTGTTTTACAAAAGGGTTGTGGGAGAAAGGTGAAGATTAAACCAGGTTTGGAAGACAGCTTGGTTTATAAAGCTATCCTGGTCTCTGTGGACTGAACTGCACTTATTGTTTGTAAGGACAGGAGGACCCCTACAATTTTAGGAGGGCAGGGATGATTGCATAGTCCTCAGCCTGCCCTTAGGTTGCTGGGAAGGTGACCACCACCTGAGTTTTCATTCTCTGAATCAAAAGTAGCATTTTGCCTTGCTCCTGTCTAGTCCACCTGCTGTGCTTCGTCCTGGCTTCCTCTGTTGACTCCATGCCAACTGGCTGATGGGTGCTCTGGTATATATACCCACAGCATCAGTTTTTGCTCTCTTCTTTTAATAGCTATTTTAATTTGGGAGGCTGGCCATGAAAGTTGTGGGGAGGGTTGGGGTTTTTTTTTCCGATTCAGGAGCTGGTAGTTCTTTGTTGTTTTTAACACATTTGTCAAAAAGGAGAGTAACATTTTAGTCTCTTCTTTTCTTAAATTTTAATTGTAAAATTGGTAGGAACTCTGCCAAGTTTCCCATCTAGCCCAAGGGTATAAGCTATAAAACTCTGTGTTTGCGTGTGTGTGCGCGCGCACATGCCACACACATGCACACACGTGTGCTTTAAAGCCAATGTTGACATCTGGCAACTTGTTTTCTAGGAGTGAGACTGTGAGACAGTGACTACTCTGAGATTAAGTGACACCAAGCCTTAATTGCTACACCAAACTGGCTCTCTGTAAAATTATTATCATTTGTTATGATATTTGGATGATGAAGAAAGGGAATCCACCAACAGGTGACATGTTAATCACATCCCAGACATACACGGACAACCCTATGACCAAACTAGAGAGGGAAGTTGAAATCTAGAATATCGGAAATCTCAAAACCTTTCTACAAACATTTCCAATAAAATTTCTGCAATTTTCAGTGTTCTCATGTATGTATATCATGCAATCATTTTTTCTCTTTTCTCTGTCAAGGACAACAGCCTCAGAACTTGGTGTAAACATTTTAAAGATTCATGTAATGAAATTTAATGAGAACCAGTTTGGTCTAGTGGTAAAGGCACCAGGCTAGAAAACGGGAGACTGTGAGTACAAATCCTACCTTAGCTATGAAAGCCAACTGGGTGACCTTGGGCCAGTCACTCTCTCTCAGCCCAACCCACCTCAGAGGGTTGTTGTTGTGGGAAAAATAGAAGGAGGAAGATGTGTTTTATATGTACACCACCTTTGTAAAAACAATAAAGGTGGAATACAAATAAATAAAATAAATAAAAATGTAAACATTTTCAGATTCATACAATCTGTTTCATTATACAACCTAGCTCACATTTGCTACAAGTCATTTGGGTTTTTAGCTAAGAACACAGCAGCCAAAAGTATGCACTATTCTGTGTCCAAATACATTCATATGCCCCAAAGGCTCATCTCTAACATCATCACAAACATTCCTCACATATTCCATAGATATATTAAACAACCAAGGGCATAACATACTAGAATAGAATAGAATAGAATAGAATAGAATAGAATAGAATAGAATAGAATCATAGTGCTAGAAGGGATCTTGAAGGTCTTCTAGTCCAACCCCATGCCCAAGGCATATACCTTCCGGACAAATGGTTGTCCAATCTTTTTTTGAAAACCTCCAGTGTACCTCCAGTGTACCCACAACTCCAGGAGGCAAGCTGTTCTATTGATTAATTGTTTCACCGATAGGTAATTTCTCCTTAGTTCCAGGTTAGATCTCTCCTTAACGATTTTCCACCCATTGCTTCTTGTCCTACTGTCAAGCATAGGAAATCAGAAGCCCAGGCTGAGCAACAACAATCTTTCTCTTTCACATTCATGAGGAATCTATTGAAAGCAAAGTTCTGGTCTCCTTATCTCGTGCCTGGCATGAGTCAGTGCTTTCCAAGTTTTGTTTGTTATCATCTTTATAGCCTTTCATTCAGAACTCTGACAAAGAAACTCCATAGGCAACTTAGTCAATTAATTTTTTTGTACTTATTGTTGTTATCTTTCCCTTTATTTAGTGCAGGGGTGTTAAACTTGCAACTTCACGTGGTGTGTCATGATGTATTGCAACTTTTTTTCCATTGCCAGCAATGGAGTGGGCCCGGTTTTGCTATTATGCATCCATCCCGCGGGCTGGCAGTTTGATACCTCTGGTTTACTGGAACAACATTCTTCCAATAATTAGGCACCAGTGTGGTCTTCCCATACATGTGACACAACTACTCCTTAGCAAAGCCCATGCATGTGGCAAGGTTTCTCCAGCTATATTCTCTGCACATGCAACCATATCATTTTTCAACATCTCCACATTTTTATGATTTCCTTTTCATCATTTTTTTTCCTTAGACACAAACATTTACAGCAATCATTTCATTTCAGTCTTTGGCATATCACAATCATTGCTATTTAAATCATTAAATTCTTTCTTCCCAGAATTGCTTCACTTCAGTTTCATCACTTTTATTCTCGGTCTCATTCACTCTGGTGGAAGCTCCTTTTTGATCCCTTTGTACTTACGTTCAAGACAGTATTTACTTTCATCAGAATTGCTCTGCATACTTACTTTTAATTTGAACTGCTCATTCCTCTCTTTGACTACATTCTTTCCAAATAGCCTTTTCTTTATACTCACGTTATAATGTCTGTCAGGATATCTATGTCATCCTTATTTCTCTCGTATGCATTTTCTTCATACTTTGTCCTTTTTAACTTCATTATTTCAGCTAGTATCATTTTTTTTTTCATATGCTCTGTATCAGGCATGTCAAACTCACGACGTCATGTGACATCGTGCGACGTATCAGAGCTTTTTCGCCATTGCCGGCAATGGGGTGGGCGCGGCTCTGGTATGATGAAACCGGCCCGCGGGCCGGCAGTTTGACACCCCTGCTCTATATGTATCTTCTTGTTTTTTCTGTGGCACTCAGGAATGTAGCTCTTTTTAAAAGTTTTCTGATCTTTCTTTACATCCAGTTTCTATCCATTTTATCGAGAGATCAATTCATCTAATATGTTTTTCATACGGGTTTGTATTTTCTTTTCCTACAGTTCCTTTATTTCGGTTTTCAAAACTTTTACTTCTTTCTTTTCTCCCATGTATATATTTTTTCTCAGTGAACCTTGGTGGCGCAGTGATTAAAGTGCAGTATTGCAGGCAAACTCTGCCCACAGCCTGGAGTTCAATGAGACTCAAGGTTGACTCAGCCTTCCATCCTTCCAAGGTCAGTATAATGAGGACCCAATTTGTTCGGGCAATATGCTAACAATGCTTCTAAATTGTAAATCTCCCAGAGAGTGCTGTAAAATGCTATGGGGTGATACATAAGCCCAACTGCTGTTGCTATGGCTATCCACTTTTAACTGGACCAAATAATGTCTTCTCTCACATTCAGAACCTCATGGTACCCTTTTATTCTTTATTAATGTAATGTTCTAAAGCAGGGGTGTCAAACTGCTGGCCCGCGGGCCAGACGCATCACAAGGAAACCGCACCCATCCCATTGCTGGCACTGGGGAAAAAGCTCCGATATGTCATGCAACGTCATGTGACATCACAAGTTTGACATGTCTGTTCTAAAGCTTTTATAATAAACATTAAACTTGATCATAGCTTTGGATTTATATTCATTTGTTTGCTATACACGTGTATAAAGTTTTCCACAGTGCTTCTTACTGGTGTGTGTATGTATGAGGGTATGAGGTAACATTTTAGCTTATAATAGGTATCCACCCATCTGCCAGACAACTTCTAAATAGGAGAGAATGAAGGAAGAAAGAGGTTGCCTTCTACTTTCTTAGTTCTTTGTAAAAAAATAAAAAATAAAAACTGAGCTCCACAAAGAAAATAAAATCACTTTTAAGCAAGCAGCATTACTTTCTCTGTTATAGGTTTTGTCGTGTGTCTGGTTCCTATTTATTTATTTTTCAATGGACTTGTAATTTATGCTCATTATGCTCATCTATACTTCAACGGCACAATAAATCAATCTTCTCCTTTTGTCCACAGCCCATAAAACATCAATAAAATAGTATTAAAAGGTCTACCAGATGGTACACCCTTGCAGACAGGCAGAAGAAGATAAGACCATTCTGTTTATTTTTGAGCATGGTAGATTGTTGTGGACTTACTGTCTCCATGAAAATAAGGTAAGAAAAAGTAGTATTTTCCCAGGGCAGGAGAATATATAATTGACAAATGCTCTATTATCTAGTATATGTGTAGAAGATGAATTATATAACACTATATAAATCACCACATATGTGTAGTATTTTGTATTTATTAGGAAGAATATATCCATTTAATTTTTCTTCTTTTACAACATAAAAATAAAGCCTACAAGGATTAGTCACATTAATGTCAGATGAAGACATGCAAAATTGGGCAGTAAATTATATTTTTCTTACAGCTTTCATTCATTTGTTAATCCTTAAACACAGTAGCATCAAAACAAAGACATCTTTTTGGGGATATTGTGCTGCTTAGATGCTTTTGCATTATAATGTCGTATCTTAAATTGGGTGGGTTTCTTAGTCCCAAAGAACAAGTTTCCAGTCCTTAAAGATACTAACCTAGTTTAGAAGAACACGGTACACCACCATCCTCAAGAGCTTCACCTGAACAATGAAAGAAGTATCACAAGCAGTATCACAATGCAGACTCTACCTCTTTTATAGATGCATGTGACATGTATAACACATGTATAAAGGGGGCAACGTAGGGAAGTTATAGCACACAAATGTTATTAGCTCCATAAATGTATACATCAAGCTTTACTAGGCAGTTGTAATATGCTTTGACATCTGCTAGGAAAAATGCAGAACTTTACTACAAGAGCTTGGAAAAGGGATTGATAAAGATTATTTCCTTTGACACAAAGCAATGACCCTCAAATTCCTATAAAATTAATGGGCATCAAGGAAATATAGCATTCTCATGGTAGTTAGGCAAAATAAACAAACAAATAAATAAATAAACAAGAAACAAGTAAAAGAAGCCCTATCCAGCTCATTTCCCCTGCTTGCGTAATTCTGAAGTCTGGCTTGTTAGAATATTTATTAAATAGGTTAGTTAAGGAAAGTGTTGTCACTTCTCCTTTCAAAAGTGATCTCCTGTCTCATTTTATTATCATTTGTTCCCCTTATCCAGTAGTGGGATTCAAATATGTGAACAACTGGTTCTCTGTGTGGATACCACTTCCAGAAGTCCATTCTGGACCTGGGCAACAAAAAATTAACTGCCGGTTCTGGCAAAGTGGTGTGAACGGCTGAATCCCACCACTGCCCTTATCACTTGTATAATTATTATCAGGCCCTTTGGTTTTCATATCCATTAGGCATATGCCCATGCATAGCCTATCCTTTCTTACAGTCTTACTCTATGTAAGAACTTTGAAATCCTGTGGCTCTTTTCCCTCCAAATCAGGACTCTTCAACCTTGGCAACTTTAAAATTTGTGGACTTCAACTCCCAGAATTCCTCAGCCAGCTCTTTTCCTGGCTGAGGAATTCTGGGAAGTCCACAAGCCTTAAGGTTGCCAGGTTGGAGATCCCTGCTCTAAATCCAGGAGACATAACTGTAACCTGCTAGCTTTGGAAATAATAATAAAGGATCATCGGATCCTTTTCAGTTGATGGCTTTTCATGAGTGAGTTCTCCATCATAATGGGCACCAGTTGCTTGTGTTCATCATTCTGTTTCCCCATCCCATGGTGGGTGAGAAGCAATGTGTCTTATGATAAATTGGGCTTTTCTGACTGGCTGTTCTCACAATGGAAGCCATTTATGAAAGCATGGAAGTAAGAGCTACTGGTTTATGGCTTCTAGCACTGCTGCAAGGTGTTGCTATTTTTCCATGCTGCTTGGAAATGAACTGCCTGCAGACAGCTAAGAGAGACGCGAATGAAATTATAGTTACCATCTATGATTCCTCTGGCTTTGCTATAGACACCATGCAGCAAGGAGATCGTTACATTG
This sequence comes from Crotalus tigris, assembly GCF_016545835.1. NCBI lineage: Eukaryota > Metazoa > Chordata > Lepidosauria > Squamata > Viperidae > Crotalus > Crotalus tigris. Next base: position 219,082 of record NW_024097199.1, read on the forward strand.
TCAGAGTATTCATTCCATTTTTTCAGGACTCAAATAGATGACTAAACACACAGAAACAGGCCTTCTTTCAGCTGCAAATCATACTTGCCTATGGTTATAACTCTTTCTTAAAAGTTATAATAGATCTCACATATAATAGATGTCAAGAACGTGAAAGATGAATGTGTTTTTTAAATCAGGTTGTTTAGAGTCTTGGCATTTGCATTTCAGATACTTTCAACACAAGATACAGGCAGGATCCCCACTGAATTCCACTAAACCTACTTCTGGGAAAAGAACTTAATTTTTAGTCCAAGCCTAAAGAAAAGTCACTGCCACTATCTTTATCCTTTCTGGGGCAGCTGTTGTTTGGAACTGCATGTTGCTGCAGCATTCTCTTCTTCACATTTCCAATTATAGAAACAGTTCACCCAGGAAAAATGTCCAATTATTGCCAACCCAATTTGAGAGGGATTAGTGCTTTTGGATTGTCTCTCACACACATTATTTACTTTTGATAATTTTAGCTTCATTTCTGAACTCTTAAGAGTAGTGGTCCTCAACCTGTGGGCTACAACTGACTAGTGGACTGTGAGGGGATTGCAATTGGGCCATGGAAATGGCCTGTGAGTAATGCGCGCCCACGCACATTCTCACTTGTGAGCTCAGCGGGCAAGCGTGTGCATATGTGTTCCATTTGCATGAGCGGCAGGCACATGCACATCGCTTGTGCAAATGGAGCTGTCTGTGCATGCGCATTACCAGCCGCTCACGTGGAATGATCCCTTCCCCCAATGCTGATCTGCAAAGCCTGAAATGTTGGAGAACTCTATTTTAAAGCTCCGTCTACAGATTCTGAATATTTTCCATTTCCAAGAACCTCAACGTAAACACCCTATTTGTACCAGGGCTCTTGGAAACAAATAATAATACAATGGATAACTGGCCATAAAAACATCACTGCAAATAATTATTTTTTCTTCCTTTCAGTCATGTCCAATTTTCGAATACTGCCTGGACTAGTCCATGCAGTGTTCTTGGCCAAGTTTTCCAGAAGTGGTTTGCCATTGTCTCATTCCTTGGGCTGAGAGAAAGTGACTGGCTGAGGGTCATCCAGTTGGGAGGGTCACAAACAGCGATCACGTGACCCTGGGTTGTTGCATCTGTCACAAATACATGCTGGTTGCCAAGCACTCAAACGTGACCCTAGAGATGCTACAATGGTCATAAGTGTGAGGACTGGTCCTACCAGTCACTTTTTTCAGTGTTGTAACTTTCAAATGGTCGCTAAATGAATGATTGCAACCTGAGGGCTACCTGTATAGATTTTGAACTTCTTCTTAGATTTTTGTATGGAGTTTGGGATCTGTTTAAGCTACCTAAGCAAACACTACATCTTTGTAAGAAACCTGACTCAAAATGGCAGGAAATCATATCCCTGATTTTTTAGTAAATGAGGCTGTGGGATCCCCAAAAGGCACAAAGACTTGGAACATGAGCGCACAAGGCCTTAGACTACACAATTCTGAAACTGAAACAAGAGGTTAAATCAGCCATGTCCCTTAGAAAGCTTTTGTGGCTGTTTTGACAGTCCTTTGCCTGGAAGGCAGTCTCGGTGGAAATATTCCCTGCAATAGATGCGGAGACAACTGGGAACAGCTTTTGAATTGGCCAGATGAGCCTTGCAAGACACAAGATTTCATTTGTGCTAACTGGCCTAGCAAAATGCTTCTTTGAACTGCTTTGCACAGCCTGGTTATCTATCAAGACCATATGGAGGATCAGCATATTCCCCACTGATTTTCCAACTCTGATTCTTTGTTTTTTAGCTCTCCTACTGACCATCACTGAAGAATACAGAGAGCCATCATCAGAATACAGGTAATCCCCAAGTTATGTGCATTCGCTTAACGCTCATTCGAAGTTATGCGATCAGTGCCCTCTAGTGTTTACGAGCAAGTCCCAAAATTACAAAAATTGCAGCATCACGGCAGTCCATGCTATGAGAGATTGGAAAATCCATGTGACTGCCAATGGGGGCTTCAGAAACGTAAAGGAACACTCCATTTCTGAAGCCTCCCCCCATTGGCAATCATACAGACTTTCGAATCTCTTTCAGGTCTCCTTTGGATAAAGTGTTTATGCAAGGATTCGCTGCGCTTTTAACAGCCCCACAGGTGCACAAACACTTTTTATCTGAAGGGAGACTTGAGAGAGATTGAAAGGTCCGTGTGACTGCCATTGGGGGGAACTTCAGAAACGGAAAGGGACGCAAATCTCTCTCAGGTCTCCTTTGGATAAAAAGTGTTTGAGCGGCAGCCGGCTTGAGTTTCTCCACTCCGTCCGAGTGGAAAGAAGCGGAGGCACAGAGTGGGATTGCTCTCAATAATGCTGGTGCATGCAAGCGAGCAGCGCACCCGCATCTTCTTGAGAGCAATCCTACTCTGCACGTCTGCTTTTTTCTTTTCAGCCGAAGCGAAGAAACTCAAGCTTCATTCCTGCCCTCAAACTAAGGCTGGCACACGCAAGCGAGCAGCATACCCAGGCCACAGACAGCATTGATTCCTGTGCTCATCCAACTGCAATTCCATGCTTTGCCCCATAGGCATGGAAACACTTCCCCTCCCCTCCCAGAATGGAAGCTTCCAGGGGCCATGATCTCTTGCAGAGAATTTGTGTTTGAACTCACACAATGTTACAGCACCCAGGAGCTTCCATTGTCAGCACGAAAAGCATTTCCAAGCCAACTCTCTTCTTCCTCAAAGAAAAAGAAACCGCGACAAAGAGGAGACAGATTTTGCAAGGCGAATCTGGCATGGCAGGAATGGAGGGGGAAGCAGTTGTGGGGAGTGGTGGTAGGGAGTAGGGTGAATGTTGCAGAGCCTCTGCGAACGACTGCCATGGTGCTGCAATATTCATAATTTTGGGACTTGCTTGTAAACACTAGAGGGCGCTGATCGCGTAACTTCAAATGAGCGTTAACTGAACGCTTGCAACTCGGGGATTACCTCTGTACGATCCAGTGATGTTTGCATGAATTGTACCTATGTACTGGGTTTATATCCCACTTTGCTTTAAAAAGCTTATGAATTCAGCTTTTTAGCTCATTGCCATCCAGTTATTGATAATTAAAGTTAAAATATTTAATCTAACCTACAGCCCTGGTATTGCTAGTGTCACCTGCTCCAAGCTAGGCAAATCTGATCCTGCTTAGATCAGTGCGATATGATTAAATTATATTTTAAGACGTTCAGTTGTAAGTTACCTGTAGTCTCTAACAGTGCCTTTGGTATTTTTAAGATGTGTGGACTTCAACTTCTAGCTGGCTGGGGAATTCTGGGTATTGAAGTCCATATACTATCAGTACTAGAAGTTGCTAAAGTTGAGAAACACTGGTCTATGGGCTCAACAAATGGGCCCATTCTAAAGTTGAAATTAACTTATTATTATCAGGCAGAGCTTTATTGTAGATGTTTGTAATTTATCACTGTAGCTGTATTTTATATTAAGTTTTAAACTTCAACTAAACTATTCTACTGCTAGGTTTTGTGTAGAATTTCTCTCTAATTTCATTTTTCTTCAGGCCATACTGCTACTGATTCAGGATATTTCATCTGAAGAAACAGATTCTAATCAATATTCGTCTATGCCATAATGAAATTGAAGGGGCTGCTTGATGCTTTTTGGGTTTGGCTGTAACAGGATAATACAATAATATAGAAAACTCCCATTAGAAATCAGGGTTTTATGTATCAGTTCTAATGTGTATCTGTTTTTGATTAACTTGCGTGCAACACCAGAGGCGCTAATGAAAAAAGTCACAAGTTCTATGAGCAGAAACTGGATCTTTATATTTTGGTATCCATAAATAGCATCTTAATCTGCTTTCGTTCAAAGTATACCTATCTAGATTTGGATTTAGTTTCTCCTCTTGGAGTATTTTAACCGATCTAGCTTTTTTTTTTTTCAGATTCTTCTAGACAAAATACTTGTCTTTGTCTTCCACACCTGATGAACTCTTCTCCTCAAGAGAACCTCCTAGAGCAACTCACTAGTCAGTTTAGACTTAATGTTATGATACAGGGTATCTTTGTTTGCAAATAGTAGCCTCTGAGAAAGCATCCCCAGGGCCACACAAGTCAAAACAGAGAGGTGATACTTTCCAAATACTCCCCTATGGGCTGAGAAAACTTTCATCAATCTTCCATCTCTGTTGCTAGTAGGGACAAAAGACAAATAATGAGTTATCAGTCCAGGAAAAGTTTGGATTCAAATCCCACTATCTTCCTATAGAAAAAAGATACATTTATACCTATAGGGATTTGCTTTTAGTTGTTCTATTTGCCCAAGCAAAGCTGAGAACTGGGGATAGTATACAATAGATGGCTCAAATAACCAATTCTGTCCCCTTCTCTCACCAGGAGGTTTGCTCCAATTGTAAACAACAGCCCAAAAAGGTAAGTAGCTAAAACAAAAGTACCGGAACTGAAAGGAGAAAAGCTGCACCTCAACTGTTATTTCCACACAGTCATAAAATACAGAACCTTCACTCGTTATCAAATACAGGCCTTCACTGAGAGGCTGAAATAATCTTGGCAGCTAAGACAGATTTCATAGGTATGGTGCCAATAATTAACAACAGGATAATAAACTGGACTAGGTAGTAAAATAATTCAGAAGGAAGAATAACTAGAATTAGGATCCAAGTCACCAAAACAGAGGAAAAAGGGCATTTGAGTCAAACTCTTAAAACTCAAAATTAAAAGAACACAATCCCTAAATATAATCTTCCCCATTTTTATGCTTACTCCTTTGTTGACCAAATGTAAGAACTACAGAAATGCACTGGCAATTTTTCAGAAGGAAGATACAAATCTTTTTTGAAAGCTATTTGCAGAATGCTATTAGGGCAAAAGTTTCTACAGAGCTTCAGCTGAAAAATATCAGGTATAAAGAGCCTGCATTTTATTCTAACTAATGAACACGTGCTTTGGAACACATCATCCACGAGGCAGCCAACATTTTTAGAATATTTAAGAAAACTGCAAGAGTTGGTGTGGGCACACCTCCCCCACCTGCCACTTCAAAGCTCCATGATCTGGTTGGTTTGCTGATATAGATATGCCAAAGAAAATGCAGACACTACTGAAACTGCATAAGTTTGGTTGACGGGGGTGGAGGAATTATTGTAGGTATGTAATTATGGTTGAACACTGACAAACTCTCTCAAGTTCTGTTTGAAATTTTTATTTGGAGTCCAGGGTTTTCTGGTCTTTGTAAGGAAGGAAATCCATAACAAATGGGATGAAGAATGTTAAAAGGTTATTCACATCTTTCAGTTCTAAAGAATATTTTTCTGCTATTTTCTCAGCAGTCCATGTCTCTGGAGAGCGCTGATGGTTGTTGAGAAGAGTCAAGGCTTCCTCTGTCAAGATTTTGCCTTTGGGAATAGTCTGAATGTCCTGATAATTGAACTGCCCATCTATTATCGGCCTGTAATCCTCCTGCTTATGTGGGAGATTTCTCCCTTTTTTTTTCTTCTAGAAGATGGCGAGAGAAAAAACAGTCACAAAAAAATCTGTTAGAAATGTGTTAGTCAATGTTCTATTTCTATATTAAAGAATTTATTTTTCATATAATCACCTATAATGAAGTTATGAACTACAAATAATCCTTGGGTTACAATGGCAATTGGAAGTGGACATAAAGCAGAATGTCACATGACTGCAATGGCAAGAGCCATTATCATTGTTAAGCAAGGACTCACATTATCTAAACAGAAGTCTTTAGATGCAGGATCCAGTGCCAATTATAGCCACCCTACTTATTTTATCTAAATGCAAGCCTGCTTACTTTTACATTTCATCCAATTGGTTTTGGCCAAATGTTCCAGCCTGTCAAAAAAGCCTCAGTATCTTATTTCTATTTATAATTGATTAGTCGTGAAAATATTCCCAATGAAGATTTGTGCTTTGGGTAACCTAAATGACAAGAGGCCTTACCCATTAATACACAGGATAAGAGACATAACCTCAGAGGTGCATCTTTTCTGAAAAATAAATGACCAGTCACACCACCTAATCATGAGGTAAAAAAAATTTTTATACACCTCGTTATTTTTTTAAGAATTTTAGAAAACTTTAAGTGGACTATTCAGAATTAGCCACAGAGCCTTAGTTTGGGTAACTGAGGCCAAGCAATTAATTGTTGGGCAAAAGATGCAAGACGAGGGAAGAAGAATAAGGAAGCCTTTGGAAATCCTACAGCCTAGTGTTTTTCAACCTTGGCAAGTTTAAAATGTGTGGATTTCAACTTCAGGACTTCAGCAAGCTGGGCTGGGAAATTCTGGGAGTTGAAGTCCAGACATCTTAAGAGTCACCAAGGTTAAGAAACACTGCAGCCCCTGTAAGACAGTGTCCCCTTGCCAAGTCATCAGTCAAAATTGCAGGCTGGGGACCAGTAAGGAAGGAGTGATCCTTCTTTCTCTTTTTAGCGCCACCTAGTGGGCTGCCAGAAGAAAGACTATTCTTTTCTTAAACGGATCCCTTGCAGAGTGAAATTAGGCTGAGCCACTGACCTATTTTATAGCATCCGAAAACACAAAGAATTTATAAACTGATATGCTAAGAGCTGTTCTTGCTTGAGAGTTTTAATTGCCATGAAAAGGCTAAGCACAGGGTCTGCTTTGCAGTAGACTACTGAAAAAGAAGACCAGCTATGAATGTCTTATATATTATTAGACAACTGCTTTATCAGAATCAACAGATCCGTCTTTGATCTGCTGCCATTTATTTTCCTTACTGGGTTTTACATTCTGACAGTTCCAAATAATTGAATTTTAAAATAAGCAATGCTAGGAGAGTGAGGGATTACCCTTTTAAGATTTTTTTTTCCATTTCTCAAAGTTGCCACCAAGCTCCCCAGAAATCTCTTTATAGATTGATGCAGGATTGATATCTCTTTAAATACTGTAAAAGGATAGTGGAGGACAGCAGCGATAGCAAACACAGCCATGGTCTTTTTTTTCCATATAACCTCATGAAATATTAAAATTCAGACTAAAAATAACTATCTCTGCGACTACAATGAGTGAGGGAGAGATGAACAGAAACGAGGCAAATAAAGATCTGGGACAGAAAGTAGAGCAAGCTACCAGAGGCACAGTGCAGGCAAAAAAAAAAGGGGGGGGTGGGGGGGTGGGAGATGGCATCTCCAAGCAGGATATTCTTCAGCATTTCTTTCTAACTTCTAAACTCTGAGAATAAGCTGTCTATAGGCCCTGAACTTAGCTCGTTCTCCAAATGCACGAGAGTTATTCTCCAGTTATCTCTCTGATATAAAAGTCAACATCAATTATCTTAGAAATTAAGAGAGAAAGCCCTATTAAATACAGATAACATTATTCCTGAATAAACTTCCAGATATTTGGTCATCTATGAGCACTTTAATGTCAAATCCCAAATACAGGTAAGTTGTTCAGATGTTCTTACTTTTGAATACAAGTAGTCACCAACTTATGACTACAATCGGGACCAGGATTTCCTTTGCTATGCAAAGGGTTATTTAAGTGAGTCCCATCCAATTTTAGGCCCCCTTTTTACCATGGTTTTTAAGTGAATCACTGCAATTGACAAGAGAATCCAGCTTCCTACATTTATTTTGCTTGTTGGAATCTGGCTGGAAAGATTACAAATGGAGAATCACATGATCGCCATTTGTAACCTAGGTGCTCTCGTGGCGCAGTGGTTAGAATGCAGTATTGCAAGCTAACTCTGCCCACAGTCTGGAGTTTGATCCTGACGGGACTCGAGGTTGGCTCAGCCTTCCAAGGTTGGTTAAATGAGAACCTAGATTGTTGGGGGCAATATGCTGACATTGTAAACCGCTCAGAGAGCACTATAAAGCACTATGGAGCAGCATGTAAGTCTAAGCTATCCCAGGATGCTGCAACCATCAAAAATACATGCCAACAGCCAGGCGCTCAAATTCTGATCACATGACCATGGGGTTGCTACAACAGTGTAAGTGCAAAGAGCGGTCATAAGTCACTTTTTTCAGCACTCTTATAATTTCAAATGGTTGCTAAATATATGGTTGTAAGTCAAGAATTACCTACGAGCATCTTTAAGTGCGCTTCGAATTACCAGGAATTCTGATGCATTTGCAGTGCATTGCCCAAATAACGCAAAACAGAATTTTGAGCAGGTGAAATAAAAAAAGACATTTGGGAAATATGTGAAAGAGATTTACAGATAGATCCTTGCATTTATTAGATAGATAAATGTCACTGAGAATGGGAAATATATGAGGTTAATTGCATTCATAAACTGAAAGAAATATCCTGCATTGGCTTGTACTGATATGGATAACAAATCAATATAAGAATGCAACAACTGTATCATGAAAAACCCTGAAACTTCTTTTGCCCCCAGTTTTGATTTGTAAAGCTGAATTATCAATGTGTGTGTGTACAATTCAAGACTCTGTAACTCACTTGCAAGCCTGGATCATTGGACTCAACATAGACGTCTTTCAAGAAACTAAGAAGTTTTTCATCTTTTTTCTTTATTTCTTCTTGGAAACTGGCAGACCCTGAAGAAAATAAACATACAAACCATAACTTTCCGTTTTTAAGAACAAAATAGCACAGTTCCAATAGAAGAGAATGTATGTCTTGCCAGGGTTAGTGGGGGTGTGGTTTTCTCCTTGGTAGCTTCTTGAATAGGATATTGTTTTCTGTTTGATTGTCTCCTTAATAGTTCCTTGAAACAAAAAGACCAGAACCAATCCTCTTCAGCAGCCAACATCCAGATAAGCAGAGATCAACACCTAACAAACAACCAAGCAAGTATAAAACGATACCCTAATCAAGGAACTACTAAGGAAAAAACAACATCTCCACCAATACTGGTGGGGCAAGCTACTGTATATAAATAAAACAAACACCACTCTCAATAGCACTGATAATGTTACCTAGTAGATTAATGAAATGCCTGAAAGCAAACTAATGGACTCCAGTACAGTTCTAAATGAAATCATAAACAAAAAGTTTGCATGTGCATTTACAAACACAGACACCCCACATACACAGAGAGAGAGACACATACAGGCTACTGAACTGCCTTTGAAATAGCCTGTACTCTTAAAACTTGAAAACAATTATTCCTCTAACTTGGGTCAGACCCATTTAATGTGTGCTGAGGAGCTCTGTCGTTGTACAGTATAATGGAGACATGGAAGACAAGGGGCAAAGAGGGTTTTCTGTGAAGTTAAGTAGGCCTGTCACCTTAGGAAAGAAATTCTATTTCTAACTCCTTGTCAGAAGGTCACAAATGGTGATCGCATGACCCCCGGGGAGACTGCAACTATCATAAATATGAGTCACTCGCCAAGAGGCTGAATTTTGATCATGTGACCATCGGGATGCTACAATGGTCATAAGTGTGAAAAACGGTCCTAAGTCGCTTTTTTCAGTGCCGTTGCAACTTTGAATGGTCACTAAATGAACTGTTGTTAAGTCAAGGACTACCGCTACCTGCTTCCTTACGGGAGTTATAAATTCGTTCTTTTGCAACACGGCTATTTCGGGTAAAGAACGGCAGACAGGGGAAAAAAAGGAGGAGATATTGTTCAATCATTTGTACAGTTACATCTCCACTGATGGCACAGGAGGACTTCCATATCCACGCTCTGTCTCGGCATCCTTGCACTTCAATTGCCTCCAACTACTGTTCGCAGACTGCTCATGGCTGCAGAGGCGCAGGCGAATGCTACTGAAAGTCCGACAAGCCAATCCCTCGAAAGGCGGGACCCAGAGCTAACTAACGCGCGCGCGATTTTCCAAAACTTGGGAGCGAAAGGAGGGTCGCTTCAATGTCACCAATGACACCATGCCCTCGAAATCGCGGCCGCTTTTGTTTATGCACCCCCCCCCCCCAGACCGGACTCTGCCGTGCTGATCATTTAAAGGACAACGCCTGACCAAGTAAATCTTCCCTTCCTCTGCAAGTTTTACTCCCAAGGCCGGGCTCCCATAGATGTAAAGGGAAGGAACCTAGTTCTTTTTGGACGCAGTGACAACAGTCCTTCCCTGCCGGGGGCGGAGGGGGCTGCCCAGGGAGATTCCCTGCCTGGACGGCGCCTGGTTCCCTTTCTTCCCCCAAATGCTTTTAATCCAGCCTCTCTGCAGTAGAAACCAAAGGAAGCGGCGCAGGGCATTTGCGCCCGCTGAACTCACAATCCGGCGTGGCAAGGGCTGCGGCTGGATGGCGCGGGGCGGGCCTGGGTTTCTTCTTACTGATTTCCCGGTGCGCTCGGTTCTCCACGTTAAACTTGCTAAGCACGCGGGTCAGCCTGCCGCCCATCGCACCGGCTCACGCACTCACCTCCAAACGCGTCGGGGAAAATGTCAGTCTGGCGTTTGCGCAGAAGGCCGGCAGTTGGCGCACAGACCGCGGCTGAGGGCGCCACCTACTGGAGCGGAGGTCGGGTTGTTCTAAAAGAGAAAGTCGAATTCTGGGATTTTTTCCCCTGTGAATCAAGGAAGGTGTGTGAGGTGGAAACTCTGCGATCCAATTAGGGTTGGGAGGACACAGACAATTGGAAAAGAGGACACACCTTTTAACTTTCTTGGCGTCCGTGACAAATATTACAGCGAAAAACCGCAGAAAAAAAGGAACTACACTTTTAGTATCAGAAAGAACAGTTTTTCAATTGCTGTATTTTTCTTATAAATCTTTATTGTCAAAAACGTGTCAGTGGTAATATAGAATCAACGATAACCCTCTTCAAATTTCACCACAGGAGCCTATGAGAATCATGTCATCATTCTAAAGACTACAGTGATTTGAAGTTATGAAGAGGATGGGCTGAAATTAATTGGAACCGCGCACGCATCAGGAAATAATGTCAATCTAGACTGTTGAATCTGTTACAGATGAAAGAAAGAAGCAGGCATTTTCACGATATCTCAAAGTTTTAATGGCTACTTTTTTCCTTTTCTTTTGTTATACCTTTTTCTTTAACTTATCTAATACTTTTATTTACTTTCTTTACCCCCCCAAATTTGCATTGTATTTAATCTCTTAAAATTTTCTTTAATAAAAATTACATGTAATACATAAATAATCAGATCTATCCCTATTTAGCTTTTTTGAGATAAAGCAAAGTTGGTTAAATACTGTTGCCTAACAAAATGAGATTTGGAAAAAGAAAGAAAATATGCAAACATATGCAGTTTCTTAGTGTAATATGAATAATAATCATCTTAATGATGTCTGGAATAGAAAAAACACTGGAAAAAGATGCAAAAATTGCTAGGTGACAGCTGATAGAAAGAAACATCTGATGGAGCTGACAGTGTCAGGCTTCCTTTCAATTCTGTTGCTTCTCTCTCTCTCTCTCTCTCTCTCTCTCTCTCTCTCTCACACACACACACACACACACACACACACAAAGAAGACAAAGCACAAAAGGACTGTGATGCTTTAAGATTAGCTTACAGAGCAGTGTGAAAACATAGATATAGCAAAGCCTGTTAGTTTCTCATCGTGACATATTTTCATTGAAAACCATTTCAAGCATCTTTGAGGGCTAGATTGCCTGATCAATGCAATAAATAAGAGAACATTTAATCTTGAACTAATTACTGAACAATCTAACTCACCAAAATATAGTGTGGTTTGGCCTGCATGTCTTTGCTCCAGATATTTGTCCTTTGAATCAAAACTGGTTGTACAGTCCAAGAAGTTATGTTTAATATAGTAGGGTACTCGGATTGAGAAGTTCTTTTCCATGTGTGGAGAAAGATTCAGGCCTCATAAACTATTAACATTTTTGTTTCTTTTGTTTTTAACCTGTAAAATAATAGGTTTTTAAAGAGAAAACTGTGCCAAAGCACTTTTGTCCATTTTAATAGGAGGGACAGGTAGTTTTTGTTTAACCACCGTAATGAGTACTGGAATTTCTATTACTAAGCAACAGCAACACAGTTGTAAAATGTGACATCATGTGGTCATCTTTTGGGACCTGCTGACTTTCCCTTTGTTTATTGAAAACCAATGAAGGCTGTAACATCATAATTGTGAGCTGCTTGCCAAGTGGATGCTGCAATCTCCTAAGTATGACTGGTCATAAATATTTGTCCAGCATTGTGGTAAATTTGAATGGTTGCTTAACAAATGGCTAACCAAAGACCATCTGTAGTGGTAATACTGTAGCTATCCAAATGATAATTGTGCATATAAGTAAATTTATGCATATGTAGAAAAACAGTGGCCAAATGGAAAAGAAGATGCAGCTCTTATGCCTTTTTAACTGTTGCATAACAGGTTACCAAGCTCTACAACAGTTGTTACTGATCAGTTATCTAATATATAAGAACCCTGTTTTCTCTTGTGTGTGGCCCTATTAATTAATCAATAGGACACATAGGCAAATAAATGGGGATTCCAATTTATGATGGCACCTTTTCTGTTTATCTACTAATAAATGTGAGCCACAGATAATGCATAATTTTGATCTGGATTTGCTTGTTGCAAAAGTCACTTTGTTTATTATATGTCAGGAAAGCACAATGACTTTTCATAACACTTCTTCAATGTGGTAAGTTGTTATACTAGTACCTAGCCTCAAGCACTTAACTGTTGGTCCTGCCAAGTGCAAATCCTTACAGTATGTTTTTCCTGCATTTTTTCTCTCTTGCCAATGGACATTTTTCACACGGATGGTTCTTCAAAGAAAGAAAACCCCTCTTTAAAAAAAGATATATAGTTACAGAATTTGGTCCTGGAATTTGCCTGAGGCTGCTTGCCCCATGTGAATAGAATAATACGACTAGTCATCCAAAATGATTAGCTTCCTGCCTGTTCTACAAGAAAAACATCTGGTGGTATTCCAGCATATTACAGCTTTGTAAGCAGTACTAAAGTTAGGAATATAACCTTTGTAAGAAAGTATTCTTGAGGTCAATGGTTTCATGAAAGGAAATAAAGATAAGCTTTATTTAGAAAACAATCTGGTGATAGGAAAGCCCAAGTAAAATTTATCTTCAAGTTACGTTTATCTTCAGCAAAGAGCTTATTTCTTTGATGGAGAGAGAGCACATGGTTTCTAACTTTAGGTATTAACCTGATATGTTTCCTTTCCAACATCCCCTTCCTGAACAAGATGCTTGAGAACAGAGGCTAAATAAATTAAAACTGTTGTATAAAAGAGTTTTGGGTCCAGTTTTGGCACCTAAACTGATTTGGTCACTTTATTCATCTTTCAATAAGGAGAGAGAGAGAGGGAGGGAGAGAGAGAGAGAGAGAGAGAGAGAGAGAGAGAGAGAGAGAGAGAGAGAGGAGTACATTCTGCAACTTTGGATACCATATGCCATAGTACATAGTATCCTCCTAAAGAGGTTGTTCCAGCCACATGTAGATGGGGAGGGGGGAATTAAGTGATTACCTGAGTTTATCCACAATCAAAAGGGTACCAGCACATATTTGTAGTTCACAATTATTTTCCCTCTAAGAGCAAATAACCATCATAATGTGACTTTAATTTAGCAATTTATCAACATTAGCACATGCATATGTTGATTATTTATTGGACCCTATCCACTCATAGTTTTAATAGCTGCTAGTCAAATTTTAAGCGATGTGGCAATTACTGAATAAAATAAATGTCAATCCTGTGCTAGTTGGTATCTCTTCTTTGTAGTATTTCACTTTTAATGATTTCAGACAAACCTCAGGGTGGGGATCCTTAGCATAAGTGTAGAGATATAGCTGAGAATGAAATGGTGGCACTTTCTAAACTGGAAAAGGAGATAGGCAGAAAGCAATTTCAGCTGCATAGTTCAGCTTCACACACAATACTAAAGCAAAGACAAGCAAATCACAATGTCTTTATACAGCGTGTAATCTAACTAGCCATTACAAGTGGATCCCAAAGACTTGATAGAAGGATGTTTATTAATTGGAGAACTGATCTATCTTTGGAGTATATAATGGGCTAAGGCAGCAGCCTTCAACCTTTTGGGCACCAGGGATGGGTTTCGTGGAGAGAGGTTTTTCCCACAGACTGGAGGGGGTGTGGTTTTGTGTGCTGCCTGCATCCTGTGGATGGGGCTTTGCTTATTTGCATGGCCCACTTTCCAGCATGCCATGGGCTGGTGCCGGTCCATGGACCAGGGGTTCTGGACCCCTGGGCTAATGTGTTCAGACTCCACTATATTAGGCAATATAGGAAAAAGTAGCAATGAAGTCATTAATGATCTCAGGAAATGTTTCTATATTGTATTTCAATTTAATATTAAGAGATGATTCACAAATGTGTAATCAGTGTGTAAGAAGAGCCTTAGTATTATTTCATCATTTGTTAAACATTGGCCAAAGCAATCCATCCGGGAAGCTGATAAGCAGAATATGAACTGGGGGGAAATTGGGAGAGGAAAAAAAATCCAGCTTTCTCTTGCCAGACACATGATGCCTCCATCCCTAATTTGACCACTTCTTTTATATGTTGGGTTTGAAAAATATTAAAAAAGAGCGACCAAGATTACAAATCTTATATGTTACGAATACTGTAAAAGGAGAAACTGACTGATGTTTCTTTGCTAGGCATTTTAAACATGGCTGACCCATGTTATGATCTACAAATACATTTCATTGGCTGCATTCATGACTCTAAACAATATCCAAACCACAGTTAGTCTTTGAATTACAACGACAATGGAACCTAGAATTTTGGACATAAATTGTTGTTGTCATAAGCTGAGACACTGTGTGACTAGACTCAATTTTATGACCATTTTTACAACAGTTGTAAAGGGAGACACTGCAGTCTAAACCCAAACAACAAATTTCATTTTGTAGTGTAAGGTACATCATCAATGTTGATGTGTGGAATTAGATTATTACAAGAGTCATGTATGTGAGTCATAATTTCTTTCAAAATTGATTCAAGAGTCCTCAAGAGGAGAGGCTATAATGGTAATGGAAGAGATCAACCAGTATATTTTCCAGATAATTAACTTGGCTAGGAGTATGAGGTCCAATATGTTTTCAACCTCTTTTATTAGAAATGTCATTTTTCAAAAGAAAGAAGAAACTGCAAGGTTAGTCTTCCTGGATATATCCCTAACCAACAGAGAGGAATTAGGCTGAGGGACTAAAGCAGCCATTTGGGGGAACTGTGGCCATGTCATGTTGGAGATCAAACCAAGGAAGATCAAACCAATGAGAGAAGTCAGTCATACATCATGAATTTCAGGAAAGCAAATGTTAATGAATTCAAACAATAGGTGGGCAGTATGCCATAACTTGAAATTTTAAATTTTGAACAAACCAAAATAAGGGTTCTTTAAAAATTGTTATAGGGGAAAATATTGATTTAAGAGACCTGGATGCAATGGACATTTATATTGTTTGTATTACGTTGTTATGCAAATAATCAAAAGATACAAGTATTATTTGTATAATACTGCTGTAAGCCATTATTCTCCAATTTAATGAACAATTAGGAGTAATAGATACCTTTTCCAGACAAATAGTCCATTAAAGTGCTGAAAGCACAAGCATCCCATAAAAAGGGCAAATGGGAAAAGCTTAAGAGGTGTATGATTAACTTATGAATCTGCTGAGATGGAAAAAAGAATTGGAAAGGGAATGGAAGCAGGGCTGCTAGATATGGAGGAGTACAAGCTGGTAACTCCAACCAGAGAATAATGCAAAATATAAGGATTTATGGGGGTTATATTTGGATTCAATTAGAAAGATGGGGAAAGGAATAATGGTATCTGGGGAGGAAAGGCTCAATAACATTATCTTCTCTCAACCACAATAGTGCCAAAATAGAACACTTCTGTGCCTTATTTAATTGTTGCATATTAAGAAAAATTATTTTTACAAGATTGAAAATGGCCAATGGCAGATTTAAATAAGATTATCTAGGTTTATTCCTAGTTAGCACTTGGGACAGGGGAGAGCACCAGGAAATCCAAGAGCCACAAAAATAACAAAAGAAAGCTTTTCCTGTTATTGCCAAGAATACTACACGGAAGTTTCCATATCATTCTTAACAGCCCAGATTAATTTGACCCAAATCCAGAAAAAAGCCAAGAACCATATAAAGTGCGTACGTATGCAGAGTGAATGAAACAGGTCTTGTGTTTCCTTCTTTTCCTCTATTACTATCTAGTGGAGTGGCTGTTACTAAACAGTTATTAAAGGAGAGGAGGATTAACATGAATTACTGACTGTTAGTAATAGTGTAGTGTGGCAACTAAAGCAAGAAACAAGAGGAAAAGAAAAGCCTTCCCCTCAAAAGCACTTTTTCTAAGCAGTGATTTATAGTCATGGATTTAAGGCATCAAACTACATATTAAATAAAACATATTGTATTGCTGATCAGAAGGAACATTAGCAGTAAATTAAGAATACACCTATTATTTAACAGTGTGTTCTTGAAAGGTCTTGTGTGAGTGAGAGTCAAATATTTTGTCCCTTGTCAGATTATTTGGGATGCAATTATTTTTAATTGGTGACATTAATCTGAAAAAAATGTTATATAAGCTTATTTCAAATTCTTCAGGGAAAATTAGAAGGGCTCAGTCTATTATGGTTGTGTTTTATCTGTTCGCCACAATTTATTCTAACAATGAAAGGGAACTCTTCAGAGTTTGCCAAGTAGGAGGTCCATGCTTGTAAGAATGAAGGAATGCCTGCAGTAAAGATATAGCAATAGTCAATAAATGCATTCTTTTTATAGCTGGGTGACAGTAGTGTCAGGTCTTAAATTGGGTTTTTTTCCCTCTCCTATGCTGGTTGAGAGAATATCAACTCTTAAGATCAGTTACTAAAGGTGATTAAATGCTAAAATATTTAAGAAAAATTGGAGAAGGTACTATGGCATACTATACAAATTATAGAGCAGTTTTTAGCTGTGGTCAACAAAATGAAATCATTAGTGACATATTGATATTGGGCAGATTATAAAAATTAGATTCCCCATATCTGACATAAATATTGAAGATTACTACCGTGGCATTGCCGCTCCAGTCTCCTCCAGGTATCTTCGGGACTAACTAGGAGATGGTGTAGTTGGGTAGCAGGGAGGGGTGCAAAGTTCCTGCCAATTAGCCTTCGCTGCAGACAACTTACATGTGCAAAATTTGCTGGTCGGATGTTTTGGCGCGCTCAGCAGCAATTCCTATTGGCTTTCAAAAGCTGATAGGGGGAATAGCACAGCTCATGCAAAAGTTGAAAAAAAAACAGCAAAAAAGGTGCTGGAACACCATTCTGAGCATTCTATGAGGGAAAAAAAAAGCCCTGCAGATTAGTCTTCAAATATCGAAAAGGAGGACATGTAGGAGGACACTTTTCGAGGGAGGACAGAACTCACAAAAGGAGGACTGTCCTCCCTAAAGGAGGACGGTTGGTCACCTTAAAGAGGATGTGTAGTGTCTCAGATAATCTTACGGATCCTGCTCAAGCAATGCTTCTGTGCTATGTCCTGGATGGGAGGCAAGGAACTACCAATGATCTTTTCGGCCATTTTCACCACTCTCTGCACCGCCTTCCTGTCTAAAGCAGTGATGCTTCCAAACCAGACTGTGATGCTGTATGACAGGATGCTCTTGATCGTCCCTCTGTAGAAAGTGGTCAGGACAGGGGAAGGAAGATGTGCTTTTCTCATGCAAGCAGAAAATGCAGGAGCTGCTGTGCCCACTTCACCAGTTTCTCACTGTTGAGTGACCAAGTCAGCCTACTTGTTAGCTATACACCCAGGAATTTGACACTGGTAACCATCTCTATAGGTGAATCATTAATGCACAGAGAAGTGTGGCTGTGCCTGCCTTTTCTGAAATCAACAATGATCTCTTTGATTTTTCCGGTATTTAAGACTAGGCTGTTTTCCTTACACCAGTTCACCAACCCCTCAACCTCGAAGTAAGCTTCCACCTTGTCATCCTGAATAAGGCCCACTACTGTTGTATCATCTGCGAACTTCACAATATGGTTGGCGGCAAACCTGGCACAACAGTCATGAGTCAACAGGGTGAACAGCAGCGGACTTAAGACGCAGCCCTGAGGAGAACCTGTGCTCAAGAAAATGGTATTAGAGGTATTTGTTGGCTAAAATATTGTAAAGATAACTAAAAGAGGTCATTATATCTAAAAAGTGATAAAATAGTTGAATTGGGGAAAAATATTGTGAGCTTGAAACCTAGACCAAAATAGTGAGGGAAAGATAGGATGAGGTTAAAAACTGTCTTTTCTTTTGTAGCTCAGAGAACATCATAAATACACTTTCAGTTCTGAGCTACACATATTTATACTTTTGGAATCTTTAACATTGGCAAGAACAGAATCTCAACTGTACCTGAAGATACCAGGCTAACTTAGAGAGGAAGGGGAAGCTGTTCTTGCTGCCAACAAGTCTTGTTCCAGGAAGCACTTTCTTTTACTGGATTATTACACACTGCTGTGTGTCTGGCTTGTACATTGTACTGGGTCATATTTGTTTTACTCTGCTTGATTACAACATTGGGTGAAAAAGTTAAGACGGCAAATGCAACATGATCAGGACACTGCTTTCATACACATCCTCCCTTGCAGACATTCCTGGTTGAGTAAATGAATTGAGCTCACCTAATTCGTAAACCCTCTGCTATGAATAATAGCTAGGTCCACACTTTGTCTCTTGGTGACCAAAAGCAAGTGATTTTAGGGAAATCATTCTTAGTTCAGCCTTGTTGCAAAGTCTCTATGGAGATTCTCAGTCATCCAGGTCATGGCTGTCCCAAAGGTTCTTTTTCAAAAGGCAACTGGACTTTGTTTTTCCTTGAGGACAGTTTCACTTCTCACCCAACTGAAGAAGCAGCTTCAAGGAAAAACAAAGTAAAAGTGCCTTTTGAAAACCCACTTTTGGGTCATCACAGAGAGATTACTGAATGTTGGAGAAAAGTATGGGGATTTTTTTTTTTAAAGGAGAGCAGAAAAGTCAAACTTGATTCTCCATGAGAATATGGGCCACATCGATGTCATTTTGTTTAAACAATATGAAAATGCTTTGTAACTGACCATTTTTTTAAAAAAAAATTTTCTTCAGATTTTATTAATCCTTTTATTAAAACAAAGCCAGACACAACTCCTTGGTGTAGCCTGCAACAGGTCTAAGACTTTTCATCTGAAGCTCCCCAGCAAGTCACAACAAGATCAGGTAGCAGGTGCGGATTATCTGCTGAGTCTCCTGGAGAAAAGGTAGGGTATGCATCCAAAGAATGAATAAAAACACGTTATGTTTCACCGCCAAAGAAAAAAATGTCGTCTGCCAGGTAGATTTCAATATAAGGGTGTGGCGGGGGACGAAACACTATGCTTCTTTCCACCTTCCGCTGTCAAAAATGTCTCGGGCCGGTCCCGCCATCCTGGAAAAGGCCTTTGAATCCGCATGCGGCGAGGCTTTAATACAACCCGCCAGCCGACAAGCAACGAAGGCAATTCCCGTTTGATCCGCCGTTTCTCTTGCGCTCCAAGCGGCCTCCAGGCTCCTCCTCCTCCTCCTCGTCCTCCTCCTCCGCCTGCAGGTGAATTAAGACGACCTCCTCCGGCTTTCGCGGTTGCTAACAATGCGTTGTCGCCGCTGCCGTCGCTCCTGCGCACTGGAAAAAAGTGGAGCAATATTACTAGGAGGAGGAGGAGCAGGAGGAGGGAGAAAAAGAAACGATAAAGAAAAAAAAAAAGAGAGAGAGAAAGAAAGCGGGAGCAGATCTACTCCATCCTCCTATTCCTGCAGCAGCAGCAGCAACAGCCCGCCGGGTACATTCAGCGCCGCTTACCCACAGAAGCCAGCTTCCCTTCTCTCTGCTGCCTTCGGTCTCTTCGGCCCACCGAGATCGGAAGGAAAGGCCGGACCGATCCGGTTGCAACGGGACGCGGGGGCTGCCAAGCAGTCTTGCTGCTCCCTTCTTGGAGAGGTGAGACTGGGCGAACGAGGGCGGACTCCCGCCCGCGCCGCCGAATAGACTTTCCCCGGGAAAAGCTCGCTCTTTTAAGCTTCCTATGGAAACGAGGAGCCGCTTTTCCCATAGCGCGGAGAGGGGAAGGTGCGGGAGGCAGGACGGAGCCCCATAAAGAAGGCCTAGTGGCCCAGCGGCTGCCGCAGCCCCCCCACACGCCGTTATTACCCCGCCGCCGTATAAGAGGAAAGTCTACTGAGTTCCCCGATTATTAAGCGGGCCGGGAGGTGTGTGTGTGTGTGGTGGGGGGTGACTTGCCCCTCAACCAATAACGGAAGGCTTTGCCTTGGTTGCCGGGGCAACCTTCAACGGCGCCTGTGGGATACATCGCCCTGCAGCAGCCCTTCAGTTCGTTTCACAACTGACTTCAGATTGCCCCCTTCCGCCCCCCCTTTTTTTGGCATTGCAGCATTTCTTGAGAGGACTACTGGGGCGACGGGGGTGGTGGTCTGGGAAAGGATGTCCGGGATGGGGCCCTTTGGGTGTCTCTTGACCCTGATTTTGATCGTCGAATATCAAATGGCAGACTTGGCTTTTGGTGACCGGCCCCTTAGAGAGGAGCGATTTGCCCAGTTGAGTGACGGGGAGATGCGTTTGCATGTTGTGCCTTTTCCCACACAAGTGTTCAATTTGTCCCTGAGGATTTCCATCATCTCAGCAATCTTTCCCCTGACCTTCCTGGTTGAAAGGAAGGCCACCCCCCCCCCAAATAACCCCGCAGTTCTGGGAAAATACTCTTTAAGAGAAGAGGGTACAAGCTGGGGTTGCCAAGACTTGTTTTTCTGAAGCCCTGGTCTTTTGAGGAGGATATCTAAGGTGTGGTTTGTGGTCTCAGGCCAGGTGAGGGGAAAGGAGGTGTCCTTGTTCAGGATGCCTTTCACATCGTTGTCATCTAGAAATGCAGATACTGTAGAACAGTGGTGCTCCTCTTTGATGACTTTTATTGTTTTAACTATGTATAAAATACAAAGAGAAATAAAAATAGGACATTAAGGGAAGGAAGAAAGGGGGGGGGTGAAGAAAATATGAGGTACAAGGGAAGAAAGAAAAAAAAGTATATTCATTTTAGCACAGTGCTAGATAACAACATTCCAGCCTCAACCTTTTATTTTTATGCATTAGTATAGGACTAGCCATTTCTATAAAAGTATGTATAGTCAAGGCCATGGTTTTCCCAGTTGCAATGTATGGATGTGAAAGTTGGACCATAAGAAAGGCTGAGCGCAAAAGAATTGAGGCCTTTGAACTATGGTGCTGGAGAAGACTCCTGCGAGTCCCCTGGACTGCAAGGCAGTCAAACCGATCAGTCCTAGAAGAGATCAACCCTGACTGCTCTTTAGAAGGCCAGATCCTGAAGTTGAAACTCAAATACTTTGGCCACGTAATGAAAAGGAAGGGCTCACTGGGGAAGAGCCTAATGCTGGGAAAGATTGAGGGCAATAGAAGAAGAGGACGACAGAGAATGAGGTGGCTGGATGGAGTCACTGAAGCAGTAGGAGTGAGCTTAAATGGACTCCAGAAGATGACAGAGGACAGGAAGGTCTGGAGGAACATTGTCCATGGGGTCGCAATGGGTTGGACACGACTTCGCAACTAACAACAACAAGCCATTTCTATAACAACAAATTTATTTAATCGGCGAAACCAAAGTTTCATTTTTTTCATCACAAGCACAAAATCCAGAAGTGATATCCAAGTAAAAAACATAATTAAATATATTCTCCTCTTTGAATAAAACAATTTAACTATTTCTGCTTTATCTTCCTTGCTGTGGAAATATGTATTTCTATTTGCCCTTTATAAACTATCACCATTTATATCAGGGGTGTCAAACTCGCCGCATCACATGACATATGACCTATCGTTACTTTTTCCCCCTTGCCGGAGCTGGCATGGGTGGAGATGGGATGGGCTGGGATGGGCATGGCTTCCC
Source organism: Crotalus tigris (assembly GCF_016545835.1). Classification (NCBI taxonomy): domain Eukaryota; kingdom Metazoa; phylum Chordata; class Lepidosauria; order Squamata; family Viperidae; genus Crotalus; species Crotalus tigris. The sequence continues at coordinate 241,002 of NW_024097199.1, forward strand.
ATGATGCATCCGGCCCATGGGCCGGCAGTTTGACACCCCTGATTTATATTAACAAAATTCACTGTATCATTTCAGATTCTTTAACCTTAAAGGGAAAAATACTTTTTTTCATCCATTTTAAAACACTAAACTTTTCTTTAAAAACATTTCTGCAGTCAAAACTTTCTAATGCATCTTTTTTTACTTCCCCTTAACATGCATACTTTAAAGTTCACTATTTAGATCACTCCTTTCAAGTTACCCTCATAGAATATTTTTTTCTTCTTGTATACATCCTTTTAAAATTGTAAACCTTTCTTTAAACTAATACATCTTTTTTAACTTTCTCTTAACACAGATACTCTCAAATACACTTTCAATAATATTTTACAAACTTTAGGGATTACTTAAGCATTATATATGCTGTAAAGGAAAAATACATTTTCAAATTTAAAACATTAAGACTTCCTTTCAATTACAAATATTAAACTGATGAAAATCCATCCTAATTCCAATTGACTCATTAAATTTAAGTCACTCTTTCCAGCTTGCCTTCAAAGAGTAAAGTCTTTTTGCTTTCTGGAATGTTTGTCAAGTAATTATAAACTCTTTTTTTTTTCCAAGGATTTCTCAACTTTGTTAATGTCCATAAGGAAAAAGTCCCAAACTTGTCCTTTTAAAAATTGCAGTTTTTCTTGGAGCTCTTCTTTCAATTGTGTTGGGAGGTTTATTTTTAAACCATCATAATAAGAGTTGGTATCAGGTTTATATTTCAAAATTGCAGTTCAGTCCTTTGCATTGTCAGCTACTAGTCTAGTGAAATTGCCTCGGTGGTTTGATAACTTTCTACACATATTTGCATCTCTGAAGTAGTTGAGAAGTTTTTTTAAACATCCTTGGAGCATAGCTGATCTATGAACTGGTGTTTTTTATTTAAAGATTTTTCAAATCTCTAATAATTTGCTCCTCCATCTTCTTATGTAGAGCAGTGGTTCTCAATCTTTTCTTCACCATGGATCCCCTTTAAATACCTTTTGGGGCCACAGACCATGGCCACGGACCACCAATTCTTAACTCAAGATTTAAATCATAAAAGTTCTTCAAGATTTTATGGACCTTCGTGACAACATCACGGGCCCCCAGGGGGTTGAGAACCAAGGCTTTAGAGCTTTTCATATTGTAAAAAGCCATATGATAAACCTGTGCTATTAGCTACATCAAAGCAGTTTGAAGAATAGGCTTAATTTGACTGTTAATGGAAAGGAATCATATCGCATTCTTAAAAACTACTTTGTCCCCCCCCTTGCTATTCTGGGGCAATGTACATAATTCTTGGGCTGCTTCCTTTATATCCAAATACGGATCATATCCAGATATTCTGGACTTTCGGATCATGTTCTGAAAGTCTTTGTGAGTATGGGGGTTTCCCCTTTTTTTGTTTTCCATTTGCCCTTTTAAAAACATCATTATGGTACTTTTTCCTGTTAAGTTTCCCCTGTCTCTTCCCTTATATTGATTGATCTGTGATGTACTTGGATGAGGAAACGTTCACGGAAGGCTATTTTGACTGGATTCGCATACAGTTATGCATTAGGCTAAAGTGCAGTTGACTGATTTGTGTTTCAGTGTGTTGTGAATTGAAGCAAGAGAGTTAAATCAATAAAGCTTGGTTTTGTTAATATATGCAATCAAATTCTTTGTGACGTTGACAGTGCATTGTTAATGTGTCCAATCAAAGTCTTTTGAGAAGTTATCAATACATATTGCAATGCATGTTGACAACTTCTCTTGTTTTGGTGGTATTTATTTATAATGAGCTTTGGAACAGGAAATTGGGAGATAACATTTCTTGAAGATTTAGAACTGGGCTTTAGGTCTTGGGTTGCTGACACCAGATAAAGAGATTACTGCTAGTGGTGGTGTTTTTATACAGTACATTATAGTATGCTGTACAGTGGTCATCTCCTGGGAGATTATAAAAGTTTTCTACAAAATATTAGTGTGTTGGGGGAAAACGATGTTTAAACTTTTGTTTTTGAATAGTGCAGAAAGTCTACTGGAAAATGTAACAATCATTTATGCAATTCTAAGCAGTTCTTTGACTTGGGTCCAATTTTTATCATGTAATTTATGAAAACCTTTCAGGCTGAAACTCTACAGTAAATATTAGAAGTAAATATATAAATAAGCAAACATAGGAAAACAGCTTTGCATCCAGCTAAAATTCTGTGTATTCCAACATCCTGTTTCTATAGTGAGCCTGACAAATTGGTAGGGGGACAAATAAGAACTCCTTTGCACTAATGTTCATCAGCCTTTATCCTGAGAGCCCTGAGAAAATGTATAGCTATCATGATTAGTAGCTATTAATAACTTATTCTCTATGAATAAGCCTAATAATCTTTGAAAGCTATCCAGCTTTGGGCTTATCACTTGGAATAGTAAATTCCATGGCTTAAGCATGCAGTATATAAAGGAGTCCTTGTTTTATTTATCCTGATTGGAAAAGATTGTTATGGATCTTCTGTTCATCTGCTTTCTTCACAAAATGCCTGATTTTAATGCTTCTTGTTGCTTCTCCATAAACTATATTTAGTTTTTGTTAGTAGCTACCGTAGTAGTGGAATCTGTTTATAAGGATATTTTGAAATTTGGAATGACATGGATGCATAAAGCTCCAAAATTATGGAATAGATGTGGGTTTGGGGAAAGAAACAGAAAAAATGAACAAGAATGGAAATTATGGCAAAGTAGCAAAACTTTTGCTTTTGCACTCAGGGAGAATTAGCCCAACATTTCTGCCACTTGTTTTATTTTGGGGAATGTAGGCTAAGGAGCAAAATGAGTATTTAAACACTCATATTACTTCTTGAAATTCCAAATACCATTCCCCAAAATTCAGGCCTCAAACCTTTCACTTTCATAACAGGTTCGTCCTCAACAGGATTTATCAAGTCTTTAAGCCAACAAAAGTAATAAATCTTTATATTATGGTATTCCTTTGGGTCTATTGTTTATGCAGTTTAAGCTTATTGATGAGAGAGAAGACCTAAGATGGCAATTCTTTGCCATTTTATCATTGTAATTTCTAGATAAAGCTGTCTTGTAAATAAACCCAGAGAATTGTTTACTGACTAGTACTAGTTTGGAAAGGCAGATTATTTACTTGTTGCTAGGCTGGTAAAAGAAACTGGCCTATTATTAGCTGTCTACCTTTTGTTTCCATGCCGGTCATGGAAGAATACACTTCCAGTTTCCCTTAGATAATATGAAACCACATAGGTGATTGGGTAGGGATATACTCATTTCTCTGTCAGCCTGCTTATTTACCCATATGGAATTAATGGGAACCATACATTTCCAGTGAAGCTGTTCATTTCAAGGTAAATGAAATATCTGATCTTTCCAAACTGTATTTTTCTCTACCTTGAGAGTCATCAGCCTCTAATGTGAATGACACCTTGGCAATATGCAGAAGGGAATGAACAAGGAGCAAAAATGGAAGATAGCTTCAGTACTTTCTTCCGATGATTATTACATATACTTTATTCGGGTGTGCCAGCAAGTGCAGAGCACGTTTTCATTCTGTTTCCAATGTAATGAGAAATTCCTGGGGGAAAAAAAATACAATAATCATCTAGGAACAGTTCTCCAAGGATTAGAGTTGCTGAAAATTTGAGTTCCAGCCTCACTGTGGTATTGTGTCTCTAAAGAATACCATGATTGATATCTAAATTTGTGGAGATTCTTTTGCCTCTTAAAGAATCACCTGCAATAGTTTTAAGTGCTAAAGCCAGACCAAAATCCTGGCTCAAATTTCTGCTCTACTGTATTTAGTTGTTTTGTGTACTGAAATACAACCTTAACTTTTTTTTTGTTTTGATATTTGTTTCGCTTTTATTTAAAAAGCGAAACAATTGATCTTTTCAAATTGGGCTATAGTATTTTGGAAAGGATTTGAGGTGGTTTCTATAAAGATAATGAGAATCCTGAAGGAGGATTCTAGGGATTGAGAGGGATTGAGAGGGCCATATCTTTGTTTTCCCCTCCCATATCAGAAAGCTGGTAAGACCTGATAGGAAATATTTTCATATTATTCATATTATTAGTCTAATAATTTAGACTTTCTATGGCACCACTTCCGGTATGATGTTGGTTCACGATAATGCTCAGCCGCACACTGCTAGACACACCTAAGAATTTTTAATAATAATAATAATAGTAAAGTTGGAAGGGACCTTGGAGGTTATCTAGTCCAACCTTCTCCTCAGGCAGGAAACCCTATACCATTTCAGACAAATGGCTGTCCAGTCTCTTCTTAAAAACCTCCAGTGTTGGAGCATTCACCGCTTCTGGAGGCAGGTTGTTCCACTGGTTAATTGTTCTAACTGTCAGGAAGTTTCTCCTTAGTTCTAGGTTGCTTCTCGATTATTTTCCATTTGTTGCTTCTTGTCCTGCCTTCAGTCACCTTGGAAAATAGCTTGACACCTTCTTCTTTGTGGCAGCCCCTGAGATATTGGAACACTGCTATCATGTTCCCCCCTCGTCCTTCTCTTCGTTAAACTAGACATACCCAATTCCAGCAACCATTCCTTATATGCTTTAGCCTCCAGTTCCCTAATCATCTTTGTTGCTCTTCTCTGTACTCTTTCTAGAGTCTCAACATCTTTTTTACATCGTGGTGACCAAAACTGGATGCAGTATTCCAAGTGTGGCCTTACCAAGGCATTGTAAAGTGATATTAATACTTCACGTGATCTTGATTCTATCCCTCTGTTAATGCAGCCTAGCACTGTGTTGGCCTTTTTGGCAGCTGCAGCACACTGCTGGCTCATATTTAGGTGATTGTCTACTAGGACTCCGAGGTCCCTCTCACAGTTACTACTATTGAGCATGGTGCCACCTATGCTGTACTTGTGCATTTGGTTTTTCTTGCCTAAATGTAGAACCTTGCTTTTTTCACCATTGAATTTCATTTTGTTAGATAGCGCCCAGTGTTCAAGTCTATCCAGATCCTTCTGTATCTTAAGCCTATCTTCTGGAGTTTTGGCTATTCCTGCCAGCTTGGTGTCATCTGCAAATTTGATGAGTTCCCCATCTATCCCCTCGTCCAAATCGTTGATATAGATATTGAAGAGCACTGGGCCCAGAACAGAGCCTTGGAGCACCCCACTACACACTTCCCTCCATGTAGATGCAGTTCCATTGAGGACCACATGCTGAGTACGGCCGGTCAGCCAGCTACAGATCCATCTGGTGGTGATGCTTTCTATCCCACATTTTTCTATCTTGTCAAGTAGTAGGTTGTGATCTACTTTATCAAATGCCTTACTGAAGTCTAAGTAAATTATGTCCACAGCATTCCTCTGATCCACTAATTTTGTCACTTGGTCAAAGAATGCAATAAGATTTGTCTGGCATAATATATTTTTGACAAACCCATGTTGGCTTTTAGTAGTAACTTTGTTTGCCTCTAGGTGTTCATTGATTCGTTGTTTGATTATCTTTTCCAGGATCTTCCCAGGTATTGAGGTCAGGCTGATAGGTCTGTAATTTCCTAGGTCCATTTTTTTCCCTTTTTTGTAGATGGGAACTACATCAGCTCTTTTCCAGTCCTCTGGTAGTTCCCCTGTGCTCCAGGATCTTTGAAAAATATAGTTCAGTGATTCTGAGATCACATCTGCCAGTTCCTTGAGAACCCTGGGGTGTAATCCATCTGGTCCTGGCAATTTGAACTCGTCTAGGTTGGACAGGTGCTCACTTACCATTTTCTTGCCTATCTTAACTTGCATTTCTGTTCTGGTTTTTATGGCACTATTTTCGATAGGTTGGTCTGTTTTTTCCCTTTGTGTAAAGACAGATGCAAAAAATGAATTAAATAGTTCTGCTTTCTCCCTGTTGCTTGTCAACTTCTTGCCACTTTCACTCACTAATGGACCAATAATTTCCTTCACTTTTTTCTTGTTTTTTACATATTGAAAGAAGCTTTTTTTTGTTATCTTTGACTTTGGTCTTAAGCCTTAGTTCATTTTGAGCCTTGGCTTTCCTCACTTCATCTTTGGAGGCTCGGGCTATTTGCTGATATTCTGACTTAGTTATGTGCTCCTCTTTCCACTTTCTATACTTGTCCTTTTTATCTTTCAATTTGTTAGAGAGTTCTTTATGCAGCCATGCTGGTTTCTTTTGAGAGCTGTTATTTTTCCTCTTTATTGGTATTGTACTAGACTGGGCTTTTATTATCTCATTTTTCAAAATTTCCCAAGCTTCTTGAGTTGTTTTCCCCTTGAGGATTCTCATCCATGGAATCCTTCCCAAGCCCTCTCTAAGTTTATTGAAATTAGCTCTCTTGAAGTGCAAGACTCTAGTTTGACTGTGTTCTATTGCTTGTGCTTCCATAATGTTGAATTCCAAAATTGCATGATCACTTCCTCTCAGAGTTCCTATGGCTTCAACACCTTCTATCATTTCATCTCTGTTAGTGAGAATTAGATCCAAAATGACTAATCCCCTAGTTCCCTTCTCTACTTTTTGGGAGACAAAGTTGTCTGCTAGGTTTATCAGGAACCTATTTGATCTTCCACTTGGTGCAGAGTTTGTCTCACAGTTGTCAGGGTAGTTAAAGTCCCCCATTACTATTGGGATGTGCTTCCTACACACTTTAGTTAGCTGACTAGCAAAAATTTCATCTATTTCCTCTGTTTGGCTGGGGGCCTGTAGTATACACCTATGGCAATGTCATTTTTTTTTCCCTTTTATATTGACCCAAATGCATTCAAGACAGTTTTTATCATTGTTGTGCTCTATTTATGTAGAGATGTAGTTATTTCTTATATAGAGAGTAACTCTACCTCCTCTTTTATTTGGTCTGTTTCTTTTAAATAATTTAAATCCCTCTAGCTGTGTGTTCCATGTGTGGGTTCCATCCCACCATGTTTCCGTAATGGCAACAATATCATATCTGCCCTCATTAACCTGAATTTCTAGTTCACCCTGTTTGCTATTCATACTCTGTGCATTGGTGTATAGACATTTGAGTCCTTTATGACCAGCCCTGTGTTTGGTTTCTATATAACCTGTGTGGTGCCTGAGTTCCCTATTGTCTTACCACCTAATTGATTAGTGCACTTTGTGTGGCACTCACTATTAGATGCTTGATTTTGCTTGACAGCAAGGTTGGTATTCTTACATGCACTGATAGCCCCATAATTTTCAGATTGCCGGGGACAGGGTTGTTCTGTATCAATTAACTCACTGTCCCCACTGTTTAGTTTAAATTTTCCTCCAGGAAATCTGTGAATTTATAGCCGAGTAACTCAGTCCCTTTCTTTGATGGATGCAAACCATCTCTTTTGTACATCTTTTCATTGAACCAGCTACAAACATCGTGACTAATATATCCAAAGCCTTCCCCTTTACACCACTCCTTTAGCCACATATTGAATTGTGCTATGTGCTGGCCTTTTCCATTTTGCTCCTTGTACACTGGTAAAACCTCTGAGAAAGTAAGCCTACAGTATATTCTGCTAAGTTCCTTCCCCAAGCTCTGGAAATCGTTCTGCACAGAGAGTACATCTTTCTGGGACAGATCGTTAATGCCAAGATGTATGATAGCCTCCACATCACAGTCCTTGCTGCCATTCTTGATTATTTTAGAAATACGCTTCTTGTCCCTACCGGCAGTAGCCCCTGGAAGACACCTGACCTCTTTCAAAGCCTCTGTGTCCTTTCCTAAATCCCCTTATAATTGAATCACCTACCAGAAGGTAGCTTCTCTTTTTGGATGCCTTTCTGTTCTTGCATGACTGATGTGTAATACCTGATTCACACTTCTCCCTGTCGAAATCTAGTTCTGTTGGGATGTTTTTGATCACCTCTCCTATAGCCAAGATTTGGCGCTGAGCGACTACTATTAAGGAATTTCAAACCTTGTAAGATATTATGACAAGTGCCTCAATTTGAATGGTGATTATGTTAAAAAGTAATGTAATATAGTTTTCTAATGTGTATGATAAAATTCTGTATCTGCGAGTGTCTGTCATTGATAACCAAATGGAGGTTTATTTCCAAATTGGCCTCATACTAATGAACAAGGATAGATAGCAAAATCTAATGTTCCCCCCAATGCTGCCTCCTAAAGCCATTTTTTTACTATCAAAGCTGTTATTTAAAAGTTAAGAAGGTAGGAATTTATTTAGCATTACATAGAAAAGAATGCAGAAATGATCCTGCTTTCCAATGCTGTTTCCACATTTGAAAACCATTTGCGTCTGTAATCTGTTATACATATTTCTGTATTTCTGAAAATTATACTGGAATTTCTCATGTTTTTATAGGAATTCCTAACAGTTGCAAATACAGTTAATATCCTCATTACCTCTGAAACATTTTCCATTATGGTCTGCTTCATATGGAATCAATGCAGATAAACTCTTTGCTGATATGTGTAACAGTAAACCATAAACTCTATATATAAACCAGAATAAACAGAAGGGATTCAGATAACATTAAATCACAAGCTTTATAGGCTGTGACATATGAATCTAGCCAATCTGATTGATACACTTTACAATAAAATGCAATTATTTTAGTATCATATTAGTTTCTTTCCAGCCTCGATAATTAGTTTTCTCTATTATTTTGTCCTGTATTACTTTAATGAACAACATAATTCAAAGAAAGAATAATAAAATCAATGTTTTAGCATTATGTATTTTTTCTTTCTTTCACGAATAATAGAAACATTTTCGTAGTCTTAATATACTGTAGCTCTAAATTATTTTGAAACTTTGAAATTTTTATGTATTGCTTCATGGGTTCTGCTTTTATTTCATAGAATTGTAGCTTTAATCTGGTCATAATGTTCTTCCTGGAGTGGAATGTGCTTTTCAAGTCAGCATCCCTTTTCCAAGTCATTGTTGGTCACTGCTGTGCAATAGATCAAAGCAGCTGGAATCAAATTTCCTACTCAGCAATGTCTACATTTATTAAGGCAATAATTGCTGGTTCAAGTGACGCTTCCAATGGTAAAGAGGAGAACATAAAACATATTTTCTCTGTGAATGTCCCAGGTTTTTAAAAAGCTAGCATGTAGGGCAAAAAGCTGGTTTTCAGAGAGAAATGTATGTTCTCTGCTTTCTTGTATAATATTTTAGTAGAATATTCTAACCAATAAAATCTAAAGCTGATGGAGTAATGGGTGGAGAACCGTAAAATTATTGAATAATTGGATAGAGCAGCCATGTTTCCAGACAACCAATTCTGTGGGGGAAAAATCAAGGTCATACAAGCTTCTTGATACTGTATCAAGTTAGTCTTCTGATCCATCTAGTTCAGCGGTTCCCAACCTTTTCTATACCCAGCACCTCTAGAACACTTCTGATATATTCTCGCACCCCTTACAAAAGTTTGAAATAATGGCAACGAATTATGCACATACAGTATAATTTTGAAACTTCTAAACCCAAGTTTTTGCACCCCCTGGAATATCGTCTCGCACAGTTGGGAACCCCTGATCTAGTTTAAGGCTGCCTTTGTTGAAGAGGTTTCCCAAAGTTTCTAGCAGGAATTTTAAAAATCCTATCTGGAGAAGGTAGAGATTGATCTCCTCCTTTGCGGAGTCTATAATAGCAGCATTGCTCTCCTTTTTACCGACTCCAATCAGAGAGGGATCTATACCTGTAGTAAATATTTTAGTATACTACAAATAGCAGCATAAGTTGCACTCGTAAGGTGCAATTTAGTTTGAATACTGTTTGAATACTGCCCTATGAAACCAAAAGTATAATTTGCTCTCTGAAATTGTGTATTATCTTATATTGAACTTGTACATCATCCTTCAGATACATCTAACATAAATTCAGATTATTTTTGAAAACAGCTAAGTAGTTGCTGAGCCTCTTATCATATGGTATATCTAACCTTAAGATAAAGTTTCCTTCAGTCCTGCTGGTGAATACTTCACTTAAGCATTCTTGGTTTAGACTATTTGCATCATTCTCTGCTTTGGGAATGTTTCTAGACTTCTCAGTTAGCCTACTAGCCTGGTATAACCTACCAGTTACCAGGTATGACCCTGTTTAATTTCTGAGCCCTGATAATTTCAGCCAAGTGCTCTTAGCTGTTGTTTTTTTATCCACAGATTGTTTGATTTCTATTCAGTTTGAGTCTTCTATCTTCTTCAAATACCATTTTCCTTGAATCATCTAAAATGTTGTTCCATATTCAGCTATTAACATAAAAGACTTTTGAGACTTTGTAAATCCATCAAAATATTGGGCTACATCTATATAAGAATTGAAAGATTAACTTTTAAAAATGAAAGCTACTGTAATAAAATACGTAAGTTTGCTCTGATAAAGAGTTGTACTAGAATAATTGGAGTCAGTACAATTGGATAATTGTATCTCCTGCATTTATGGCAACGTGATCCTATTCGTATGACCATTTGTGTGTTTCCATTCCTATAATTGCTCATAGAGCTAACAAAATATGTTCACTATGTTCATCATGACGAAGATGATGATAAAGGATAGATTTTGAAAGATTTTTTACCGTGTAGTAAATGAGTGCTAAATTATGCCTTGAATCTGTGCATGGAATTTCCAGAGATGATGTTTTCTTTGATGCGGAAAGTGATATGTTCTGGAATGTGCAAAAATAAAATTGCATTACCTTCACATGAAATAAACCTTCAAAATAACATGTGCAGATGTGTACTTTGATTAGTAAGAGTCATGGGGGAACAATTAGTGGTAAACTTGCATCATTCTGCCCTGGTTCTATTACACATTCTTGTTGTCCTGGCAGATAGGGTAAAAATATCAGTCAATGAAAAACCTCTTTAATTGTATTTCCACTGCTGTTCGAACTTTTCATGCTGAAATAACAAGGTTAAAGAGGAAATAGAATGGGGGTGAAGTTAATGAAATTCAAAGAACTGGGGGGGTTGATATAGGAAGAAAAACAGTAAACTTTTATTTTTGTATCTGTTGCTTTGTAGGATATTCTTAATGAATCAGTCATGAAGTTGAATGTTGTACTGTAAGCATCGTAACGTGTTATGCCTCATAGCTTTTACAGCAAGTGGAAGCAAGTATATAGTTTGTGGGAGCTTCAGCAGAAAAGATGCATTGAAGATATGGCTCAAAATACGTACTGTATACTATACTAAACTAGTTTTGCTTTTTAGATTTTAAAGAGAAGAAAACAGTTCTTAGAGATCAGGGTTTTGTCTTGAAAAACATATTCTTTTAACTTACTACTAGACACCTATATGGTAAGTGGAAAATATATAAATACAGTAGACCCACTTTCTATATTTCTACATCCAATTTTTATATTCAATTTGCAGTTTCAAAATGTGTAACTTGATACTAAATATTGGCAGATAATATCTCCCATTGGGCATTGATACTGGCTTTAACTATTTGGCATGAATATTTAGCCAAATATTGCTTTTTGTAGTGACTGCAGTATTCTCTGCAAGGGAGAGAACAGAAAGTCATTTTAATTCTAACCCTATTTTTTTCTTTCCTTTCAGTTGGAATGTGTAGTAGTGCATTTTTGTAAATTATTAAGAAGCAAAGGATTCCAAACAGTAAAGCTGAAAGATGCCATCTGAAGTGTGCCTCAGGTATAGTTCACAGTATCTGCCTCAGCCAATTTTCATTTTACAGTATATGTGTTTATGTTAGCTACTAAAGGATGACAATACCACCATCTGGATACATGCATATCCCATCAAAATTACCCTGTCAACAAAGGTTTGTTTGGTAATGTGATAGGCTCCCTTGAATTTTCATGATAACTTTTCTCACAGAAAATCTTGATGTAAAAAATGTTTGCTCTTTTCACTTTGTCAGCTTTTTTACATGTTGTGCACTCCAGCCTAAAATAAGAACTTGTAAATCCTGGAGAGAGAGAAAAAGGAAGAGAATAGCATTGTGGTGATCCTTATAGATCAGTCCTCAAAATTAATTTTTAAAAACATATATAAGCTAAAGTAGAAAGAATAATAAGATTTTCACTCTTCCAAATTTGATTCAGGTGAACAATATTTTTACAATAATACAAATCATTTTCCCAGCTAGTTGGACTATTTGTGTTGTTTACATATTGCATATGTGATTCTAATTATGCATGGTAAAAATGAAATGTGAATTTTGAATTCTGCACTTCTTTAGGTTTAAATATGTGTCCAAAATTCTAGAACAAATGATTTACTATAGGAATTGCCTTAGATTTAAACTTTTGGGAAATTTTAGACATGCAATTTTAATAAATTATTATTATGCTTAAACATATAACATGAAAACTTTTGTGAACTTTAGTTCACTTTATCAGAGGTGCATTTAATGAAAAAAACATGCTTTCTAATGATTTTTTTAAGTTGGAAAGCTGTCACCAGATTAATTTTTTGCTTCCACGGACCAGCATAGTTTTCCTCCTTCAGTATTCCTAAGGGCTACAGTGCCTGGGAATTCTGGGAGATACAGGTATAGACCTAACATGACCAAAGAGTATCAGAGTACCGTAGGAATGGCCGACCTTGAGAAATGCAAAATGCATTTCTAGTGTTACTGTCCCTTTATTCTGTAGCACATTATTCTTTGTGATTTGTTAAAATGTTTTTTCTAGCGTGTGTTTATTTTTGTTGCAGCAAAAAGTGTTGACAGGAACTGGTAGTGATACATAAATTATCTCAAGAAACTAGCGCTATATTTAGTAATACATTTCAGTACTTTCTGCCACTTTGCCCTCTCAAAAAGTGCATTATATAAAGTTGAACATTTTTATTGGAAAGAATGGTACCGTATGTATTACCATTTCTAGTGGCAATGACAATTTAATTACTTATATTCAGGGAAATTGGGGAAAATTGCTCACAAACATGCTGTTGGTTGACACTGTACAATTCTTATGCAACATAAGAATTGCAGTTCAGTTGATCTGAGCCTGGTAATGATAATTTATGTATGGGCACATTGTGGATGTTTAGAACAGCTTTATTTGGTATAGAAGAATAAGATCTACTTTTGTCTAATGAACTATGGTAATATTTCTGACAGACCATAATACTGCAGATCTGTTGATTCTGTGCAGAAATAGGAAAAAATTAAAAATACTTTATTTTTAATTGTCAGAAGTAGTAGTAGTAGTAGTAGTAGTAGTAGTAGTAGTAGTAATTGAGTGGAAATATTATGTTATAAATAGACCGTGATGGTCCCAGTAGTTATTGACACAGTGGATGCCAAATTAAAAAAAAAAGTTCTTTACAGCACCTAAAAAATCTGTGCATTGACAAAATTTACATCTGTCAATTACAAAAGGTTACAATACTTGGACCTGCACATTCATTGCAACAATTAATTATGACATCCTAGGTTCTTGGGAAGTACATGATGTGTGTGAAGGCCATCACCAACTAATGAAGCGGCAGCTGTGACTTCACATGTTGTGTATATAATAATAATAAAACATTTCCCTATTCCAGGCCCTTGGGAAGGGCTTGATATGTGGACAGAAATATCAAATCCAATCTAAACATCTGATTGACTGTCCCTCCAACCATAATATTGAATTCCTGTGCAATTTCATTTTACAGGGAATTCTCAGGCACTTTTTTCCCTGAAAAAATATTGTACAAATACATACATAAATAGATTACGTATATGGTAATTAAAAAATCAGATAATTTAAAGCACATGGGTATATTTCATAGACTTTATTTTGATCCTCATGGTTCTAGTTACTGTTTCATCTTTTGCAGTATTCAAGATATGCTGACTGGTCAGAGACTTTGCCAATCCAGTTCTCACAATGATGCTGTCCTGGCAGCTCTGAACCAACAAAGAAATGATGGGATACTCTGTGATATAACTCTAATTGCTGAAGAACAGAAATTCCCTGCTCACAAGGCTGTACTAGCAGCATGCAGTGACTATTTCAGGGTAAGTTAACATATGTTTGTATAGTATAGCCAGTATAGTAATATTTTTATGTAATTGTTACTTCTAGATTGTAATAATAAATGTAAATTCCCTTTTCTTTTAAATTTTGGACACAGTAATGTGAAAATGTTATTTTTCAAGTATTGTCATGCACGTTCATTTCTGGAAGTGTGTATATGGACATACATGGATTCTGTGTGGTGCATCTAGTCCTTGGAAAGGAAGGCTGGCATAAGACTCTCTAGATGTAAAATATGTACAGATAGTTCTTGACCTATGAACATCCATTTAACAACCATTCAAAATTATGATGGAACTGAAAAAAAGAGACTTACGGCCAGTCCTTGTACTTATGACTTTCACAGAGTCCCTTTGTCAATTGATCAGAAGTCTGACACTTGGCCACTGGCCTGTAGTTATAACAGTTGCAGTATCCCAATGTCACATGATTGCCATTTGTGACCTTCCCAGGGGCTTCTGACAAATGTGATTAATTTAATGGCCATGGTCATTTGCATAGTGATTGTGGCAAAAAGATGATAAAACCAAGTATAATTCACTTAACGACCATCTTGCTTAGTGTCAGTATAGTTCCGGTCCCAATTGAGCTGGTAAGTTAAGGACTTTCTGTATAGTTCAGGGGTAGGCAACCATTGGGCTGGGAAGATTGATGAGGGGATTTGAAGCAGAGGCAGTTCATGCAGGGCAAGAGAATGGAACTGCAGACCGCTGCGATGGTTGTAAGTGTGGGCTAGTTGCCATGTGCCCAAATTCTGATCACAAGTTTACTATGATCGTTCTAAGTGCAAGGACAGATATAAGTCCAGTTTTCAGTGCCATTCTAACTTTGAACAGTTATTAAATACATGGTCACAAATAACCCAAAGACTATCTGTATTGAGTCAGTTTTAGTTTGATGCTACTATGCTGTGTTTTGCTTTATTTTATTGACTGCATGGTTGAAAAGTGAAATAAAGTTATTCCATCTCTTGGAAAAATATACAATGTTAAGTTGGATTAGGATGCAGTGAACCCTTAATCTTGTGAAGAAGTTGTGGTATGCCAGAGCATTCAAATGACTAGTCATTGTGGTGCCAGAAATAGCATATGTTGCTTTCCTGATATCCAACAGCATTATCAATGTTTGCAAAAACACAGCTTGTCCTTCAGTGCGAGGTTTTCACTTAGGCGCAGTGTTGTGGGAGTAGTTTGCTATGGCTTTTTCACAAGCTGGAACACCTTATGTGCATGAGAAAGCCTTGTGGGTGTAGATTAAGGCTTTGTGCAGACATTGCTTAGCCAGGAAAAAAAGAATACTGTTTAGGTGGGAAGGAAATGTGCAGTTGTACGTTTATGCCCAGCCAGCAGAGACCTTGTAGTTTAGGAGCCCTTCGTAGAGTTGCTACAATATTGTTTTTTAATTTGTTAAAAGCCCTTTTGTAGTTGTGTAGATGAATGAATATGCCACTGCGAGCAAAGGTAGATATTTAAGTTTAGATTGCTAAGGCTCAGTAAGATTTTTAAAACAAAAGAGATGCTGTCAACGCCCATCTTCCAGGAGTGCCTCAACCGGTAGGCATCCCACTACTCTGATATAGGAAAGGTAGTGTGCTCTCATGCCTCCTTTCTGATGATTAAAAAGTAAAATTGCAAAAAGGACCAACCCCCCCCTTAATACTTTCAATAGAGCAATCTTCTGGCCATGTACAGTGAAACCAATGTCAGGTTAGGACTGGGGACACTCAGATCCAGCAGATTGAGTACTTAGATTGAAATTCATCATCTTTCTGCCTAGCCTTCTTTATGGGCTTAATGACAGATTAAAATGTAAAATGGTTGTGTCCACGGTTTTAAGCTCCTACAGAAATGGAAGAATATCAATGTAATAATAAAACAAAATGTAACTCCAAAATTTGACTCCCTTGAAGCTATAGAATATTGATTAGTAACTTCATTGGATTAGATCCAGATTGAAGGGAACTGTTCCGTTGTTTTATAAAAGGCACCACAAGTTCTGCTCTAAGCTTTTCATCGTTGTTGTTTTTTTCATACAGTGTCTTGTGTATTTTTCCAGCCTTCCAAAGCAACTTTCCAAAAGACACAGAGGTTTATTGTAAAGGAGAAAAGAAAAATTACAGAGATAATCTCTTTGCCTGGTCTTTGCAATATGAATAGAAACCTCTGTGCTATTTGGGAGCCAGTCCATGTTTAACAAAAGTCTTTTTTTAAGGACTAGCAAGAGAACCACCATTGTTTTCTGATTCTTAACATGGATGTTGTGCATAACAGTTTTAATGAATAAATATTTTATTTCTTCCCTTAGGCAATGTTCAGTCTTTGTATGGTTGAAAGTTGTGCAGATGAAGTGAATTTACATGGCATCACAGGAATAGGTTTAAAGCAAGCTCTGGACTTCGCATACACTGGACAGGTATAATATTATAGTCCTTAATCAGCCTATAAAAGTTATATGAACCCCTCTTTCCAAATAACTTCACTCATAATATTGAAGAGATCAGTTGGGATAGGGCAGGGGTAGGCAACCTTGGGTCTTTTATGACCCGTGGGCTTCAACTCCCAGAATTCCTGACTCAGGAATTCTGGGAGTTGAAGTCCACGAGTCATAAAAGAGCCAAGGTTGCCTACCCCTGGGATAGGGAAACAATATAGAGTAGAGCTTATGGAATTCCTTCAGACCCCTTAATAATAGCTCTTTTCTGGGCCACATGTGTAGAAAGGATATGCCTGTTGTAGAATGGCGAACTGGAAAATTCTGATTCATTGTTCAACTGCCTTGCCCATAGGGATATACTGTCCTGGGGAGACAAATGTGGACTTTTTTTCTTCCATAGTTCTCAACCCAGTCCAACTCAACCTTCTACCCTCTCCAATCTTGTGTTAATGTAGTTTTAAGAAGTATTCCAGTAAATATCATTTAGTGATTTAAAAACTTTCCTTCTTGAGGGCAAAGCCTGTGACCACGTGTGGCTTTTAGCCACAAAAATGTAGTTCATGGTTGCATGCTGATCCTGCCAAATTGTTGATTAATCATCTCTTGACTGAAGGTAAATAAAATTCTGGTTTTCTGCTCCTTTCTAAAAGTGGGAAACCAGTTTTTTTGTATAGAGTTGTTGTGGATTCTAATCCCTTTCCCAGCAAAACTAGTAAGCAGCTATCTACAAGGAATGTTGATAGTGGCTATTAGGCCTACCTTGTAATCTTATAAGATGATGCAGTTTCAATGCTATTTGTGAATTATAAGCAGATATGAATAACAATGAAAAGATCCATTTATATTTCTTTGTTGTACCTCACCTACAGCCTGTTTGTAGCAGGCCGTAAATATTGCAAAATAAATAAATATTCAAATTCCATAAATGACCCTATTAGAAAATGTTCAAACAATTGCTCTTATTTCACACACTCATAAGATAATGCTCTAAGTTCTGCAATCTAGACCTCAACAATATGTGAACTGCCAGATGTATAAGCTGGGGGGATTCATAGGTTAAAGGATGGAAAATAGAAAAGGGAAAGTAATTCCTGTAAGACATTTATTTTTGTTGCATTATATTAAAGCTTTTGACTGAAAAATCACAACAATCTGTGGATAGTCCTTAAAACATGGGCGTACTAGACACCCCATCTGCTTATTGAAGATTTTGAATGATGACCAGGAAGTAACAGTTGGATTGGTATATGGAGCAGCTGAATGGTTGAAAAGAAAGCAGTCCTCCAAGGTGGTATATTTCCCTGTTATTAATTTAAAAGCAGAAAGCAACAAAGATTACTGGATTAAGAATAGAAATTGGAATTAAAACTTCTGGGAGAAACCTCAACAACCTGAAAGGAAGTGGTATGCCACTTTGATGACTGGAAGAAGAGGTTATAGCTGAATTAATCTTCATAATGTAGTTGCAAAAATTCACAGAGCTGTTAATTGTAACCATGAGGTAAAGATACATCTTGAAGAAAAACTACAATAATTCTGGACAAAATATTAAAATACCAAGGCATCACACTTTGGATTTCTGAACTAAGAATCAGTTAAAAGCAAGCTGGTTGATTCCAAATTAGATTCTAACTAAATTTTGCAGTTTATGACCATCCTAATGTTAACCATATATGAAAAAAACTGTTTGTTTGCTTGCTTTTCCTGGAATGTTTTCCTGAGAGACCTATTTTCAAATGATATAAGCCACAGGTTAAACACAGTGAGATGTTTCTGTGCCCATGTGATAATTCAATGCTATTGAAATACTAGAGAAACCCTCAAGGTACCACACAGGTATAATTCAAAACACTTGTTAGCAAATGTGTGGTTTTGTCCATTCTCTTTTCCATACTTCTCTGAGGGCACAGCCATATACTCTCTTTATCCTGCTACCAAAATGCTTATCACCTCCCATAAGTTATTCCCATTGAGAAAATGTTATCAGTTTGGAGCAGATCATTTACATACTAGAAAGTAAGGCATCCTGAACAATTGTAGGAAGGAGAAGGAAATTGTGGAGAGCCACTCAAGAAAGACAAACTGATATTTTTCCTTCTTGGTTTAAAGCAGTGGTTCTCAACCTGTGGGTTGGGACCCCATTTGGGGTCGAATGACCATTTCATGGGGGTCGCCAAACAAGGCTGTCCGCCATTTTTTCCCCCTTTTCTTTGGCCACGCCCCTGGCACCCGGTGATGTATAAATGGTTGGGGGTCACCACAACATGGGGAACTATATTATGGGGTCGCGGCATTAGGAAGGTTGAGAACCACTGGTTTAAAGGAAGCCATCTTTCTACAGTGTTGGGTTTTTATGTTTGTGGCTGCTTAGATTTACCTCTCCCTTAAAATTTGGATGAAACAAATGAATGGTTCCAAAAAACTGGTAGAATTTGTCTTAACTTTAATTGTCTGCAAATAAGAGAGCAGGGGCAGATTCCTGGGCTCACTTTTTTCGGGGCCTTCTCTCCTCCCGTCAGTCTCTTTGCCTCTACTATTCATCACTTCCAGCAGCCTGGTTTATTTACCTGGCTGCAAAGACAAGGCATGGATAGCTATTGGTTTACAACCATTCATTCAACTGTTTGAAGTTATAGCAGCACTGAACAAAGGGACTTATGATCTGTGTCTAAAGTTATGGTCATTGCAGCTCCCCCACAGTCATGTAATCAACGTTTGGATGCTTGGCAGCCTGCATATACAATTGCAAGGCTTCCATTTTCCCTCCCCTTTTGGTCTCCTGCACTTCATGGCTCCTGATACCCTAACTGACCTTCACCATCTTCTTTCTCCCATTGCTGACCAAGCATGCCTGGCCTGGTCCTTCAATAGGCACCTATGGGTTGCTGTCCTACAAACAAGTGGCTTCAGGGACAAAATATTTCTTCTAAATGAATTCTGAACTAATCTTGTTTAAAAGAGCTTTGAAATTAAAATTCTAGGGATTGTAAGTGGCCAACTCCTGATTTGTCTAAATCTGTTATGAAACTGGTATAACATGTCAAAGAGGTATTTTATGATTTGTGTTATAAACAATATCTGCTGTATAAACAGTGCAAGGGGAGGAAGGGTTCAGCAAAGAGATATAACAGGTGTCCTGCTCAAATTCTTACATAGCTGTGAAGTTCATCCAGCAAACTTCAGCTGATTACTTTTCCCAGAGTGGCATTTATTTTACAGAATATATGGAAGGATAAAATTCTAGCATGTGAAACATACATATAATCTGAGCTTCTTGTAGAAAACATGCTATGCAGATTGTGCACAATTGTGATGTGATGTGGTGCACACTTTATTAAAATATGAAACTATGTTATAGACAATCACTTTATGTTCTTCAAGCTGTTAGCCAAAAATAGTGCAGGTAGAGTTAACTGAAACAAAATAAAATAAAAATAAAACATTAATCCCACCTTTAAAAAAATTTTAATCATTGCTTAAATATTTCTCCTTTTCTTGAAATATTTGAGATTAATGGTTATATTTATTTAAATAGTTTGATATTTTTCATTGATCTCTCAATTTTTTTTTTGTTTGGGTCTTTCTTTCCTATGTAGTTGCTAAAATTTCACTTTTCCAATGTTGTGCTCCTATCAGTTTAAATTCTAGTAGATTGTGATACTTTTTATTATGCTTTTCTTTTAGTATAATCTCTCTGATTATACTAAACATATTTATGGTTTCAATTCAGATTTTATTTTTAAGATGCAATGCACACTTGATTGTTCATGACAAGCTGATCCTACTGTGTGTTTTACTGATAGGCATCTGGTGTCCTGTACTGCCTTGTGCTGCATATAAAATATTTAATTAAAGTTACTTTACTTAAGCTTAAGTATTTAATTAAGCTTACTCACTTTCAGATATATTTCACACAAAACCTTGTATCATTCTTTTACTTACTTGCTTATATATTTTGGATAGTATGAAATTAAACATTTCTTTTCTGGAGAAGGTGGATATCTTGAGACCTCTAGTGAAAACGTTGGGTGTTGCGGGGATTTAGTATTAAAAATGTGAATTGGAAGATATCTGGTGAAGATTAAATTCTTCCTGTTCATTAAAGGCTGGATTCATGATTCATGAGAATTTATAAATGATTTAGGCAGCTTCATAGGAAAATCACTCTATTGAGAAAGAATTATAGTGAAATGCAGTCTTCATATATAGTACTAATATTGCAAAGACGTGTAATATTTCAACACCACTGTGTAATTTTTGTTGTTTGATTAACCTTTATTTAATCTTTTTCTCAGCCTGGTTTTACAACTTTGTTTCAGAAGCATGCATCTAGTAATGTAGTTTTCAGGAGGTAGCTGGGAATATAGAAAACCAGTATATACCCAACTTTGTCTATCAAATGGCAGTCACACAACAAAAATATTTTCTTGTGCTGATGTTCACCTTAAAATTATTTGGGAATTCTGATTGCCCTAACCTTTTCCCTGAAAACCCAAGGATATTTATGGCAAGTATGAATTTTTACTAATTAAAACCGGTGCAGTGGCTTCAGTTGCTCTTAACTGAGATAATAAATTGGCCATACCTAATAAATTCTGAATTACTGTATTGTCTTGTTAAGTCTCAGAAATCTTTTTTAGTAGTATATTTTGCCTAACACTGCTGGAGCACAATCCAGAGGGCTTATAGATCCTTTTTAAAGTCTGTTTCATGTACCATGCATCAAATGGCTATCCTTACCTAAAGACGCTGAAACTACATACTGAAATTATTATAATAGACAATTTCTTCAATTAAGTTGTGATAGGTTTATAAAAATAACTTTCTTAACTATTTCCAATCTCCCATTGACATGATTTCCCAAAAAGATTCACACACATGATGGCAAATATACATGTCTCAAGATAATGTTTCAGAACCCAATCTGGGTCGGTCACCGGGACCAGAGGTTTAGACCAGCGGTTTGGGCTCCAGCACAAGTACGCAAGCTTGGAAGACTAAACCTCTGGTTCTGATGACTGACCTAGATTGGATTCTGTCACACATGATATTCACCTCACACTAAAATATGTAATGTGAAACCATTTTCTTTCCCTCAGACCTCTATAAGCCAGACTTGATTTATTCATCGGATGTTCATGAATATGTTTTAAAAAATTCCTCTGCTTTTAAAAACTTTTGACATAAAACAGAGCCTGTCTGCTATGACTAGCATTGTCTCACCAAGCAGTCCAATGCCATAATTAGATTAATTGTATTGATTTTAAAATTTAAAAAAATGTGGTTAATTTAAAAAAGCTTTTTATTTTTCTTTATTATTTTTTAATACTGCCTCATATGTTTTTGCACATGGATCTGAGAGATCCAGCCATGTATGGTAATATTACATCTCCATATTATATTGATCCCCCATTAATAACTAGAACCTATGAAAATTTGGGTCTTTGTTGCCACAGTATTAGTCTTTCTTACTTTTTTTTTCAAAATAATAATACCAAATTAAAACCATAGAGTATACTGCAGTAATGTTGCATATTCTGGGGGGGGGATTAGCTTTATCACTAGGCCAAGGGTAGGTAACCTCGGATCTTTTATAAATCATGGACTTCAGCACCCAGAATTCCTGAGTCAGCATAGCTGACTCAGGAATTCTGGGAGTTGAAGTCCATGAGTCATAAAAGAGCCGAGGTTGCCTACCTCTGCACTAGGCAAAATGAGACTGTTTTTGGATATCATAAAACAGCAAACTGATGTGATCATCTTCTTTTGCATAGGTCATCTTTTTTTTTTCTTTAGAATTTTCTGCCTTGCTGATCAAAATATTTTCCCCAAACTCTGTGCATCTTAATTTGGTACTGGTATTTATAATGTTTCCTGTTTTGCTTTGAGGCAACAATGTCCCTTGGTCTAATCATATGGCCTTTAAATGAACATCACTTTTAAATTGGATGTGGGACCACTTAGAGTTACGTAGGGATAGAATGTTCTCACCAAATATCTGCTGCCACATTTTTGATGCACTTCATAAATTTATATTCTACATAATTTCAATGTAGGACGCTTTGCTATATTGTCCTATGTATGTTTCTGCTCCCATCTTACAATTAGTGTATTTTTGTCTGGAAATGGGCTTTTCTAAATATACTAAATATATATTGCCTTTGCTGCCTTGAATTTGATCTTTCTTATGTTGCAGTATTGCTTTGGCCTTGGTGAAGGATCTGTCAGAAACGTGACAAATAGTTCCAGCTACTGTAACATTGAACTATATGATTTGACTTGGTTTAGGACAGATTTCTGTGTACCTATTAGTGCCTTAGCTTAGAAAACCGCCTTTGTGACCCTAGAAATATGGATAGATGTTGTGCTTCCCCTTCCCCTTTAGTTACGAAGAGAAACTTTCTTGTAACCAGTACTTTGTAACACTAGCTAAGCATCTTGTTTGCAAAAGCTTTCAAACATAGTTGGAGCATTTGAAATTGTGTATCTGCAGCTTTGTAAAAAAATGACATCAAGAAATTTTGTGAATTTTGTGAACTTTGTGAACTTCCATGGGAAGTATGGGGAACTGAAGAAAACCTCGACAAAGACCAAGGTACTGGGGAATAGAGGACAGAAGATAAGGAGAGGATGGGAGATTGCCCACATCTGCTGTGGATGGTACTTCTTATTTGGAGATTGCAGAACAATAGTTTCCCATAGATTTAAGCACTGGGAGACAGAAGAATTAACCGTTTTGCTTACAGGTCTGGCAGACCCTTTTAAAGGACACCTCACTTTCTAACTAGTTTTGTAAATTGCCTATTTAACCATCTTAAAGCTATTAGAGACCTTTGGTACAACAAGTTTGAAAAGTCATCAGTTTTATCTTCAATCAATCAATCAATCAGAATAGAGCTGGAAAGGACCTTGGACACCCTATAACAGGGGTAGGCAACCTCGACTCTTTTATGACTCATGGACTTCAACTTCCTGAGTCAACATACCTATGCTGACTCAGGAATTCTGGGAGTTGAAGTCCATGAATCATAAAAGAGCCAAAGTTGCATACCCCTGCCCTATACCATTTCAGACAAGCGACTGTCCAGTCTCTTCTTAAAACCTCCAGTAACGAAGCACCTACAACTTCTGAAGGCAAGTTATTCCACTGGTTAATTGTCCACTGTTAGGAAGTTTCTCCTTAGTTGTTTCTCTCCTTGATTAGTTTCCATCCATTGTTTCTTGTCTTGCCTTCTGGTGCTTCTGGAAAATAAGTTGACCCCCTCCTCCTCCTCATGGCAGCCTCTCAAATACTGGAATACTGATATCATGTCCCCACCAGTCCTTCCATTCTCTAGACTAGTCAAACTCAAATCCTGCAACCATTCTTCATATGTTTTAATTTCCAGGCCTTTAATCATCTTAGTTGCTCTTCTTTGCACTTTTTCCAAAGTTTCAATATCTTTTTTTGTAATGTGGTGACCAAAAATGGATGCAGTATTCCAGGTGTGGTTTTACTAAGGCTTTATAAAATGGTACTAATACTTCACATGATTTTGATTCTGTCTCTGTTTAGACAACCAAGGATTGTATTAGCTTTTTTGGCTGCTGCCGCAAACTGCTGACTTATATTTAAGTGATTGTCCACTAGGACTCCAAGATCCTTCTCACAGTTACTGTTTTTGAGCCATATTTCGCCTAATCTGTACTTGTACCTTTGGTTTTTCTTGCCTGTGTAAAACCTTGCTTTTCTCCACATTAAATTTCATGTTGTTGGATAGGGCCCATTTGTGATCACGCAGGGCACAAAGGCAAAACAGCACAAGGCAAAACAGTCAATTGGCAGTTCAAACCGCCCTTTATTTGCTCCAATTTTCCCCAAAAGCTCCCACTGCAAGCCACAGAACAAAGTAACACACACGCACCTTCAGCAGCCTCTGGCTGCAAGTAGTTTCACAAGTTTTTAACTCTTCATGCAAGGAAAGTGTGTGTATGGAACAAGCCAGTCCTCCTTCAGGTTTGGACACACAGAGTTAGATTAGAAGAGTAATTTATTCAAGGCCACGTAGATAACAAGGAAAGAAACATACATCCAAAATCTAACCAGTCTGTGGAAATACAAGCTTGCCTGAGCAGTTTCAGAAGAGAAGCCAAAATTCAGTCCGAGGTCTTTGAACACTAAATCAAGTTTGTCAGCCAGTCCAATGGTCAAAGTTTCAGGGTTTCCAAGCAGAAATCACAACACAGAACAAGAGGTCAGAGAGTTGTTTCCAAGATCAGCAACGGCACACAAAACTCCAAGCATTCAACATTTGTTCCCGACAAATGCCCCTCCCCACAGCATCTCCTTAAATCTCAGTCTCCAAGTGTGCTTTGTGGAGAGGGGCAGGGAGCTCTCCTCCCGAGTAGTTGAGTCTGCCTGCGTTGTTCCCTCCTTCTCTCTATTCTCCATGTTCTAGGATCAGGAGGGGATGGCCCTTGCTCATCACCTGAGTGTCTCTCATGTTCATCCTGTCCCAATCCTGAAAGGCCCTGACCTGCCTCAGCCTGCTCTTCCCCACATTCCTCTGAAGCCACAGACACCCCTCCCTCGACCTCAATCGGCTCTGGTTCCAGCTCATTTTCCTCAGCAGATTTAGTCTCCAGTGGGAGCATGACACCATTGTTCAAGTCTGTCAAGATCTTTTTGGATCTTGAGCTTGTCTTCTGGGTTGTTGGCTATTCCTGCCAGTTTAGTGTCATTGCAAATTTCATGAAATCCCCTTCTATTCCCTCATCTAAATCATTCATGAAGATATTGAAGAGTACTGGGCCTAAGACAGAACCTTGTGGTACCCCGCTGCTTGCTTCCCTCCTTTTAGGCATAGTACCATTAAGGACTACTCATTGAGTATGGCTTGTCAGCCAATTACAAATCCATCTGGTGGTGCTGCTGTCTTTCCCACATTTTTCTAGCTTACCAAGAAGTAGGTTGTGGTCTTCTTTGTCAAATGCCTTGCTGAAGTTTAAGTATACTATGTCTACAGCATTTTGCTGATCTACTAATTTAGTCATTTTATCAAAGAATGATTATAAGATAGGTTTGGCATGATCTATTTTTAACAAACCCATGCTGGCTTTTAGTTATAATTTTATTTGTTTCTAGATATTCGCAGATCTGTTTTTTGATTATCTTTTCCAGTATCTTCCCAGGTATTGATGTTAGGATGATTGGTCTGTAGTTTCCTTTTTTGAAGATGGGAACCACATCAGCTCTTTTCCAATCCTCAGGTAATTCCCTGATGTTCCAAGATTTTTGAAAGATATGGTACAATGGTTCTGAGATGACATCTGCCAACTCCTTTAGAACTCTGGGATATAAAGCATCAGGTCTCAATGATTTATATTTGTCAAGATCAGATAGGTATTCTCTAACCATTTTCTTGCTTATTTTAATTTTTATTTCTAGTCTGTCTTTTATAGTTAGGTTTTTGTTAGGTTGGGCTATAGTTTCTTTTTGCGTGAAGACTGATGCAAAGAATGAGTTAAGCAACTCTGCTTTCTCTCTACTGCCTGTTACTTCCTTGCCATTGTCTGTCTTAAGTGGACCTACTGTTTCCTTGACTTTTTTCTTGTTATTTATATCTTTAAAGAAACTTCTTTATTATTATTTTTGACTTTTGTTGCAAGTCTTTGTTCATTCTGAGCCTTAGCTTTCCTGATCATCTTTGCAGATTCGGGCTATATGGTGATATTCTGCCTTAATTTTGTCTCCCTCTTTCCATTTTTGTACTCGTCACTTTTATCTTTCAGTTTATCAGACAGATCTTTGTGCAACCATGCTGGTTTTTCCTTGGTTTTCTTGGTTTTCTTTTTCAATGATATTGTGCTGGATTTTATGATCATATTTTTCAGAGTTTCCCATCACTTCTTGAGTTGTTTTCCTTTTCAGGATTTTCATCCATGAAATTTTTCTTAGGCTCTCTCTTAGTTTGTTAAAATTAGCTCTTGTAAAGTTTAAGATACTGGCTGTTTTATGTTCTATTGCTTGTGTTTGCATTATATTGAATTTCAATATGACGTGGTTACTCTCACCCAAAATTCTAGCAATTTCAACTACTTCTCTATTAGTAAGAAGTAGGTCTAGTATAGATTTTCCTCTAGTTCCCTCCTCTATCTTTTGGATGACAGAGTTGTCAGCTAGGTTGGTTAGGAATCTATTTGATCTCCCACTTGTTGCAGAGTTTGTCTCCCACTTGATATCAGGGTAGTTAAAGTCTCCGATTATTGCTGTGGTATATTTCCTCTATACATTCAACTCGGAATGAAAAAAAATGATTATAAGTTTAAGAATGTAAAGAATTTGAGATAAACAGTGAAAAGCTAAATAAATGTTTTTTGATCTAAGAAATCTATAACTGGATTAATGGTGCAGATAAATATTGACTTTTACTCAGTGTTTGGAATTAACTAAAAATAGTTTCTTATGGGAAACGGGCTTATTTTGGCTATCCTGGCTATTGTAAGTCATAACAAAGATAAGTTATTTTATGATTTTAGAAACTGAACACTAGAGGGGACTAAAGATTCTAAGCAGAAGAGAAAAAAAATGCAAGCCTGTTCTTGATGTCAGTTAATACTGGGACTTACAAAATGGTAAAAAATATTATGAGAAATGTAAAAGGAAATCTTTAAAGAATGGAACCAGAAATTAGTAACTACAATATCAATAGTCAGTAATGTCTGCTTCTGTGGATAGACTATGTCCAAAATATATTAATGAAGAATTGACAGATGTGAAACAAATTTTGTCTGAAAAGACAGAGAAAGTACAGAGTGTAGAACTATAAATCACAAGAATGATTTGGAAAAGGACCCTTTACTAGATACATAAAAGAAACTGGCTGAAATTTTAAAAACTAAATGGAAATACAGACTAAGTCAGCCTCTAAGTGTTCTCTTATTGGATTTACAAAAGAGGCTTGCTTCATCCTTGAAGAAATCTGCAATGGGATAAAGAAGATTAACGATAAATTAAATCCCACGACAATATTTGATTGAATTAAAGATTAAGATTCTTAGAACTAAAGGAAAGAAATAAAATTGATGTATTTAATCAAGATTAAAATAACACATTGTTTTGCACAGTTGCGTGGAATTTTTGTTGATACCAGGATGGAAAAATTGATGCTTTATGGATCTGCTTATTAAATTTTCAATTAATTAATAACAGATGTTTAATAATTTATGTGTAATCTTGTAAGGGTGAAGAGTTACTAAATTTGTTTATATATGTGATGAAACCTAGAAGTCATTTTAATGTATTTTCTTTTATTATATTTCTTTTTTTCTTCATCTTTTTACTGCACTTTTTATTCCTTTTTCTATTCTTTTCTCTGCTACTTATTTTTTTTGTGCCGTTCGAGTTTAGTTGTAGTCATATTTACTATTGTAATAAAAATTCTTATTTAAAATTACATTTAAAAAAAGAAATGACACTTTGCATGTTTTTCAGAACATTTTTACAGAGAAATTTTAAAGCTTTGATTTTGTTTTCTTTGCTTAAAGGTTCTGCTGGAGCCAGGAGTGATTCAGGATGTGCTTGCTGCAGGTAGCCATCTCCAGCTGCTGGAAATGCTTAGTTTATGTTCACACTATCTTATCCAGGTAAGGATAATAACATGGATATTTTTCTTTGTTTTTCTGGGCTCAGTTCAAATGCTATATAGGGATGAATGTCAAAGTACAGTACTTGTAGCTCAATGTGATAATTAGCATGAATTAGCATGGATTTGTCAAAGACAAATCTTGCTAAACTAAGATTTAATAGATAATGAGCAAGATATATTCTTTAATAATAGATTTAGTAGATTATGAGTAAGATATATCTTTACCTCAGTAAGCCATTTGACAAAGTTGTAATTGGTAACAATTAAGTGTGGGCTTGTTGGTATGATAATGAAGATACTCTGCCTTGAAAATGGTGCTCAAAAACTGTTCATTCAAATTTCCTCGTCCAACTAAATGAAACATCAGATAAGGTCCCACAAGATTTAGTCCTTTACTTGTAGTCCTTTACTTGTATTCTTTAGCTATGTATGTATGTATGTATGTATGTATGTATGTATGTATGTATGTATGTATATTGATGGTTGGAGGAAATACCAAATCGAAACATGAAATTTGGGCGAAATAGCTAATACGCTAGAAGGGAGAATTAAATTCAAATACCCTAGAAGACAGCAATAAAATTCAAATCTGTCTTGATAGGCTAAAGAAAGAGGCTGAAGAACAACATGACATTTAACAATTTAGTTATTCTTAATTAAAGGTATTTCCTATAATAAATACTGACTTTCATTAGCCCTACAACTTGAAATGAAAAGCATTCACAATTAAGTTCTTTTTGTTAAGCTACAGTGGTGGTGATGCATTCAGCCTTACCTAATCCATTTTTTAAAAATTTCATTATTAGCACGTTAGTACAATTTCCTGCTCCATGCAGAGATCCAAATTAAATGATTCACAATAAATGAAAAAAAAAAGCCTCTCAAGGAATTTTTACAACTATTGCTCGTAATGTTTTGATTTTTTCCTTAATATTAAACCATAATAGGTTTCATAAAACTTAAATAGATTGTTGACATAGTTGATGCAGAACATATTTCTTCATCTTTTTAGGCACTTATAGAAGAGTTATCATAATTCATCCATCACCACTATCAATTCTGTTCTAACATTCAGAGATCTTTTAATTTCTTTTATAGGATTTATTTTCAACTCTTCTAATCATACACATTGTTCTACCTGGCCTAAATCCTCTTTAAAGAGTGGTGGTCTCAGGTGGACAAAATACTTAATGTGCAGTATGACCACTGAAAAATAAAACATGAAAAATAAAAAATAAAACATAATACTTTTATTTGGTAACTATACTGTTAAAATTTGGCCTAAAATCGATCGATGTATTTTATATCCATAATACCTTTCTGATTTAAGGTCAGTTAATAATTACTTTTCGAATATCTTTTTAACAAATACCCTAGAATACCCTTTTAACAAGATATATATATATATATATATATATATATTCAATAATACTGGTAAAAATGCGACTCCCGGGCACAATTATAAATAAAACAAATAAAACATGATCGCCGGGAGGGTTTGAAGTAAGAATACTTTACTAAAAATATACTATACTTATGCTAAAATGTTGCCAAGCTTTCGTTAGGGGAAACTCCCCAACATCGTCAGGGCTAAAGAGGCCGCTTCAACAAGGGTGGTTTAAGTGGGTTCAAGTAACGTCTGCGCACGGCTCTTAGACCACGTCACTGGCCCTGATTGACCAGCTGATGATCGAAATATGTCCGTAACGTTTCGTTCTTTTCTTCGAATTCCCTTCCCTATCCTTCCGCTGTTAGTTTCCGGAGGCGTTAGTGACCTTGCACCTCCTCCTGTTCCGATGGTGCCGATACCCATCATATCGGGGGGAGGATTCAATCTAATGTTTTCCTGTGTCTTATTACGGGGATGGGGGTCCGCTAACTGTGGGTTAATGTCCCTTTCTGATTGTGTACTTCTCTCCTCTTCCGCCATATCAACAGTTCTTATCTGGGTATAATGTATTTCAACGTCCGTGTCTTTATCCCCCACTCCAGTCTTCCTTGTGTCCGTTCCCTCTTGTTGTTTGACATTCAGATCGGATCCTTCCCATTCCTGTCGGAGGGGGTTCATTAGTATTTGGGCATGTTCTCCGCTCCTATTACTTTCCCTTTTGCTAATCGAGCGGGTTGTCATTCTATGTTTTTTCTCCCCTCTCCATTTGGGATGCTCCTCCTCATTGTTATGGGCGATCGCAAGCCCCAGGATTTTGTCATTGGGTCTTTTGGGTGTTCCGGCTCCACTGCTGTTGCTCCTTCCCTCATGGGGGGATGTGAGCTTCACATGATATTGTTGGGAGGTATGTAGATCGTCCATACCGGGAGCCCTCCCCCTTTCTTCCTCTGTACGTGGGGGGTCCGCAGTTCGTGTTCGCGCATCCGCATGCTGCGGTGGGAAATTCTCTCGCCGCACGAGCCGGTGCTGGTCACATGGTGGGGGAGTGTTGATGATGTAGTTACTCACGCCCGTAGGCATTACGGACAAGGAACCGCACCCCCTTACTGTCAAGAACGTTTGCATGAGGAGGAGCGTCCCAAATGGAGAGGGGAGAAAAAACATAGAATGACAACCCGCTCGATTAGCAAAAGGGAAAGTAATAGGAGCGGAGAACATGCCCAAATACTAATGAACCCCGTCCGACAGGAATGGGAAGGATCTGGTCTGAATGTCAAACAATGAGAGGGAACGGACACAAGGAAGACTGGAGTGGGGGATAAAGACACGGACGTTGAAATACATTATACCCAGATAAGAACTGTTGATATGGCGGAAGAGGAGAGAAGTACACAATCAGAAAGGGACATTAACCCACAGTTGGTGGACCCCCATCCCCGTAATAAGACACAGGAAAACATTAGATTGAATCCTCCCCCCGATATGATGGGTATCGGCACCATCGGAAGAGGAGGAGGTGCAAGGTCACTAACGCCACCGGAAACTAACAGCGGAAGGATAGGGAAGGGAATTCGAAGAAAAGAACGAAACGTTACAGACATATTTTGATTATCAGCTGGTCAATCAGGGCCAGTGACGCGGTCTAAGAGCCGTGCGCAGACGTTACTTGAACCCACTTAAACCACCCTTGTTGAAGCGGCCTCTTTAGCCCTGACGATGTTGGGGAGTTTCCCCCAACGAAAGCTTGGCAACTTTTTAGCATAAGTATAGTATATTTTTAGTAAAGTATTCTTACTTCAAACCCTCCCAGTGATCGTGTTTTATTTGTTTTATAATATATATATATATATATATATATATATATATATATATATATATATATATATATATATATATAACTAAGGTTACGAATATGCCAATGATATTCTTA
Source organism: Crotalus tigris (assembly GCF_016545835.1). NCBI lineage: Eukaryota > Metazoa > Chordata > Lepidosauria > Squamata > Viperidae > Crotalus > Crotalus tigris. The sequence goes on from NW_024097199.1 coordinate 272,329, forward strand.
AAATGAGGAAAATTAAAACTATGGTCAAAATATCAAAGTTATAACTTTGATATATAATCCAGGGAAATCATGGATATTTGTTTCTTCCTTCAAATTTAATTTGTTAATCTGTTTAAAATATTTAACTGGCACTACTAAATATTTAATCTGTTTAATCTGTTTAAAATATTTAATTAGAACCACCTAAAAGAGCAATGTAAAAGTAATTATTTTATGACTTTATTCCTGTTCATGGGAATAGTTTCAACCATATCTTAATATCTTATTTTCTCTGGATAATACATAAATATTTTTCTCAACTAAATATTTTCCATTGATTTTCCTAGAGGTAATTATCTTCATCCATTAGGACCTTCTTTACAATTAATATAACACAGTATTTGATTTATTCATATGGATTATATAAACAGAATATTTAACCTATAACTATGGAGTCCTTAGTGCTGTGTGAGGTTGTTTGTTTGCTTGCAGATCTTTCCTTATCAGACTAGATAATATCTTCAACACTGAAATATTACATAGTCTGGTAAGGAAAGATCTGCAAGCAAACAGCCAAGCTCAGGGAACATCAGGAGCTTCACAGTTCAACCCTGAGCTACAGCATTGTCTATTGCTACCCAATAACTGTTTAATTTCTGCAAATTTACAGAAAAAATGTGGATACTCATTAAAGATACTATTATCCATATATAACAGCAAGTTACATTCAGATTTGGGTAATGAATTTCTTGAATTTCCCCAGTTTGTCTTATTAAGCATAGTGAGGGTTTAACATGAAATTAAGGGAGATAAAGGAATCCTTGATACATGCCACTTTGCAATTTAAGTACCAGTGAGATAATCCCATTATTAATTACTTGAGCAGAGGAATTAGAATAATAAACTGGTATCTATGAAATAATTTTTGTAGGAAATCAAAACTTCTACCTTTCTTGAACTAAGACCATAATTTGCAGGACTGTATACTGAAAGCTTTTTCTGCATTCAGCAAAGCTAAAAGCGATGATATGCGTTTACTAACAAACAAAGCTAGTATGTGAACTACGTTTAATTTTATCTGGGTCATGATGTATTTATAGAATCAGATTACGTAATATTGTTTATTATAGGTAAATAAACTTCTCTAATCTTCTTGCAATGCATCTGTTAAAATCTTAGCAACAGCACTTAATAGAGATAGTAGGCTGTACTGTGCAGTGAATCGGGTCCTTATCAGCTTTCAAACTTTCAGTTATATAAGCTTCATAATAAGAAAATGACAGGGCCTCCTCTCCCACTCCCAATAAAATATTTAATATATTTTCAAAAGTATAGAGATTCATTTTTTATCACATTGTGTAGATTCTCCGTCTGGCCCAGGGGTCTTTTTGGATATTGTTATGTCAATAGTATCATAGATTTTCTGCAGTGTTAATAGATGCAACTAAATTCTCTGAATTAGGATTTCTGGATAACTTATTGCATAATTTTTTTTAAAAAAAAATCCTTGTTGTCTACAACTCTATTAGGGTGGCATAGTGGCTCAATGGTTAAGATGCTGGTCTTGTTGCCTGGAAAGCTGGCAGCCCAGGTTCAAGACCTGAGTGCCACATAATGGGGGGAGCTCCCGTACGCACCCCCGCTCCTGCCAACCTAGCAGTTTGAAAGCATGCAAATACAAGTAGATAAATAGGTACCACCTTGGTGGGAAGATAACAGCGCTCCGTGATGTCATGCTGGCCATATGACCACGGAAATGTCTATGGACAGTGTTGACTCAATGACTTTGACACCGAGATGAGCACTGCCCCCTATGGTCAGCAACGACTCGCAGAGTGAAATCTACAGAAACTCCTTTTTTAATAACTCCTTTTGCTGAAATATAAAACCTAAAACTTGAAAATTAATTTCATTATAATTTCTATGAATTAGCCAATTGAATCTCTTTAGCAGACATTTTGTTACCTTTTTTCAGATGTTTTTTCGATGAAAAACCAATAACTCATTAGTTTTATGAAATATTCTATTTCCAATGCATATAATTGATCTGGCTGTAACTTAAAGAATCTAAAACATAATATGCATTCTGAGTTTGATTTGTAGAATACTGTTTCAGTGCTTCTTTTAATTCCAGTTTTCATATTCTATGCTGCAGCGCACACATCTTTTTCCTCCAGGAGGTGTAGGCTATTATCTCACCATAAATATATGCTTATCCCAATCTGCCCTCTCTATTTATTTGAGAAAAAAAGAGTAAAAAAACTCCACTATATCTTTTTTTTTGCAGTTCTTCAACAAATTGAGAGTCTTCCAGCAAAGAATTATTAAAATATCATCTGATGAGATTCTACTTTTCAAAACCAATGATAATACTACTGGTGTGTGATCAGAAATGAGCTTGTTTAATTTAGTTTGTTATGGTTGGAGATCAGAGTAACTTAAAATAATAAAATAGGTACATCAAAATTGAAACATGAGTAAAATAATATATTAGAACTCATATGAAAGTTACATTAACTTAAATTACTTGCATGTACGCTATCTGAAGCAACTGTTTACATTCCATCATAGCCAGTATAGAGAAACTGACTGTATTTCCTGAGGTTTCTACCTCCTGATCAGCTCACAGGAAACTGGGAGATCATTGTCAATCCTGCTTAAATACTGGGTTGTGATGAGAGAAATGCATATAGACACACACTGAATTTCTCTATAAAAGAATACAGTGCAACACTGCGTGATCTATAATTTTGATTTTCCCCTATCTAAAAGTCAAGAATAGATGCTACTCTTTAGGAACATTGCAAGATCTGTTCTGTAAAAGGGAAGACAGAAGAGTGGGCCAATGTAAAAGCTCTTCTTATAAATTACATTAAAATTAATTTAAACTCAAGCTACCTGTGCTTGAGTTTCAATGAATGCTCCTCCTGCTGAAAGGACTGGGTTTGGGATGCATTGTGGAACCAGAAATAAATCCTTTTGAAAACCTAATCAGAAAACTTCTACAAAACTTTTTGTAGTCACATGTTTGAAAGGCACAAAATAGCTATACTTCCAACACTTTCTGTTCACTAGGTGTATAAGTTACCTCCTTTCATATGAAAAAGACTTAAAATGTCCACTTTCCATTAATCCTGTTGAGAAATTAATACATACTGTAATTTTTTCCCCATGTAGAATTCATACTAATTGTTCCTGCATTTTAAACCAATTTAATTTAAAAGTTGTCTTTTCTTTCATGACTATTTCCCCCCCAAGATTAATTGTTGAAGTATCAAATGATTTGTCCCACATTCAGAAGTCTCATTTATCTTTTTTCATTCACTAATTTCTCACTTTTCATCATAAACAAATCAGTCCTGCTTTTTGGTTCATTCCTTTTTCATATGTATGTGTAAAATAGAGGTAATCTTAAACTATGTATCTGAAATATATCATTTTCTCAGAAGATGCTCATCTCTCCTCATTCTCATTCATTCTTAGTCTCCAAATGGCCTAGGTTTTGGGGGGTTTTTTTGTATTCAGTTCACATTTATTCAGGATGCTATGTGTTTTTTCTCCAGACTCATTCCCTATTCTTCCATTTTCACCATTCACTAGAACGCAACAAGTAGTTATCTTTAATCTAAGGTTTCATACTTCATCAATAACAAACTGGATGATAACAATGCATATTATCCGTTACATATTATATAATCTTTTTTCATTTAATTTATGTTTTCCCTGCATGCATTCTTCAATTCTATTTCACAAAACCAAGTTATCTTCATGTACACCTATGGTATTATTTGTCTTTTTATTTTACAAAACCACAACATATCTATTTTGCCTGTCTGTTTTCCTTTATTCATTAATTTATGAGGGAGTCCTTGGTGTTTTCTGAGCTTGGCTGTTTTCTTGCAGACATTTTGTTACCCAAACTAGGCAACATCATCAGTTTGGGTAACAAAACATTTGCAAGAAAACAACCAAACTTAGAGAGCATCAAGAACTCCTCATTTCAACCTGGAGCTACAAATATTTTCCTTTATTGGTATCATTAATTTATGCTTTTTCTTTTATTAGATACAAATTCCATATGCCTTAGTCATCAGTGGATAGCTAATTGCCTTCTAGCTAATGAAGATGATAATGCTAAAAGTGAATATAATGGTTAGTTTGAGCATCTTTTATCCAAAAGCCATGGTTAACCCGAGTCAAGGTCTCATTCTTCTATGTAGGCTAAGATCTATAATGTTGAAACTACTTTGCAAACAATAATATAATATTGTTTTCTCCATTTCATTGCTTAGGAGGCACATGCACCGTCCTGATACTCAGGGTGTAGTCAAAGCTGAACCATTCCAATGCCTTGGACTGGCCAGTCCTTTGCACAAAATTTGGTCCATGTGGTTCTTCCTATTTAATCCCTGTTATGGACTTTTCAGAGTTGTTTTACAATAAGATATAAGTTCTGTTTGAATTCAATTTTTTTTTAAAGTAATTTAATAAATTTTTAAAAATAATTTTAAAAAGTAATTAAAATTTAATTAATCAAAACAAGAAAACTCTAACAGTGTAATGTTAATTTCCACCAAATAAAAAAGTTCTGATTTACAACTGTCTGTAGGCTTTGCGTTCAGGCAGTTACTTTAACTAATAGATTTCACAGGGTGAACAATTCTTTTCCTTTTAAAAAAAAAGTCAAATAGGAGATAGAAGTCATTGGATAAAGCAACTTCCGTATGGATATGCATCAAGAACTTGCGTTTGAATATTCCTTGTTTCTGGTATGATGAGATGATATTGAACTGTACATTTTTCATGCAATATATGCTTTAATTTATGTTTCTTGATAAGGAAAACTGAGCAATATATTAAGAAGTGTCCCATAATTGCCATTACATTTCAACTAAAAGAAGTTGCTTGCTTGAAGAGCAGCATCAGATTATAAAGAGTTCCAGAATACCCAAAAACTGTCTTTTTTAGAGAAATCCCTATTATTATTACCAATGAACAGTAGATGGCAGTATGAGTCCACTAGTCCGAATAAATTAAGGCATTAGAAAGGAGGAAAAAAATGAAAAGAAATTATTTATTTTGCTCCATATTAGTCTTGTGACCTAATCAGTAAAAAAGTCATTATTCACACAACACTGGGCAATATGCATTGTAATTTTTAACAAATAATGGGGAACTGGTAACGGTTTCGCAGGAAATGCAGCCCTGTCTTGTGCAGCAGTGGTCATTTATCATTGCACTTTGTGAAATCTCTCATTTGTTCTAATTTGAATGTAAATGACTCTAAGGTTTTACAAATAAGGTGACAGACTCACATAAATGTAATTGCAGGGTTCATCTCTCTCTTTTTATATATCACTCATTAAGTTATGAATTAAATACATCGTATTAAACCAGGGGCATGTCCAATGATGATATTGTAATGGCAAATTACTCCATGCTATTAGAGGTGTATTTTTTATTCATGGACATTAATTTGTCATTAAACGGCATTAGTTTAGCACTTTTATGTGGGAGACGTGACCTGAAAGAGGAGACTTGCTGCTGTAATGCAAGAGAAGAGAAATATGAATAGCAGATACATGTCACTCTTTAAGCTCTTCAAATGGAATGGAGGAAAATTTATATCAGCTTCTCTAGGCCTATCCACCCACATGAACAAATTCTTTTTTAAATTGGTTTTTATCCATGTTCAGAGACATCTCTGAAGAATGAGTGGCCTTCATTTTTAAAATCCTGTTTCCCATTCAAAAGATATGGAGAGAGGTTAAGATGGGAAAATGTTAAGTTCATCTTCACAAGTCTTCCAGATCTTTGCTGAGTTTTGACTGATTACCCCTTTCAGCGATCAAAAATAGAGACAATAATCTATTTTGCTTTTAGTAAGGAAAAGTAACTTATTTGGTAGGCCAATGTTGTATTCTGTAACAATATTGTGTACCTGAATAGAAAACAAAAAATCCAAAATATTGCCTTCATTTAAAAAAAAAAAACTATTTGGATTTAATTGACTCTTTCAGAAATATTTAAGCAAAAGTTAAATTGATGGGAGAAAGGAAGACTTTGGGCATAAGGAACTGACGTTTAAACTCTGTCCAGTCTTCTTTTTCCTCTTCTTCCTACCACTTAAGAAGGATTCACAATATATTTGGTGGGATCTGTATGCATCAATAATTAGTTGCGTATCAATGGTTTGTGATGGGCGTATACTAAACATGAAGAAAGATATAAGCGGGAGGAAAATGAACCCCCAAGTCCTAACGTTTTTCTCTAACCATGATAAAAAAAAAGAAAGCTTCCTTTTTCTAGCATTCTTGAAGCATTGAAGGAGACAAGGGGGATCAAGGTTAAAAGCACTTGGGAGTGCCTAAATTAAAGCAAAGTATAGTTAGTACCGAAGCAACAACAGGCCAAATACTGAAAAGAGAAGCAAAAGCAAAATGGAGAAGAAAAATCAAGAGAGGGAACATGGGAATGCAAGGGATGCATCTGAATCCTTAACTGCACTCCTAGGATAATAATACCATTATATTTGCCATTGTCTCTAAGATTAAGTCTTTTAGGACATTTATTCAAATACCAATGGTGATGAATTGAAGATGCCAGAAAACACTTAACATTTGGTCTAATTCCTTTTTGTGTCCGTGGGTTTGCACCCTGTAAAGCATTTCTATTCATAGAGGTAAAATGACATTTAAGACTTTGAAGAGTTGATATAGCTGTAATGTTTCAATTCCTATTTTCACTAAGACTGACTGATTCTCTGAAGCATTTCTATGAAATCGTAAAAAAAAATCATAGAGAATCTTAAATGGCTTTTGTGAATTCAGTTGTAGGCTTAAATTTCTTTTTACTGCATTTTGCATTTAGTAAATTTAAAAAATGCTATGTTCTTCCTCTCTTACCTTCAAGCATGCGTATATGTATTTGGGACAGAGGGAAAAATTATATATATTTTACGTATGATTTCCACATAATTTTAGTAAATTGTCCACTGAATTACATGTGTTTATACGTATATTGGAAATGGAGCAGTAATACCTTGACATACAATTGTTCTTTAATCCAAAAATAAAGCAGGTGGAGTAACAACTGCCTTCGATATTAATGGCTTGGCTCAGCAATGGAATTCAAAAGCTGTATACACTTTTTCTGTCTTAATTATGCATTCATTAGAAGCTTTTATACCCAACAGAATAAAGTAAATATTTTTTGATCTCTGTAGTGTGCTCCCAGATTGTAGATTTGCACAGCAGGATCTTGATAATCTGAATAAATTGTATTTCCCCAAGGAGTTTATCTTTCAAATAAGGTCATAAAGAAGTACAGCCTCTCCCCATAGTTCTCCTTGTGTTTTTCTTTCCTTTTTATAGAACAGCACACAGGAACAGAGGTATATTGTACTCAGTTCAGTTGTGTGCGTGGTTGTGATTAACTTTCATTTATCAGTCAGTTATTGATATACATCCTTTTCTGTAGCATATGCAGTGATTAAAAAAAACAAAGGAAAAACAAATGTGAAATAATGCTATAAGAGATAATGCTATCTTATGTGGTGTTTTACATCCCTCTTGCTGTGTGTGTATGTTATGTCTACGTGTATGTGTATATACACATTTATACTGTAAGGGGCATACCTATTTGGACCTGCATGTCATGTAAATGTATAAAACACGTACAGCATTATGAAGTAGGAGAAATATTTTGAAAAATATTATGGTAGTTAATTCAAATTGCCAATTGAATATGATAAAATTATTTATCAATTGTTAAATTCCTCAGTAAACTATTCTTATGCATGTTTAGTCAAAACTAAGGCTCCATGAATTCGATAGTATTTCTAGAAAATTGTTATATTAACATTGATAAGTGTATGTTTTGTTGTTTATGGTAAACCTCTAAGACATATTGGTGGTTGGCACTATGCAAAGTCTAATCAGTAATAATACAGTATTATAATTATAGTACACCCATTGTCAGTTTTAATTATTATGTAATCTTTGCACACTGAATAAATGTTAATTTGTATAATAAATAAATGAGCAACGTGTACATGATTTAAGCAGGGAGTATAGTATCCCTCCTTGGAATTTGTTACATTTAGTAGGCACAGTTGGGATATAAGGACAGCAATTTCAGTTTAGTTGCATGCTCTGTTTTAATTATAAGCAAAGTAAGCAAGGTAATTATAACACAAACTTGTTTATTTATTACTAGTCTTTGTATGCTGCCTGCTAATGTGAGTGTTGAAAATGCAATAGCCTGTTTTCAGTAGTGACTGTGATGGATGATTAGCAGTGGGCTTGTTTACTTGTCAGTCTTAAGAGTGAGCCTGAAGACTAGTGATTCTGTGTAAGATTTGAAAATTGAATGGGGGAAATGGTTGTCTCCTGAAGTTTTCTGTGGTATTACAATCCTACCTAAAAGCAGCAGAAGATCAACATAAGGCAATGGAAATAGGCTTGCTGGCTGTTTAGTTGGAGAAAGAGGACAGTGCAGAATGTTGAGGAGATTCAATGTAGAAGATTAAGGGAACAACGGAATGTGCTTGGGAATCTCTAAAACAAGTTACCTGAATAGGTGCAGAAAATTGTACAGTTGCAAGAAACTGCTGGGACTCCATTGCAGACCGGGTTTTCGGAATATATGATCATTAGATTTGGACAACGCTTGAAATTTGATTCAAATTATGTTTTATAAAATAATCCTTTTGAAACAATTCCTAGCATTGAATCAAGTACTTTTTAATCTTTTCAGAAAAAAATTCAGGAATGATGGGGACTTGATGGCATTTTGATTATGCAATGTCTCAGACATTGTGAATGTGGACTAAGTGGAGGGGTGGGCTGTGTGATGTCTGACACTAACATGACAATTTGGAGGCTGGTATGCTGTCTTTTTCTCATCCTTGCAATTTCTAACTTTTAAGGGGTAGAAGGGCAATATTCCAAAAAATTATTGTGATGATGATACCTTTGAACATATCCAACTGAAACTGCGGAAGGGTTAATTTCCTCAGAAAGGTTATGCCTAAAAAGAAGACTCTTGAGGCATTTTGATGCTTCCTCAATACAACTTAACATTATTTTATCAAATAAAAATTTGAAATGTGAATCAGTCTGAATCAAGTCAGATTTCAGATTTTAAATTCAAACTGAACTTGTCTGATTTAGATACTCCTAATTGTTGCTAGTTTTCACTGGTTACAACCCATGTCACTTAAATAATAATGTAATTGTACAATAGTTTAACATATGTAGGAGATTCCACTTCTTGTATGAATATCCTTGGTCCACAGGAACATAGGCAAGGATAAGAACCATTCTGGTTAATAACCTGAACTTTCATTTATGAATAGTAACATCTACAAAACTTTGGGCATTCATTGTAACATACAGAACAAATAATATCTTTAAAAGAACTATCACAAATTTTGGGCTTTCATTTCAATGTATGGAACACATCTCTCTAAAAGAACTATCACAAATAAATACATTAGAATTGGAAGGAGCCGTTCAGTCCATTGAATGTAATCTTTATAAATACTATGATCCAGATTGAAGTGATCCAAACAGATCTTCTGCATGTTAACTTCAGAGAATGCGAAAGTCAACCATGAGCAAAGCTCTTTGGATGACTTTGTGGTTCAGTGTAGGCTGCTTGGCTGTCTAAAATTGGTTGTGAACCAGCAATGGAGTTACTGCAGTTAAAGACTTCTGATCAGCTGTTTGGTGCTATGCAGTGATAAGCTGGAGGCAATGCCATTCATCTGATGAACATTTGTCAGTAGTGTGCTGGCAACAGTGATGGAACTGACTGTGTTCTTCAGGTGATGGTGGCTAGTTTAGTTGGGTTAGCTTTTCCATTTCTACTTGTGGCAGTGGTGATGGCAAGTCCAGGGCTACCTCCGTTAGAATTTTGGAGGGCATGAGCACCCAATGACAGTTTTGAGTAACACTGGGAGCATGAGTAGTATAGTATACTGACTACAGGATTTATTTGTGTTGCTACGAGGCCCACCACATTGGCTGTAGCTATCTTATCTCTTAATAAGCCACAACAGAACTCAGAGGCATTGAAGGATTTGTTGACTGTTCTATTTTACAAGGGCACCGTGGTTTTCCATTTTCGATTCCCAAAACCTGATTGAAAATAAGAATAGGACCTGTGATCCACATTGAAAGTGGGCATTGGTGGACAGTGTTGAATGGTTGTGTCTGGACTACATTTGTTTCCCTTAGTGAGAGACATAGAGAATGATAGTGATTCCCTCAGTACTTCAGGTAGGCATTTCTGAATATAATTTGGTACTCTAGCTATCTTGAAGAGAGAAAGGGTACAGAATGATGTTGTATCCCGAAAACCTGATGAATCAATGAGTTGAATGTTTGTGGCGTTAAGGGGGTCCTTTGTTCAAAAGGAAAGAGGATAGGGATTGGGTGAGCTAATGTACTGTAGGGAGGATCCAGGTAGTAACTTAATGGGGGGGGAAATGTGGTGGAATATTCAGCTGATGAAGCTGCATGCCAAAAAATGGTATGCCAAGTTGGCACGATGCATACAGCTAATCTACTTTTCAACCAGCAATAAACCTTTTGGAAACACAATGATATGATAACAATTAATCATTGGAGTTTACTGAAGCATGGCTTAACGTGGTTACTTGAAAGGGTTTGAATTTGATGGTCCTGAAGAAGTGAATAGGGTCCTTGTGACTGAAATGCAGCCACCTGTGTATTGGATTAGTTATCCCTCCTAGTTGAATAAGGTTTCCCAGAATATATTTGCAATTGCTTTAAAGTACATCCAGATGGTGTTGATTATTTCCTTGAGGGATGGAGTGGTTTCTTCAGCTCTTAAAAAGTAGCAGTCTGTCCTGTTCTTAAAAAAAAAAAAAAAATCCCTCCATCAAACTGTCCTGGACAATTTTAATCCTAAAAAGGTAGATAGTTTGCATCTCCGTTGGCTATAATGGAATGAGATTATGCAGATACTTTTCAGTTGGAATTACAGTAATGGGCTGGTATCGATTGCACTTGTAGATGACCTGTGCAGGAACATGATTGGGGATAGTACAGATGGATTATAAAGCTAGATAGCTCAAGGTGAGGAAAGAGGAATTTTGAGCTCTGTGCCTGCTTGGATTTTGGCAATGGAGATCAGCTGCCGAGATCTAGGCATGCCCGGAGCTTGGGGCTCTTCTTCCCCCTGCCTCCGCAGGGAGCTCTGCAGAGGTGAGAAGGATTTTAAGCTCTGTGCCTGCTTGGATTTCGGCTCTGGAGATCCAAGCAGGCATGGATCAGCAGGGAGCTCTTTCAGCTAGCCCCCAGAGATGAGAAGGAGTCCTCTCGGCAGGCAGCAGCAGCAGCTTGCAATCTTTCCTGCCAGCTTCCCCATTAACTTTCTGGGGAAGCCTGCAGAGAAAATTGCAAATGACAACCACATGATCATGATCATGGGGCACTTGGCAACTGGCTGAAAGTGCAAAAGCACTCAGATTGTAATCATGTGTCTGCAAGAGAGGATTGTGACATTTTGTGATGGTTGTAAGTGCTTTTCAGGCCCCAAAGCCCCCTTGTGAGGCTGTCGTAACTTTGAATAGTCATTAAGCAAGGATTACCTGTATGCTTGTGGCTTACCTTCACTTGTGCTATATTTTTGTTGCAGTGTGTTTTTTTGTTATTTGTGATTTTGTTTTATCCTTTTAAGCCAGTGGTTCTCAACCTGTGGGTCGGGACTCCATTTGGGGTCAAATGACCATTTCACGGGGGTCGCTAAACAACGCAGTCCGCCATTTTTCCCCCCTTTTCCTTAGCTGTGCTATTCCCTTTTATTCTATTGGCTTTTGAAAGCCAGTAGAATAGACTCTCTTGAATAGAGTCTAATTCTATTGGCTTTCAAAAGCCAATAGGAATTGTCCAGGCTGTCTCTGCCCTACTGAGCCCGCCAAAAGTCCCATTCTGCAAACAGTGCTGCACCAGTTGAGTAGTCCTCGACTTACGACCGGTTGGGGGTCGCGGCATTAAAAGGTTGAGAATCACTGTTTTAAGACTATGTCAGCACCCAGAGTTGCTGTTCATTAGTTCGGTGGCAATGGTTATATAAATCATTAAAAAAAAACAAATCCATTATTCTATATTCTTTTCTCTGATATAAAAGAAAACATGCCTTAACTGTCTTCTGTGTAACACAATAGTGAAAGAGGCCTATGTGTCTCCCTTCACTCATCTTTTTTCAAGGCTGAACATACCCAGTTCCCTCAATGCCTCTTTATTAGGATTAGTTTCTAATCTCTTGATAATTTTTGTGGCTGGAAATTTGCTTCATTTTAGAGTATTATTGTTGAAATAAATTACTTTTTGGGGTCCTTAAAAAAACAAATATATATATCTCTCATATATATTAAAATGTGATGTGAAGAGGCAGATAGCAAGGTCATGTTTCAAACAATGGATTTAATATACTATTTGGTATGAGAATGCTACAGAAAGTTAATCTTTTCAAAACTTTCTATACTGTTAGCATTATGTTTTCAGAAATCTTGTTGCTGATTGGAAAGTAGGTTATCTGATCAGCTTTATGCATCTGACCAACTTGGCATGCCACTTTTGGCATGCAGCTTCATCAGCTGGATAGCAGGGCATCACTATATAATTTTAAGCTGAACAAGTGATTGGTATTACAGTGACAATAATTCCGTTATAACAGACTGATCGTTTCCAGAGTTTAGAATTCAGAAGTATCATTTTTAGTGTTCAAAGGACAAGGATATATTCTAATATGAAATCATCATCCCCATCAATCATTGTCATCACCATGTGGGGAAGAACGTTTTTATTTATTTTTTATTGCTTTTAAAATAATAACAAAAAAAGAAAACAAACACATAGGTAATTATAATACAAAACCATATGTTCTCAAAGAAAAAAATGCATATAAAGTGCTTAAAAAGAAAAAAAGGAAAAATTAAAGTATAATATATATCATTATTACAGTTAACAATTATAATTTTATATATACATGTCTAATGTAAATACGATTCAAATACACACAGAGAGAGAGACACACAGACACACAGAGTAGGTTTTTAATATATGTACCCCTTGACTTGCAACCACAATTGGGACCAGAATTACCCATTGCTAAGCAAGGTGTTGTTAAATGTCTATTCTATTCTATTCTATTCTATTCTATTCTATTCTATTCGATTCGATTCGATTCGATTCGATTCTATTCGATTCTTTCCAGTGTTACAATGTCAGACTTATAGCTGCAGTAAGGGCACAGAATACATTTATGTTGCCCAGTTGTCAAATTCCATTATATATAGGTATGTAATTCAAGAGAATATTATTCTCTGAAAATGTTAACTTTTGTCACACAGATATATAATATGCACATATACATATATACATACATACATTCCACTACTTGTCTCCAAAAATTGAATAAGTATACAACATTGTAAAAGCATGTTTTAAAGATGCATTGTCCTTATTTCATCTCCCACAAAATGCTCTTAGGCAATCCTTTTCTATCTCACATAATGGAGTCTAACAAATTTTAAATATTATTTTTTGTGGCATAAATTGTAGTTTAAGATCCATTGTAGAAGGAAGTTCTGGCTGAGGAATACTGGGAATTGAAGTGTACAAGTCTTAAAGTTGACTGATTTGGGCACTCCTGGTGTAGGCACTATAGGAACCTCTAATCCTTTATTCTATAGATTTCTTAGCATCTTCTTATCAGATTGACTTATTGATAACAAATATCTATAAAAAGCTAATAGTAGATTTTTGAGTTTTAAGGTACTTAACAAATTCTAGTATCTCAAGTGGCTCAGAAGTTGAAGATGCTGCTGGTCCAAATAATTTCTTAACAGAGTTGTAGCTGTAAATATTGCCATTGACTTACATCTTATAAATGATATTTATCTCTTAATATGTTAGAATTAATATTCATTGTCTATCAGTTGATCCAAAGTCAATATCTCCACTTCTATCCACTTCATACATATTAACATCTTTTCCCCAATTTTTAAAATTGGGTTTTCTCATAAGGTTAATTTAGCATGGAAAAGGGAGTCAAATCTTTTTTTAAACATTACATCCCAGAATTTTCTAACTGACATAATTTTTTCCAGAAATACTAGACTTCTAATATATTTAGATCCTAATCCTGTCCATCTAATCGGAGGTACTATATATATATGTATATTCCAAAGTTGCCCAAGTTGGAATATTAATATCAATTATTGGCTTTGAGTATTTAATACTTGATAATAGGTAAGCAGGATGATATAGTTCCAGACTTGGAAAAATGAATCTTCCCTCATTAATTGGTAATTGCATTTTTTGTAAAGATATTCTTGGGATTGAAGAATACCTTTAAAATTTTGTAAGCAAAGAATTTATTTTCTGAAAATATTTTCCAGATACATGAACTGGAATCCTCTCAGAATATAAATTAATCTGGGAATAATATTTATTTTTCCCCAAAGTGTTCATTTTTCCCCAAAGGGCGAGGTTTAATGACTCCCTTCTATCGATATTTGAAGAAAATTCTACATTTTATTTATATTACTGTACTTGTTACTAATTTAATTGTGTCTTTCAGTATACACATAGCTATATCACATGGGACAAAAATGATATATGATAACAATTGAGAGTGCTTTTTAAAAAAAGACAAATATGGTAATTCCTGTTAATAATGTAGCTGTTCACATTGACCAGGATTGGAAAGCTATTCTAGTTGTTTGTATTTTGAAAAATAATAATAATGTTATTAATGTCATTAACAATGTTATGTGCCATATCACACTCTGCTTCTGAAAACTCTGAATTTTGGAAGTATGTAATGTGCTATGTAAGATATAAACACAAAGATCCTCTTTGGGACTGATTGCATTGGTATTATCCTTTGATAAGGAGCGCCAAAACAAACTAACTAACTCAGGTTAGTTGTTGTTCTTCTTTATATTCTTTTTGTTTTTGGTGCGGAGTAGAAAAGAACAGCAAATGTTCTCATAAAGGACACGAAAGAGATTTATTTTGTTGAAAAAATCAGAGCATTTAGCAATGTTGATTTGAATATTTTGGAATTGCATTTCCATCTGCTGTTATCCCCAATATTGCCAACATTTAATCCATAGAAACAAATTCTTTCACATCTCTATCTGTAGTTGTATTATGAGATGTAGATAGTGATGATATAAAATTGCAGTAATAATTTATTCTAGGTTTAGTATGCTGAAAATATGTTTATTTGTGGAAGGGCAACTTTTTAAGTAGAAGGGTAGTTCAATCTGAAGTTATCTTCCACTATAATTCTTTAAGTTTTTTGCTAAATTCTCATTCCTCCTAAACAAGGTGTGTGTTTTGTTTTATCTGCTCAGGAGTTAAATAGCTTTAATTACTTGGACCTCTATAAACTTGCTGATCTCTTCAACCTCAATCTGCTGGAGAAAGCCGTGGTTGATTTTTTAGTGAAACATCTCTCAGAACTACTAAATAATCACCCTGACGAAGTCCTGGCACTGCCATATTGTCTCATCCAAGAGGTTTTGAAAAGTGATCAACTCACGTCACTCAGCGAAGAACAAATCTGGCAGGTAATGTACAAAGAATGATTAAACTATTGGAAGACCAGTATTGTATATCCTTAGCTAGGGAACTAATTATTGATTGACTAATCTTATGACTATATCAAATAAAATAAAATAAAGTAGAATATAATGTCTATTTCCAGAATAAAACAGGAAAAAGAAAATGAAATAATATGTATTATTATTATTATAAAATTAGCACATGTACTAAACACAAAGAATGTATACTGCATATCCATAAGCATTTCTGAAAATCAGATTGCTAGAGCAAATGACAAGAAGCAATAAAAGAAAAACATTAGGAATTAATTATTAGTGCAATATTAATTAATTATTGCCCCGAGGAAGCACTAGGGGGCATTCTGAAGTCTGCTTCCCCTCTTTGACAAGAATGCAAGTAGAACTTTACTGTTCCAGAAGGGGGGGAGGGGTTGATAATACTCAAGACCTTCATATGCCAAGAAAGGGCTGTAAAATAGAGCAGGGGTGAACAAATACAGCTAATTGGTTGGGGGATTATATTTTCAGCTTTTGCTGCATAGCTTGTATCTTTACATTCTTAGCATAAGAGGCTCTTGGTATTCAATACAGTCTACTTTACAGTTAGAAAAATACGCAGGATAAGCTGAAGTATGCTTTGGCACAACCAAAAGTAGATATTCCGTTCATTTCTCTTAAATTTAGCAATATTAGTCTATGTATGACAACTATCAATAGCAGTTTCCTTGAAGAATTAGATACATATCTCTAACAATTAATTTGATGAAGTTGATCTTGGAGGAAGTGGCTGATAAATTGGCATGTCAACATGATCCCTTAAATCCCATAACTGTCACACTTCCAATCAGTGGAGATTCTCTGGAATGTCCAAATTTCTGAACTGGGCTAAAACATAAATAGGCTCTGTCTGACTAAATTGAGTTTCTTAGTAAGAAATCTTTGTTGTATTTAAGTATTGGGCTTTTCAGGACTCCAAATTCAAAGTAAAAAAAGATGCTTTGGAGCGTATGGGAATATGCAGGTAGTACCTCTCTGTAGATGAAGCACCTAAAGCAAGGGTTCTCAACCTTGGCAACTTTAAGACTTGTGGACTTCAACTCCCAGAATTCCTCAGCCAGCAAAGGTTGAGAACCCCTGACCTAAAGGCAGGTCAAGAAGCAATGGATGGAAGCTAATCAAGGCGAGAACCAACCTAGGAGAAATTTCCTGACAGTTAGAACAATTAATCAGTGGAACGGTTTGCCTCCAGAGGTTGTGAGGTTGTGGGTGCTCCAACACTGGAGGTTTTTAAGAAGAGATGAAATGTTGTAGGGTTTCCTGCTTGAGCAGGAGGTTGGACTAGAAGAACTCCAAGATCCCTTCCAACTCTGTTATTCTGTTATGTAGATATTCAAACTAAACACATTGTTTTTCCGAGATTGTGCTGAAGCTGGGGAGGCCAGCTGCATAATCCTGACGGGAAAGAGCAGCTTCTTTCAGAAGTTGCAGACTGGTGCTATGCATGCACTCTGAAGCACCTTTTTACCTTTGAATCTGAAGTGTTACACAGCACTACTAAGTAATATATGAGGATCCTTATCTCTTTCCACTCTGTCCTGGAAGCATCTTAAACAGAAGCAGAAACTGCTTGCTGGAGATCTGCTTGCAGCAGAGTTTTAGTTCAGTGCCATTGTTTTGGAGCCATTCAACAGTTCACATTTTCTCCTCCCCTTACTTTGAGCAGGAGGGCAAAATTCATACCTCCAAGGGAAAAAAGTGAGTTTACCATGTGGGAAATGCAAGCGTGGAAATACGTCTTATACTGAAATGCAGTAGCAAGACCGTTGCCCCAAGTCATGAAGCATTATGAGGACCTGGTCTGCTTCTCCTCCACATGCTGCATGTTCACACATACCTATTTTTGCAGTTGTGCTTCTCTGCTGCATCACATTTAGCATTGCGCATAGTGCGTTTGGTTGTGACAAAAGTGCTGCTTTCTGAGTGATAGCAAATGCTGCGCTGGCCATTCTAGGTGTCATTATAATTGCCTTACTAATGCCGTTACCTAGAATCTTTAAGCTGTTCTGTTGCTGTGGGCAAAATGAATGAAACCAGAATTTCATTTCTGGACTTCTAGAATGAATTAAGACACACATAAATATTTGCCAATTTAGGCAGTAAGTAACTGTTTTTGTTTTATCTTAGTAAATAAGCAATTCCTTCGCAGTCAACCCAATACATGAAAATCAAATCAGGGCTGCTCTGTTGCCTCGAGTGTAGTTAAGTTCATCATTTTTGTTAAGGTTATATGGTAAAGCAATATACCATGGAAGAATCTAATATTCAGCCCAGGGTGAAGATTGGGTATGCCAGAGGATTAGTGTCAGGGTGCTTTAGAGAAGTGAAACTTGATATACAGGCTGGAGCCAGAGCTACAGAATCTCATTAAATTGCTGAATTGTTCATTACTGAGCACTCTCCCTTTAATAAAGTGCTCATTGACTTTGACAAATCCCCATCCTGTGTCTTAAAGGACAACAGGATAAGAGGCATTGGTGAGGAAGGGGGCTACTGGCTCAAATTTGGGTGGGGGCATTGGTGGAAAAGCAGTAGAAAAGCTGGTGAAGAATACTTCTCTCGTGTGTTAAATCGGTGAGGTGTTGGTAAAAGCCAGCTGCAGCCATGTTGTGTATGCACATACATGAACAGGAGGAACTCTGATTTAGTATTCTCCCCCAAGGCATCATCCACTAGTTGTGCTTCCAATAAGCATCAACCACAAATTTAATGGTGTCTCTGCGCTTTCCTTTTCCCAAGGGCAGGACGCTTGTAGTGGATAGCAATATTGTCTAGGCATAAATAATTCCTACACTCTTGTCACTGAAATGATGACTCATATTCAGTATACAGGCTGAACAATTTAGAAGAAAAATATTTATCTTGAATACTGGTAAGGCCAGGCTATAAACAGATAGGATTGTGGCTAACCTGGAGTTCTAGTCACATGATCCTTGTGTAGATAGTCTCATGGTTCTTACATTGCCAGGGAATGTCCCCTATCTGTGAGAGCCAATAAACAAGTGCTAATGCTTAAAAACTTGGTAAATGTTGAAATAACATTTTTTAAAAACAAATTCTGGGTAGAATTTGAATATAAGAAAATGTTACAATGCCAGCATTAGTATACTTGAATTCTTATACACTAATGGTTTTGTTTCTGATGAAAACACAAATGCCTCGTTTTCAAAATCAGATATCAGTGGCATATCACCTTGCAGACTGTGACCCAATAAAGGTTACATCTTTTTATAAAAATATTTTAGGACTTGCTGTGTTTAACATCACAGTTAGAGAACACAATGTAGAAAATTACAACATATTTTTTTTCCTTTATGTTAATTTTCAAAGTCTTGCTCAGGAAGTAAGATAATTTAGGAAGAAAAGGACAATCTTAAAACCTATTGCAATTTCACAGCACTATAGATGGACTATAACAAGGATTGTCTGTTGCAAAAACCTCATGACAGACAAAAATTGATGGGTATCAACTGCACTCTAAATGTTTGGGAATTCTGGCTAATAAATTTCTGCAAGCCTAAAATATTATTAATATTGTTGGTTGGTTGCATAATCAGCCAGATGTTTAGACTGGATTTATCTGCCTATTGAATCCTTCTCAAGGACCTGGGATAGACAGATGTTGTTAAAGATATCACAGCAGGATGTAAGCTGTTCCAAGTGGAGCTGTCTTTTGCAATTTACTGATAATTTTGTCAATGCCAATGGTATTCAAATAGTACTTCAGTTGTTTTGGGATTGCACCCAAGGTGCCTATTACTACTGGTAGTATCTTTATTTTCTTTTACCCCAGTTGTTCTACTTCCTATTTGCAGTCTTTGTATTTTGTTATTTTCTTCCTTTCTTTGTCTTCTCTTCTACTGTCTCCAGATATTACAGCATCCATTATCCAGAATTTTGTCTTTCTTATCAACAGCTGTTAAATCTAGGGCATTATGTGGTGCAGACACAGAAACCCACTTCAATTGAAAAGTATGGATTTATACTATATACACAGAGGTTGAGGTGGCAAAAAATAGTTCCTCTTGTGGTTTCTTGTTTTGTGGCTTGTATGATGTGATTTAAAAAAAAAAAAATTCTCACAATCTAATAGCTATACTTCAGAGACCATCCTAGATGAGGAAAGCCTGGTTTGGGAACAAGACATTTCTCTCTCCTCTGCCTCCTCCTTTCTCTGTTGGAAATATACTTTGTTAGAATAGTTCTTGATTTTGTTGAATAGAAAACATTAGGAAGAGAGTGAAATAGAAGGAAGTAACAGCACAGCAAGCAAGCAACACTGAAAGACTGAAGCACAGAAGTTTGTAGGAAGACAGGAAGTCAAATCATGAAGACACTCTGTGTGGGTGTTCAGAATCGTGGGAGTTATGGTCCAAAATACTTGAAAGACCTTAGATCACTTATTCCTTACTTTATTGAATATGTATTATTGTGTTGACATAAAACATTTTGCCTTTTGGTTTAGACAGCTAATTTGAAGGATGGTACCCTAGGGAATGATGAGTTTGGAAATAAGAACTTAAAAGGACAAGATTTGAATTTGTTTCATATGTTAACTATATGTTTGGCTATTTTGAATTTAGAATAGATCCAGATATGTCATAGTGTGAAATCCTTATTTTCAGAATGTGTCTTTATTCTGCAATTCTATGGTAGGCCTACATTCTTAGCTTCCACTTTTATTTTTTGATGCAGAAAAACCATAAAAATGTAACAAATTGTTCAGTGTCTTTTGGCTGGTTGCACCAGAAACTGTTGGCCTGTTGCATACATTCCTAATCTGTATTTTGATTGATTCTGGGTGATTCTGACATAATGAATTACAGTATGTTCTTCTGCTGGTTTTAGATAGTAATCCTATAATCTTAAATATACAGAAAGTAGTTAACAATATTAGCACAATGACTACATTTGAATATGTCTTCTAGAGCAGAGGTCCCCAACCTTTTGGGCACCAGGGACCGGTTCTGTGGAGAAAGGTTTTTCCGCAGAAAGGAGAGTGTGTGGTTTTGTGTGCTACCTGCATCCCACGAATGGGACTTTGCTTGTTTGTGCGGACCGGTTGCTGGCATGGTGCGGCCCAATACCAGTCCATGGACCGGAGGTTGGGGACCCCTGTTCTAGAGGTCTCCCTGTTCATTTTCTACAGCACTGAAGGAAAAAAATGAAGTAGCTCAGCTTCAACATAAGATATTCAAGATATTTTTAAAAGTCTTTGATTTCGTTAGGATTTAGTTGCATCTAACCTCTCAAGGTACCACTCCTTGAAACCTCATAAAATTGGTAGAACTTAATATTTTGTCTCATGGATTTGGGAGCATGCATACAGTTTATGCAATCCCCTTTAACCTTTTTCACAGATAAAATTGTTTTATATCTTTTATAATAATTTTTTAAAAATTATTTCAGCAGTGTTCTCCTGCTTAAATTGACATAATAGGATATTCTTTCCAGGTTCTTCATATATTTATTTTTGAACACATACACCCTTATAACTAAGTGATAGTTAAAAGAAAATCTGCCCCCCTTTTGATTTTTATTGTCTCTTTTACAGGTCAACCAAGCATTGCTGAAATGCACTGTTTTGCTTCATTTAGGATAACTACCATATTTGAACGGTCAATGTAGATTCATTGCCAGGATTCAGAAATGTCCCTATTTTGGTGTGCTTCCTCTATCCTGCAAGGCTGAATATCAGAGTGTAACTAACATATGCTGTGTGGTTTTCTACTTTGGTCTGGGGTTCTGAATGTATATACAGTAAATAAAAATTCATTAAAATCAAAGGGCCTGATTTCAAAAGGAATATTTTTTAGAATTTGAGGTGGAGTTTTTTTTTTTTAAATTTAGGTGCTTCAAAAGGACAGTGGCTTAATTTAGCTCTTGATCAGATTGTCTCTTTTTCAAGATTTAGCCCCTCATCTCATGTTGAGAGTTCCCCCCCCCCCGCATTCTGGATGGGGTGATTGGTTCAAGATCCTAGCAAAATCAACCAAGTAGCTGTGGGTTGGGGGGGGACCATCTGGAATCAGGGAGTTTCCATCTTTGGCTCTAAATGAGACTGCACTGATCCAGGCAGATCTAATGCATAATTTGGAAGCCCCCCCCAACTTCCTGAAGAACAGGTGGCATTTGGGGGTTCAGATAAATTTTGTACAAATCCATCTTTTACGCCAGTTGCATCCATTGCAGTATCACTCATGCCTTAGCCACCTCTGATCTGTATTACCTGAAAATGTTCAACATGGAGCTGCCCTTCAACTACTCACATGGTCTAGATTAGAATGCAGCAACGTGAGCAGTTATGGTCATACCTTAGTGTTCCCATGGAACCCCACTGTTTTGCAGAAGGTACTCCTGACCTTCCAGGTGCAATACAACGTGCTGCTTATTTGCTTACTGGTGTACACCGCTTAGAGAGTGCTTGCACTTAAAGCGGTATATAAGTCTCATAAATAAATAAATAAATAAATTTGTGAGATCACTCGTCTCCGATTACTTCTGCCCATCTGATAAGATCTGACAAGATGGGCATGATCCAGATTTCTGCTGTGAAAGAGTGCCATCTGAATGAATAAATGAATTTCAGATATTCTGGCTAAACTTTAAGAATAGCCCAGGGATGGGATACTAGGCTTTTAACTTTGTAGAGTCTTATTCAAAGCATTTTATTTTGGACTGTAATGCAATCTGTTGTAAGAACCTTAGAACACAGGGACATATTTTTCTACCAAAAGGAACATTTTACTATAGCCTTGTGATAATCATCTTGTGTGCTGAAATGTTAAGGAAAGCAGATCCCCAATTGGCTATTACAACTGTCTGATTAGAAAATTAAAGCAATGTAATTGTAGCTGCATAATCTCCTATGATGCTGAGCTTTAGTCCTTGACTGGGCAATTCATAAAGTGCCCTATGATTTTCTGTTAGCTCTTTGATCATGTTTTTTTTTTTAAAAAAAAAACTGATTAGAGGAGGAAAAATAATTCTTATTTGTAGTGTTCTGTCTCCTTTCCTTTCTGCAAAAGTTGAGCCCATTCCATTTTTTTTAACTTCACAACAAGCTTATGAGATAAGTCTGAGAAATAAGTGTACTTGGTGGTTTTTAAATGGACTGATCTACATTTCTGAACGCAATTTGTCTTTGATTGATTTCTCCAACCACACAAATGTTGCCTCCTTCTATTCTGTTCTGTATTTGTTCATTTGAAAAGTAGCCTCCTGAGGGGGAAATGGACAGACTGTCAGACTGGCAAGAGTTCTGAGACTCTTTACGTTATTTTTTTTCCAAACTTCTGTTGCTTTGGAAAGAATAAGAAGGACCCAGGGGATATACAAGTACAGTAAAATAAAAAGTTGCTGGTTCTCCAAACAGCATTGGTTGCTTTCCCTTCACTTTTAGCTTGGAGAGGTGAAGAGCACCACAGAAAGCTTTTAAATATAGAACACAAGTTAGACTTGAAACAAAATTTTTCGTGGTATTATAGCTTCATTGTATTATGCTGTCTTTCTGATAACACTACAGCTAGTGATCACTGCAAGAATTTCAAACGGTTGGTACATGGAATACAATACAAAGCAGGTCAGTAATACTGCTGAAGGATGATCTTCTGCTCTTCAGCTATATACAACTGCTTATTGCTATTGCTGTTTCTGCTGTGATCTGTTAAGCATCTTTGATCATGGGAATTTTTTTTTTTACATGCTACACAATAATTTCCTCTAGACACAATCAAATCAAAGCTAAGCATCTTTAAGTTCCATTGATTTCAGTGGGAAAGAGTGAATTGCACTCTTAATGGCTTCCCATGGAAACTAATGGGACTCAAGCATATTTAAATTAGACTGGATCATGCCCACTTAACATTGCTACATTTACATATCTTCCAGTAGTTAATAAGCCTGGAGGCACACTAATATTGCTGTAGCTACAATTAAGGGTAGGTGCATGTAAAAGGACATGGAAATAAATTCAGTTTGCCGGGCAGGTACAAACTGGAAGTAAATTTATGAAATATGAGGCTCTTTGAATTAGCGTGATCCTTCTTTCTCTGCTTTGCCTTTCTTCAGATACAAATTAATCTCCTCTGCTAAGCCTCTTGTTTTGCTGCAGTGTCCTGAATGCTGATGTACTGTGGGGATATACGATTGGTTAGATGTATGTGATGCAACTCAAGAACATAAAGGTGTCTTGCAGTTTTCCACTTAAAACACCTACTTTGTTCAGTGACAAAATGAGGTTGCCTTTGGCACTTTTATTTGAATAGTTACTAGAATCTGAGAAACAAAGTGGTAGAATTATGCAAAACTAGCTGAGAGAGTTTAGGAGCTGGAGTATGGGGTTAGTTACTCTACTCTACAATGCCTGGAATATTCCCTTCTCCTTTCCTCATAATTAAGAATATCACTTAGTCTGTTGGTTTTAATTCATAATAGATTAAGTAAGAATGTAGTTCTGAAATCAGCAGCACCAATAAAAATATGGGTATGTTTGTCTCTGTGTGTGTATTCCAGAAATGTTCTTGGCTTTTATTTTTATTTTTTCCCCAAGAAGAGAAAAAAACATCATAAATGTATCACTTTAACACTGAGAGTGGCAGTAGATGTATTGTTGAAGAAAATGTTTTGCAGAGCTCTTTGCACAGTCATTCTGGTTGCTATTGCTCCCTTTCCATTTTCCAAACTTTCCTGACATTGTGAAAACCGTTGGCTGAAATAAACTGCCTGATTAATCAAACATCACGGCAAGGTGAGGTCACTGGAAGTCAGTTATCTTGTGACTGGGTTTTGCTGAAATTATGCTGAAGGCGCACTTAAAGCCTGCACTTGGAGCAAGGGGAGGAGGCAGAATCCTACCTGTGTTTTTATAACTCTGCACTGTCAGAACTCATAATAAGTCAAATATTCTTTCTGAGGTACTCGAGGAGGAGGGGAGGGTGGGGGAAAAACCTGTAAATTTAAGAGTAATTTCAGATTGTAAATGAAAAAGAGAGGCACGGCTGTTCATTTGCACCAATCATGCCTTCCTTTCATCTGCTCTGATTAGGCCTGGTGCGGTTTCATCAGACTACTCCATCATGGAGCTGTCACTCCAGCCGTCTGTTGATTGAAAACAATCAGGGCTCTGATGGCACAATTATTCTGACCCTTTAACTAGAGGCTGCTGTGATAATGAAAGGTTGATTATGATAGTTTGTGCCTCTTTCAGTTTGCCAAGAAGGTTAATTTGGGCATCAGACGGATGTTTAATGGGCGCTTGCTGGCTACACTGAGGTAAATGAGAACGTGCAGCCTTCGATATTGCATGGATATAGTTTGGCTGCCAATCATTGTCATTTTGAGTTTGTGCCTTGCACTCTGGAAATCACTTTTTTTTTCTTTGGGATTTAATTTATTCTGTGCCCTGAGGAAGTTCTTTCACTCCCTGACCTTCACTGTGGCTTCCTCTGCTCTTAATTTTTTTTTTATTTTTATTTCTTTGCTTCCCTTCTTCGGCTCCGTAGATTATATTTAAAGCCACAGCGGATCTAGTGGAACCCTGCTTCCCTCCTCCTCCTTTTAATTTTTTCCCCCTTCTATGGTTATTTATCATCTGTGTCGGGCACAGTCTTATTTTGCTTTTTGTTTCATGCTGTAGAATAGGAATGTCAAAAATTATTGTGGAAGGTATTTTGCTTTAAATAATAGTATGTTTTTCTGAATATTGCGAAGGATCTTTGTGAGATGGTAGACTTGTATCTGTAATACGAAAACAGGGACAGCAGTTTTTTTAAAAAATGAAAAGTTTTCACACAATTGCTCCTGCAAGCCACATGATTTTTTTCTCTCTGTAGTGGTGAAACTCGGGTGTGGGGAAGAGGAAGAGAGAGAGAAATTCTGCCCATCTGATCCTATGTCCCATTCAGAGAGGCAGATAATAGTTATTAAAAATTAATATATGCATTCCATGGGGGAGCAGAATCAGGCAAAAAAAAAATAAAGATCTTGTTCTTTGAGAAAAAGCCTCTATTAAAGCATGCTCTGTTGTTTTCGTCAGGTAGGTCTCCACCAGAGCTTCAGGCATAAAAAAATAGGAAACTGAAAGACTTGTTTCTATTAGCAATGTTCCTCTGTAAAATGGTTTGGAGGCTTCGGCTGGTTCCAGATGCCACCACTTAGTCTTTGAAGGATTGGTTAGTCTGTATAGAGTTTCAGCTCTCTTGATAGTACTGTGGCTTGCCTCCAAACCCCTTGATACAGCACTTCATTCCCATTGGAATCAGTGGAACAAATCCCAGTGGATTTTTTCCCCATTGATTTCAGTGGGGTATTTCAAGTTCAAATATTATCCAGTGCATTATTCTTATACAACCATATTTATCCCAGCTATATGGCACTATCACGTGTCCAGCAAAGCATGTACATGCTAGAAAACAAATCCTGGATGTGCTTCATTCTACTCCCTACGATTGCTAGCACTTGAATAATTGATTGCATCTAATTCATCGTTGTATTCATTTTGATCTTTTTAACATGCTTTGTACAGTATATGTCAGTGGTGTACCTGTCATTAGGAGTTAGAAAGTTACAGTATGTATATGCATTAACAATGACTCCAGCCTAAAAATAAGGGAATATAAAATCATCAAGAATGAATAAGAGTCTCATATATAGTATGGCCAATAGAACATAAAATAATAGAGTTGGAAGGCACTTTGGAAGTCTTCTAGTCCAACCCCCTGCTCAAGCAGGAGACCCAATACCTCAATAGATAGGTACATATCTCAATAGCGATGTGGTTCTTGACATTAATTTTTATACCTTGCTTTCCCAAGCTTTTTGTCCCGTTCAAGTAAATTGTAACCATAATCCCCAAAACACCCAGTGACCATGAATAATGGGTACACCTGCCAGAGAAGCTTTCTTCAATCTGGTGGCATCCAAAAACGTTGAGATAATGATTCCCATAATGCTCAGTGAATGTCAACACTGGACACTATTGAATGTTTGGGAACTTTAGAGACAAGTTGTTCAAACACAGAGCCAAATTGGAGAAGGCTGCTCTGGTCGATTGATTACCAATATAATGTACAGTACATTAGTCATTATGGAAAAACTCCCATGTTGTCATGTGTTGTTTCTTCTTGTTTATGCAGGGCACCCGTTATCTGAATGTTTTCTAAGACAAGACAGCCCTCTAATCATACATTAATTCTATACAGAGTCATCATTATTTTAGGGGAGATGAAGGAATTTTTTTATATATGCAGCAAGATTAAATTTGGGAGTATAATTTTTTGTTGATAAGTTGAATAATTCAAATATGTATTTCTCACACTGAATTGTGAATAATGTAGATAAGATCATTTTTAAAAATGTTTTTCCTCCCTTCTAGCTAGCTGTGAGATGGCTGGAACACAACTGCCGATATCAGTACATGGATGAACTTCTACAGTACGTTCGATTTGGGCTTATGGATGTGGATACACTGCATACGGTTGCCCTCTCACACCCTCTTGTCCAGACTAGTGAAACTGCAACAGCACTGGTCAATGAGGCTTTGGTCTATCATCAAAGTATCTATGCACAGCCAATATGGCAGACCAGAAGGACAAAACCTCGCTTCCAGTCAGATACTCTTTATATCATTGGTGGAAAAAAACGGGAAATATGCAGAGTTAAAGAGCTACGATACTTCAATCCTGTGGACCAAGAAAATGTTCACATTGCAGGGATTGCAAACTGGAGTGAGTTGGCTCCCATGCCAGTAGGAAGGAGCCACCACTGTGTGGCTGTAATGGGAGATTTCCTCTTTGTAGCAGGTGGTGAAGTTGAACAAGCGACTGGCCGCACATGTGCAGTACGGACTGCTTGTAGATATGATCCCCGTAATAATTCCTGGGCAGAAATAGCTCCAATGAAGAATTGCAGGGAGCATTTTGTACTTGGGACTGTGGATGAATTTCTCTATGCTGTGGGAGGCAGAAATGAGCTACGTCAAGTTTTGCCAACTGTTGAACGATATTGTCCTAAGAAGAACAAATGGACTTTTGTTCTGTCCTTTGATAGGTCCCTGTCCTGTCATGCAGGATCTGTTGTGGATGGTCTTCTTTGGATATCAGGTAGAAAATGTTTCACCCGCAACTTTGAAGATTAAAAGCATGAAAAAACATGTTTGTATCAGTGGCATTAGTTTGGGGCCACATGCCTTGGAAAGGTTTCCTTTTGTTTGCTGGAAATTGAGTTTTAAGACAAGGGACAGGTGGTATAATATTTCTGAGCTACAGATACTCAGCAATAGGTATTCAGCACAAAGGAGAAGAGTTGTACAGCCAGAGAATTGTATACAGGGATAATGAAAGTGCAGTGGCTGCTGAACAAAGCAATTACAATTTAAATAGAAGTGTCCCCAGCAATTTATTTTAAACATTTTTGTATTGGCCCATTAAGAGGAAGATGTATGTATCCTTATCTCTTGATGCCAATAAATGCACTCTGGTTCTTTTTCACAAAATTGTTGGATTTAGTTCCCTATCCTACCAGTAGTTGAGGTAATATTTTTAAAGCATGACCTAAAACAAATATAGTTGTCTGTCAGTGTTCTTCCACAGGTACAGAATTGGTCATCATGGCTTATTTGCAAATAATAATAATAATAAGCCAAATCCAGTCTGAACATCTGGATGACTGTGCGATGATCCATAATAATAATAATAATAATAATAATAATAATAATAATAATCCCAAAACAACTAGAGCACTACTTGAACACGGTTGGCATTGAAAAATTCACCATTAGTCAATTGCAAAAGGCAGCCTTATTAGGAACTGCTTCCATCCTGCAACGATATCTGTAATACCATCAAACATCCACATCTGCTTATCCCAGATCCTTGGGAAGGACTTGATAGGTAGACAAAAATGCCAAATCCAGTCTGAATGTGCGATGATCAATAGTAGTAGTAGTAGTAGTAGTAGTAGTACTAGTAGTAAATTTGTAAGCCACCTGATTGTGAATAGCTCAAAAGAACAATTGCATTTGCTACCATTTAAAAATGGTAAAATGAGAATAAGGTAATGAAAATGAACTAAATATAGGGGAGAAGAGTACTGAACCTAAGAATAAGTGTCCTATTTTCAAAAAGGAAGATTTTGCACGTTTTTGAAGTATTGAATAGAAACAGAAGACAGAACCCTTGTAATCCATAAAAAATAGCTGCTCAGAATGATTTAAATTAGAATTCCTGTGAATGTTTGAAGAATGTCCGTCCTCTCTTACCCTCAAAGAATATTGAAGTCTTCTTGTGTAATGGTGGTGATGATTAAATATATAGTTTGTTCCTCATCAGAGAATAATAGAGGTTGTAAACTACACAGAACATGCCCCTCCCTTTTTATAGTGTAATATGACAACAGTATGCCAGCATTGCTCTCAGCAGTTATGCATGTTGCGAGTACAAATTTTGACCTAGATTTCTCCCAAAAAAATCCATACTTATATGCTTAATATGTGAAGTATTTAAGTAAAACAACCATGAAGTCCATCCAAATCATAAAAAAAAATTCAGTAATCTGTCTTGATTAATGCAGTATGGTCTGGGACAGCTAATACTTAAAAAGAGGAAAGCATCTATGTTGGTCAAATTTTTAAAAGGCAACAAGCCTTTTAAAAAGGCTTCATCAACGATTTGGATGAAGGGATAGATGGGGAACTCATCAAATTTGCAGACGACACCAAGCTGGCAGGAATAGCCAACACTCCAGAAGACAGGCTTAAGATACAGAAGGATCTGGACAGACTTGAACACTGGGCACTAACTAACAAAATGAAATTCAATGGTGAAAAAAGCAAGGTTCTACATTTAGGCAAGAAAAACCAAATGCACAAGTACAGTATAGGTGGCACCATGCTCAATAGTAGTAACTGTGAGAGGGACCTCGGAGTCCTAGTAGGCAATCACTTAAATATGAGCCAGCAGTGTGCTGCAGCTGCCAAAAAGGCCAACACAGTGCTAGGCTGCATTAACAGGGATAGAATCAAGATCACGTGAAGTATTAATACCACTTTTCAATGCCTTGGTAAGGCCACACTTGGAATACTGCATCCAGTTTTGGTCACCACGATGTAAAAAAGATGTTGAGACTCTAGAAAGAGTACAGAGAAGAGCAACAAAGCTGATTAGGGGACTGGAGGCTAAAACATATAAGGAACGGTTGCGAGAATTGGGTATGTCTAGTTTAACGAAGAGAAGGACAAGGGGGGACATGATAGCAGTATTCCAATATCTCAGGGGCTGCCATAAAGAAGAGGGAATTAAGCTATTTTCCAAAGCACCTAAGGCAGGACAAGAAGCAACGGGTGGAAACTAGTCAAGGAGAGAAGCTTCCTGACAGTGAGAACAATTAATCAGTGGAACAGCCTGCCTCCAGAAGCAGTAAATGCTCCAACACTGGAAGTTTTTAAGAAGAGACTGGACAGCCATTTGTCCGAAATGGTGTAGGGTTTCCTGCCCAAGCAGGGGGTTGGACTAGATGACCTCCAAGGTCCCTTCCAATTTTACTACTACTATTATTATTATTATAAGGTCTTCCATTTATCTAAAGAAAAAGTAAGATTGCAGACAAGATCAGGTGCAGTATGATTAAATGAAATTTTAAAAAATTGCTAGTAAGCAAGCGTATTTCTTTTGGGGAGGTGGTTGAGAGGGATTGAATTTGAGCAGAATTGGCTCAATTCAAATACTGCCAAGTTAGTTCATGTTAAGATAATTCAACTGAAAAAATTCCTAAGCATCCCAAGGCTCCCACAGCATTGATAAGTCACTTTATGCCATTGTATACAATACCAAAGGCCTCTTTCAAACAGCAATAACCCAAAGGGCACTTTGGTCTATAATTTCTTGATGGTATATTTAGAAGACCTGGTAAGCCTGTGCAGTCTAAGCAAATAACTAACCCATCAATGCTCCTGGCATACAAATGGCCTGCAATATAGTTACACCGTAGTACAAGCCAGGCCTTTTTGATCCAATATTACTTGTTTTCCTTAGCTTTTCTTTCCCGCATTTACATAATATTTACCCCCCACCCCCATCCCCAGTTGTCGGAGGCAGCAGCAAGAGGAAGTGCTGCTGCTTTCTGCTTGTGGGAATCTGCTTAGCTGTCATAAAGCCTGTTGGGTAACCAGATGCTTGAGAAAGCCCACAAGTGGTCTTTATTTCCTCCAGCTACGGCCTCCCTGCAATAAGCATTCAGTAGTAGGCTTTAAACTGTGTGACTTTCCACGCCCTGCTAATTTGTATTTGTTCTCATTGATTTTATTGGCTTGGAGCATTGGTGTTTGTCTAATTGGGGATATGAGCAGAAGCACATACCAATGCTTCTTTGTCTTAAGGCACATATTGATCAAATGTATCTACTGCTCATCAGAGAACCTCAAAACAGACAAGATTTCTGTATTTCTGTTTTATATGTGTCGCTTGTTAAATGCTCTCAAGACATTAATATTTGTGTTTATTATCTGGTTTTATGTTTTCTAGATGGTTTAATGGATCTTAAAACCTTGTTATCTCCTAGTACTCCTTGACAAGAATAAGCCAGAAAACTATCACATGTCTGCTCCACAATCTCACTTCCCCTCTCTACCATTCTCTTTCAATAATCCACTTCTTATGGCAGTGATGGTGAACCCTTTAGAGACCAAGTGCCCAAACTGCAACCCAAAACCCACTTATGTATCGTCATGTGCCGGGTGGGTGTGTCTCATTGGGTGGGCCTGGCCCATTGGGTGGGCATGGCCCATTGGGTGGGCGTGGCTGCAGTGGTAACGGCAGACTGGGTGGGACTAAAAAGTTCAATCAATCAATTCCAACTTTGTGAGATCTTTTTTGTTCCCGTGGGAAGTTGAAATTGATTGATTGAACCTTTTTTTTTTTTTGCACATGGCGGCGGAGACCTAAAGTGAAAAGGTTTTATAAAATCCAGCTGAAGGCCTAGGACTGGGGTGACGGTGTGGGTGCCCACAGAGAGGGCTCTGTGTGCCACCTGTGGCACGCGTGCCATAGGTTCGCCACCATGGGCCTATGGTTTTGGCAGTGCTACAGGACTATTTTCTCCATTATTTTTGTGGAGGTCTCTTAAAGTAGAAGGGAAACCTTTAACTCTTCAGATTTCTTTTTTTAATTGAATACTATCTAATTAAATAGCTACTATGATACAGTGGATAAGATATTAGACTAGACTGCAGGGGTAGGCAACCTCGGCTCTTTTATGACTCGTGGACTTCAACTCCCAGAATTTCTGAGCCAGCACAGCTGGCTCATGAATTCTGGGAGTTGAAGTCCACGAGTCATAAAAGAGCCAAGGTTGCCTACCCCTGGACTAGAGTAAGGGAGACACACAACCTTAGCCATGAAAACACACTGTGTAAATGTGGGACAGTCACTCTTTTTCATCCCTACCTCAAGGATTGTATCCTAGGGAACATAGGAGAAGGAGGGACTGCAGATGCCATTGTGGACTCTTGAATCACAGGTGGAATTTGTATGTAATAAATAAATCCAATACAAATATCTCCCTTTACGAATATTGAAGAATAAAAAAAACAGTGTCAGCACCAAACCTTCCTTTTTTAATATACTTTGTTAAGTTTCTATAAAAATAAAACATATTAGAAGGAAAAAGATGGGGGAAGGGAAGGTGCAAAGGAAGAAAAGAAAAACAAAAATAAAGGAAAGCTTCTAACTTTGTTCATCACTGTTACAAATATAACATCCGATAACTTTTTGATCTAAAATTCAATCATAGCCAATATTTTCTATAATGACAGACATTTGTAAGTATAAATTCCCCAAACTCTATGACCCTATATCAAATCCTAAAATCAATGTAATATTTTGTTTGGTTTCCAGCAAAAAAAAAAAATCCCTTTACCAACTAGAAGCATTGGACAAAAATCTTTTCCTTAATCAAAGTAGCTAATTTCACCATCTCAATCAGTTTCATTAACTTCACCATCCATTCTTCCATTTGGGAGTCTGTAAGTCTTTTCATCTCTGGGCATTACAAAAGTCTCACTGCAGTTATAATCTGTAGAAACTAAAGTCCCATTTTTTTTTTCTCTTAACTGTTTAACCTATCAAACCTAAATCTGTGGTTTCAACTGTACCTTTGTTTTTAAAAGTCTCTGAATTAAGTACGTATTTGATCCAAATAACTCTTAGCCTATGTTCACCAAAGGTAATAAAAGGTCCCTTCAGAATGATTATATTTCCAACATACGTTTGACACACCATTTATATATATATTTGACAGTTTAAGGTGTTAAATACCAACAATATATCATATAGAAATTCTCTTTCAAATTATAGCTCAAAGTGAATTTCAACAGCAATAGCACTTAGACTTATATACCGCTTCACAGTGCCTTACAGCCCTCTCTTAAGCAGTTTACAGAGCCAGCATATTGCCCCCAACAATCTCGGTCCTCATTTTACCGACCTTGGAAAGGGATGGAAGGCTGAGTCAACCTTGAGCTGGTCAGGATCAAACTGCCTAACTGTTCACAGCTGGCAGTCAGCAGAATTAGTCTGCAATACTGCATTCCAACCACTACGCCACCACGGTTCAGTCCTTACACCACATGTTTTCCCATTGATCTAGCATTATGACGTATCCATTTTTTGTTCTACTTAATCAGTCTTTAATATATTTATATTATTTTCAATTATCAATAAAGGTTTATACATCTTAGCAACAATGTGCTCATTATTAGTACACAAATCTAGTTCAAATTCAGTTTTCTTATTTGTAAACCAAAATTATACCTATCCAAGTTAAATCTTTCTAATCATTGGACATAAAAAAAAAAACACTGACATGTAAAATCCTCCCTTTCAGCACTGAATTTTTGTGGTCCTTTAACCTAAACCCTTCTTACCATCCTGGCTATCATAGTTGCAAGCAGATACTTGTGGTAAAGTGAAATATCTAGGGATCAATAGTTTGCCAAACAGGTTCTAGGTTACCAAGCATCTGATTTATGCCATAGAGATTTTTTGAATGAAATCTAGAGAAATAGAACCAACACAGTACTTTGCAGCTATCCAATTCTGCTTTGGGTGATTGCTTATTTCTGGGGCAAGGCTGACCTCTTTATTCCCATATTAATCTCCTACATTGTCAATATTCTTACAAAAAAGGAGAAATGAGAACCTTTATCATGTGAAAAGGATCATGGGGGTTTCAATGATTTTCTGAAATTGAAAGAAGACATAGTGGGTCCTCCCAAGAAGGTTAAATTCTTGAATATTAAAGGAACTTGCTGATAGTTTGACTGAATCTCTCGCTATCTTTGACCTTCACAAAGCACTAAAAAGGAGACCCTGGAGAGCTATAGAGCAATCAGTTTAACGTCAGTTAGGAAGAGTCCAAATAGATTGTTTTCTAAATGTTTAGAGATTGTTTTTCAATGTAGTACTTAATTGAAGGCAGCATGTATTTGTCAGAAAAAAAGATTTTTTTTTTCATTTTTTGATTGGGCCACTTCCTTCTTGGAGAGTATAGGCATTTGAAGCATATAATATATATACTGTAACTTGATTTCAGCAAAACAAGGTAGTTCAGTAAGGGCTAGATGGCATCCCTATTTGGTAAATCTACTTCTTACTTAGTAGTAGTAATAGTAGTAAAGTTGGAAGGGACCTTGGAGGTCATCTAGTCCAACCCCCTGCTCGGGCAGGAAACCCTACACCATTTCGGACAAATGGCTGTCCAGTCTCTTCTTAAAAACTTCCAGTGTTGGAGCATTTACCGCTTCTGGAGCCAAGCTGTTCCACTGATTAATTGTTCTCGCTGTCAGGAAGTTTCTCCTTAGTTCTAGGTTGCTTCTCTCTTTAGTTAGTTTCCATCTGTTGCTTCTTGTCCTGCCTTCAGGTGCTTTGGAAAATAGCTTAATTCCCTCTTCTTTATGGCAGCCCCTGAGATATTGGAATACTGCTATCATGTAAAAGCCCATCAATATTTTCTCATCAAACTTCAGGAAAGTGTTGAATGTGGTCCTTTTCACCTTTATTCTTAATAATTTGGATTAAGTGTAGGAACAATGCTTACCATATTTGGACTGGATAGCTAATATGCTGTATAAGATGTATAAATCAGGGTTGCCCAGGATCTTTTTGCTATCCTGAGAGACACTTTAGGTTAGGTAGAGCCAAAGCCTTGAGCTCCTTTTTTTTTTTTTATTTCTTGTGAAGCTTAAAAAAGTGAAATGGGCAGCAAACTGTGAAATAAGGCAGACATTTAAGTCCATAACCTCACCTTCACATAATTAATGCTAATTGTTAGATTTATATATGGCTCTTCCTGAAGGATTCATAGCAACCTATATAGAGATCTCCATTCCACCCCCCCCCCAATAACCACCAAAGTAGATTGGCCTTGAAGAGATTGAACCAAAAGCTAAGGACAATCCATGTCTCTCCAGCTTACATTTTGTGATGATACCTTAAACATTAACGAACAACATCTGCCTATCCCAGGTCCTTGAGAAGGACTCGATAGGTGGATGAAAATGCCACATCCAGTCTAAACATCTGACTGGCTGTGCAACCAACTGTATTAATAATGCTACTCTTAGTTACAAGAAAGTTGCTGCTCTTTGTAGAAGATACAAAGTACAGTTATATTTTGATATATTTTTCTGCTATCGTATTTGGAGAGTTACGAATTATTTATTTGTATGTATTTATCAAATCTGGGTACTGCCCATCTTTCTCTCAGCAGTGCTGGGCGGTGTATAGCTAAACGTGTAAAAACCATATAAAAATACAGAACACCACTACGAGCAGTGTGGTAGAAACAAAATTAAAATAACTTAAAAGGCAGGAGGAGGACCTTAAGGCAGGGATCTGCAGCCTTGACAACTTTAAGACTTGTGGACTTCAGCTCCCAGAATTCTTCAGCCAGCTGC
Organism: Crotalus tigris; assembly: GCF_016545835.1. NCBI lineage: Eukaryota > Metazoa > Chordata > Lepidosauria > Squamata > Viperidae > Crotalus > Crotalus tigris. The sequence goes on from NW_024097199.1 coordinate 307,920, forward strand.
TGGCTGAGGAATTCTGGGAGCTGAGGTCCACAAGTCTTAAAGTTGTCAAGGTTGCAGACCCCTGCCTTAAGGCACCGAACACCCCTAGGGTTGCGTGCTGCTCTGCAATCCCCAGGCAAGCGGGCAGAGACAGGTGTTCAAAGTCTTTTGAAAGGCCAGGAGAGAAGAGCATATTCTACAGCAGCCACCCCCAACCTTGGCAGCCTGGCTGGAGGAGGGTAGTGGGGAACTGGGCGCCCCAAGCGGCAGGCCGGCATACACGTGCATGCAGCATTTACATGAGTGGCGGACTGGCACAAGCAGCAGGCTGGCATGCATACATGCACGTGCCTGTCAGCCAGCTGCTCATGTAAGTTGAGCTGTGCATGCGTGTACATATGCTCCATCCAGCCACTCACATGGTCCAATTCTGAATAGGCCACGGCCCAGTAGTGGGCTATGGCACGGGTTGGGGACCCCTATTCTATAGGGCAGGGACAGTAGCAGAGAAAGCTTTCTCTGCAGCTCACCTGACTGTTATAGAGTTTATTTCTAAAAGCACCTTGATATCATAGCATCATTGTTCCCTTTCTTCCTTTCAGAAAGTTGCATGAAGAAATTAAAGCAATTGCTCTTTTTATTGTCCCAGCCTACAGTGGGAAAATACTTCTTTTTCTGGTACAATTTATACATTTTCTATTTACTACTGATCTTCCTTCCTTCCTTCCTCCCTCCCTCCCTCCCTCCCTCCCTCCCTCCCTCCCTCCCTCCCTCCCTTTTATTTTCATTCGGTGTGGCCTACAATGTTCTGCAAGTGTGGCCATCCAAAAGGTCATTATAAGCTTGCTAAATATGAATGGGAGAAATTGAATTTTCCACTTTTTGAAAGAAAAAAATGGAACTTTTTTTTTAAAAAAACTTTTGCTATAGTACTTAGGATAAACCTAAGTGTTGAAAATGGATGCTGATAGGAAATTGTAACGTGAATGTCAGACAAATCTGTGGAAAACAGTTAAGATGCATATTATCCTCCCAGGGAGAGGGTGGAAGGGAGACAGAAGGAGCAGAAGCAGCAGAAAGCAAGGCTACCCAATCTATTAAATATACTTGTTGGCAGGGAAGGCATGGGATGTCTCTCTGCAAATGCAGTGATTGCAGGGGGCAATGTAGCAGCATGTGGCAGCCTAGCTTGCGAGCAGACAAATCAGCTTGATGACTTTCAAAGCCAGGGATTCTGCTGCAGGCAAGGGTATTTGATCTAATGGGTGGGGGATTAAAACATATAGAGTGTGCTATTCATTTCACTCCTATTTTGCGTAGTCAAATCTGTATGCAAATCCATAGCATCTCATTTTGCTAGATTTTTTTTTAAAAAAAGGATGCTAAATAAGTATCAGTTTTAGGCATGCATGTGTATGAGAAAAAACTAAACCTGCAGAACAAGAGTATTCCAATTATAAATAAATGTATACCGTATACTCTGAAGCAAATATTTTAACTGCACCCAGTCCGACAATTATGCTTTTTACAAAAGCACAACGGGGATTTGTCGGATTTTCATTCCCCAAAAGCTTGTTTTAAGAAAATGTAGAGCCCATTTTTAATCTTAGTTTAAAATACTATATGCCCTTTGCTCATGTTCTCTGCAATTACTTATCTTCCAGTTTTTCTGGCCCTATGCTGCCTACCCCACTCTTCCACATGCATATGTAGACATACCACTATCTCTGTTTCAACCACCAGCAGTAATTTCAGTCCTATGTATAACTTCCGTGTGCTTGCTGATCTTTTAACCATCTTTATATTGAATTTTTATGTCCTGCTTATATTGAGACACAAATTCCTAGAATAAAAATTCAATATAAAGATGGCTAATGTGTGGCTAATGGCTATGCTGACTAACAATTTAGGAATCTATAGTCCCAATATATTCTGATTGCCGGTATACCACATGTATTAGCTTACAGGATTATAGATTGTGCCCTTACATAGTAGACCTCGACCATACTTGGAATAAAACTATATTTTGATTATATTTGTGATACAGTGGCCAAAATGAGCCAAAATTAATTGATACTGCCTTTATTATAGTGAAGAAATATTGAATATGATGCTGATATGATTTAAGCTACTAAATCTATTTATTCCATCTTTTTTAACTAAAAATGTTAGATGAGAATCTCAGTTGACAGTCAAGATGAGTTTCTGTGAGCACATTTGGAGACCAGCATGGCAAATTTTGAACTTTGCAACTTCGAATATGGGAATAAATAATAAACAGCCCAGGTTATAGGATGAAATCAAAATAAAAGGCATGTTCTATGTTTGTGACACTAAAAGAAATGAGAGAAATGTAGCAGGATTGATGAAATACAAGTATAACAGTGGATCTGTAGATTTAATTGTGGATGAAAGGGATAAATGTGTGCCAGTCAGAAACCGGCTTTTCTAGATTGTTAGATAATGCTCTAGCCTCGTGTTATGCTTCAGTGAATGATGATAATGAAAAATATGATAAATTTTAGGAAAAATAGCATATCATTCTGAATGAATGTGATCTTTGGCAAAAAGTCGCTCCATTAGGTGAGACAAATTGATGAGTATTAATGAGATGAGAGTACAAAAAGAAGATGGGACTGTTCAGTCACTCAAGGTGAATCAGAATGTTACTTAGAATATTTGCTTAGGAGATTTATTTTCAATCCATAGTTTAGACAAAAATAATGGATATGAATCTTAGAAACATAACTGGTTAATTCTTTATGATGTAAGGCAGAATCAGTGAAGGATGGGGGTGATGAACAAGAAAACAAATTACAGGGAAAGCACAACTCACAAAGTACAAGGCTTGTCTGAGAAAGTATTAGAAAATACATTAATCTCTCAATGGAATGTATGAAAAATGGATGTAAGAAAAGAATGTTTGGAAACTACTTTGAACAGAGTGAAAAGAATTACGTTACAGAATGCCACAGGTGTATCTGCAGTTACGCTAATGAGAAGCATGAGAAAGGATGCTTATACAGTAGTGCAATGATGAAGCGAAATAAACTGTGGATGATACCTATAAGATAATGATTGCTGGAAAAAAATAGGACAAAAGAAACATGTGAATTGTAGAATTAAAAAAAAAGCTGCAAAGATTAAAAAAAAAGGCCGAGAGTATACAAAGCAGTTTTGAGGGAATAACTTAAAAATATGTTTTGGAATTGGATGAAAAGGACCAAGCAATAAGCCTCTAGCAGAGTGAATGGAAACAAAAATAATGAAATTACTTAAAATGAAATTGAAGTGGGGGAGATGCCAGAAGAGGATTTTTGAGATTTGTAAAGGAATGAGAGTGATTCATCAGAGCTGAATAGAAAAAATGCTATAAATGTTAGCGTCCAATTTGGGGGTGGAGAGAATAACTTTGAGACTATTGAAAAATAGTAAGACCACTGGTATTTATGGAGAAATGCTAAAATGATTTTTGATTTTTTTTTTAAAAGCTGTACTCATGACTGAGGGTAGAATGACTTTCTCATACAAGGGGAAAGGTAACAAGAGTGAAATGCACATACTATAGAGGCATTGGTTTATTAAACTTGCCTGAGAACATGTTTGACAGAATTTGGGGACATCAGAAGATCCTCTTGCTGGAATTTGTAAGGAATTTGTTAAGTACTTTGAGGGGGAAAAATCACTCATTTTTATTCTGACCTGGATATTACATTGCCCAAGTCTTCTATGAGGTGACAGAGGTCTTCTGAGGTTCTTTTGAGCCCTTAGTGCTTAATTTTCCTGAGGAAAATCAACAGGATAATCTATGGGCTGAACTCAGCCACTTATTAATTAGATCCTTTCCTTTATGGATGATTTTGTTCAACCAGAAAGAATGTGATTTTATGTGTTCAGGAGGCGGTAGAGGGATTTTTGGTGGAGGGATCCCTGCCAAATATTTTTAAGTAGGTAGTACAGTGTGCATTTTTAAAAAATATCCATTCCTTGATCTAACCATCTTAGAAATTTTACAGTTTCTTGGTAAATTGATAAATTTACCAATTGGTTTTTTTTTTTCAGATGATGGTTAGACAATGAAATAGAAACTGCATTGGTCACTCCTGCAGTGAGATTTGGAAGGAGATGTTATAAACCGGCACTTCAGTGAGGGCTGTTCCAAAACTTGGGTCCTCCCCCATTTTAATATCTACATGAAACTGCAAAACAAAACTTATTTCATTCTTTGACAAAGTGACTGAATTAGTGGACCAGCAAAATGCTGTGGATATAGTATACTTGGATTTCAGTAAGGCATTTGACAAAGCAGACCACAACCTACTTCTTAGTAAGTTAGAAAAATGAGGGATAGACATCATCATATCAGATAGAGCTGTAACTGGCTGACAAACCACACTCAACGAGTAGTCCTTAATGGAACTACATCTACATGAAGGGAAGTAACAGTGGGGTACCCCAAAGTTCTGTCTTAGGCTCAGTACTCTTCAATATCTTCATAAATGATTTAGATGAGGGAATAGAAAAGAACTCATCAAATTTGCAGACGACACCAAGCTGGCAAGAATAGCCAACACCCCAGAAAATAGGCTCAAGATCCAGAAGGATCTGGATAGACTTGAAAACTGGACCCTATCAAATAAAATGAAATTCAATTGGGAGAAAAGTAAGGTTTTACATTTAGGCAAGAAAAACCAAATGTACAAGTATAGAATAAGTGGAATCTGACTCAATAGCAGAACTGTGAGAGAGATCTTGAAGTCCTATATTTCCTGACAATGAGAACAATTAACCAGTGGAATGGCGTGCATTCAGAAGTTGTGGATGATCCATTGCTGGAGGTTTTTAAGAAGAGACTGGACAGCTATTTATCCAGAATGGTTTAGGGTTTCCTGCTTTTGCAGAGGGTTGGACTAGAAGAACTTCAAGATCCCTTCCAACTCTGTTATTGTGCTAGGAGAGATCATCATTCAGTTTGGGGTCAGATATTGTTATTACGGTGATGGTGTTCAGCTTTAAATTAGTTAAAGGAATTAACTTTTACTTAAAGTCAAATAGACAATGTAGTATAAGTCTTGACCAGCACTTAAAGCCTATAAGAGACCAGATAAGATGATATTGACCATACTCAGTTCCAGCAAAGTGGACTCACAGAAACTTTCTATACCATAGATGTTCCATCTGTTGCTCTAGAGGGATTGGAACTTCTGAGGGAACTGGTGTGCCATCTAAAAATTTGCTTGAACACATGGCTCCTGCTGGAACAACAAATAGGAATTGTCCAACATTTGTACCAAGTTTAATGTCTTCTCCACATCCTAAGGCTTACTAAAAAAACATTTCTTTGTTTCCCTTCTGGTTTCCTTATTAAAAGGCAGAGCCAACCATTGGTTTTGAGTGATTTCTCTTTAAGATGTTTCTTCCCCCTCCCCCTTTCCATCACCTTAGAACAGGGGTCTTCAAATTTGGCCCTTTTATGACTTGTGGACTTCAACTCCCAGAATTCCTCAGCCAGGCATGCTGAATGAGGAATTCTGGGAGTTGAAGTCCACAAGTCATTAAAGGGCCAAGTTTGACCCTGCCTTAGAGTTTTAAAATAGACTTTAACCATATTCCGTTACATTCCATTATTTGAAAGGTAGTATGTTTCTAACACCAGATTGAATTAATTTTCAAGTATAATAATACCTATTTGTGACTGATAGGGCAGTTATTACCGAAGAAGTTATGGTTCTCTTAAAATAACCCAGATTGTCAACATTCTGGAAATGAACCTTTATTTTAGCAATTGACTCATTAACATTTTGTGGCATCGCAGAACAGTCAGTAATGGAAAAGAAATGGTTGATAGGGACTGACTGATCAGTTTATAGTTGATATAGTTTAATATTGCCATATATATTCATGAATAAATCCACCCACATATATAAACCAATCTTTGCATTTTTAACAACAACAACAAACAACAAAAACATAACAAATGCACCAGCCATGAATAAGCCAACCCATTAAATATTCATATACTTTAATTTTCACATTAGGCTTATCTAATGGTGGGACATTTTTCCTAGTATTTTGATTGGAAATTTGAGGGCAGATTTATCCATATTTAGGTTTTTCTATGAGTATTTACAAGTTATATGGGTATTTTAAAAAACTAAGGGAAAAACCTATTGTATATACAGTATTCATAGAGAAGACAAACCCATTTTTTCCCGTTAATTTTGGCATCTAAAACTCTTGGCTTATTCACAAATAAATATGGTATATGTAATAAATCTTAAACTTTAAAAAAGACGGCTTTACTATTACACCTTAGAAAAAAAATACTGCATATTTTTATGAGTTGGCTTATATAAGAGATCCTTGCATAGCATACATACATACAAATACCCTCCCCACACACATCCCCATGCCCCCACAAAATGCACTAGGTGACCATATTCTTAAGTTTTAAAATGTGTGTCTTGTTTTACCTGGCCAATGATTTGAGCCAATCAAATCCGCATCAGTATATTATTAACTCACAAATAGGAGAATAAATAGGCTGGAAAGACTTCTGAACTCAGCAATTTTCTTTTCTGCATTAGCATGTTTTCTTATTAGTAAATAATTTGCCATGAAGCCTTCCCAACTGGGTTTAATGTTTGTGTAACACTGTAAATGTTTGTTACAGGAGGAGTAACAAACACGGCGCAGTATCAGAACAGGCTAATGGTGTATGATCCAGCCCAAGTAAGTTTATCTGCATTATGTTAGTCAGGCTCTGCTTCTCTAATAACTTCTGCACCATAGTTTGTGTGAAAGCATGTCAAAGCCCAAATGCCAAAAGACGTACAACTTTTCCATCTCATGTGCTGAACTCATGTTTCATGTGCTTTAAAGTGGTGACAGGGAAAAATATGTTATTTAATTGTGCAGAATCCCTCTGCAGCCAAGTGCAGTCTATCCTTGTTTGCTGAAAGAATCAGGTTGTTGAGCTTTATTTTTATAAATTAGTGGTTGTAAATATAAGGTTTCTGCTGAGATTAGCATCCTTTATAGGCCCTGCCCTGCTCAGTTTCTTTTGTTTTTTTGTTTTTACATGAAATTCCTGAGACTGAATCTTATCAATTAGCTAAAGTCTCCTGGTTAAGAATGAGTTCTGCTCCTAACTTTATTTTTAACCCAAAATTGTATGTGAGTCTGAATTTGTACTCAAAACCAGAGTACCTATTACTAAAAAGGGCAAATGTTCTTGTCCTCAGTTGAGCCATCAAACTGCTGAAGCCATGCAATGCACTCAGGAACTGCTAAAAACAGGCTTTATATAAAAATGTGTGACTTCAGCAGTTCCTGAAACCCTTGTATGGTTTCAGTGGTTTGTCAGGAAGAAGAGGAAGGAGAATGCCATTCACCATTTTTTAAGTAATAGACCAGCTTACCATGTTATCCAGAAAATACAGGTCCTTCATATAGGGACCACTGGTGGGACTGTTGGACAGAATTCCAAAACCTGTGCTCTACTTTGTCATATTATAGTAAGCATTTCTCCTGCTGAACTGCTGCCCTTTGGCCTCAACTGGACATGTGCAGCCAGAACGCTTACTTTGTATGCAAAGACTTGCTCACGTGGTAAATGTTGCCCCTGTTTTGAATAAAGGCTATCTCTGTTTAAACCTTAAAATGTCAAATGCTGCCCTTTTTTCATATGTGTGTCTCTCTTTTTTTGTGGGGGGGCTGCCACGCTTTCCCATGGGCTGCCACGTTTGGCTGCTCCCAAACTCCACCCCCACAGGCTTCGCTAACCATGAAAAGGTAATGAGTCTGTGCTATCATTCCTACAGTTGAGGGTTGCTTCGTGGTTCTACACACATACCTTTTTTTTGTTTTGTTGTTTTTAAAAGATTCTGCTGGCAGATTGTCTGCTGGGCACTTGAAGCTCCTCGCATCTGCGTGCGTCTTGCACACAGAATCTCAATAACTCTATCTCGTTGGGTGCTTGTGCCTGTTTCTGCTCAAGGCCTTTGTGGTGTGCTGATAATGTCTACCATCTGCCACCGAGCACATCGCTACCTGCCAACAGGCAGGCTGGGGTGACCTCTGCTTCTTCACTGCTGATTAGTATTCACACGCTGACTTATTAGGAATGACCCCACCAGCCTCCTCCCCTGTTTCTTTGCCTTTGCAATGCTTGGGGGCTTACCTGGCAGTCACTGCTATGAAGGAAGCTAAAATATAATCAGGGGATGCAGGCAGGCTTTTGCAAAGCAGATGGTGTCTATAGTCCTGTGTCAAGGGAACGGACTGTAAATGCAAATATTAATTTCTCCCAATCAGGTGCTGCAGAGTATAATGGATAGCTATACATTTGGAAGAGCTACATAGAACAATTGTTTTCTGACTTCTGCTCTTTGACACTCAACAAACAGCTCAAAATAGTTTCCATGCTGGCCTTAAATATTGCTTCTCATCAAAATGATGCAGTATTTTAGAAATAATAGAAAATTGGTCTTTTTTTGGTCCAGGATGGAATGTCATTAAACTTGCGTTTTTCAGTGATTATGTTGCAAACAAAAAGGCATTTTTTTTGTTTCTTTTCTTTAAAAGAAATGATGCAGTTTTATGTAATATGTATTTGGATAGCAGATGTTACGAGTGTCTTCAGCATACTAGTGAATGGAAAATCAACATACCTAAAATGTTCGTTGTGTGTAGGAATTAAAGTTTTCTTTTGTCTGCTTTTGCAGAATAAATGGCTCAGTCGCAGCCCCATGTTGCAGAGGAGAGTCTACCATTCCATGGCTGCAGTTCAAAGGAAACTCTATATTTTAGGTGGCAATGATCTGGATTACAACAATGACAGAATTCTTGTCCGCCACATAGACTGCTACAGCATAGATGCTGACCAGTGGACCCGGTGTAATTTCAGCATGTTGACAGGCAAGTGTTCTTAGCAGAATGTGTCAAAGCTGTAGGAGAAATCCTATTTTTAATTGGAGATGTATATTACAAAACAACAATAACCTGCCCCATCTTTGGCTGACATCAAAATGTGAAGCAAGGCTAGATCTGGTTAATAATTAGAGAGAAAGCAGGAAGTATCAGGGCTGTTGGCTGTGAAGCTGAAACAACATATATGATATCTAAGAAGGTGGCAATAACAAAGCATTTCCAGATTGTTTTGAGGAAGATTACATTCCATGTCCATTAAACCAGGGTACCTTTTCACAGATTGTATCACTTTTAGGACATGACAATATTTGAGTACCACCTTGCTTAGCAAGGTGTCAAAAACGTGATGGCCAAAAAAAAAAAAAAGGAAAAAAGTACTGTTTTTAATTTCTTCAGTGGCGGTTCCTTTGCTGAATCACTTTCCCTTTGCACTGACAAACGTATGATGAATTTATCCATATTTATTAATATGCACCACTACCTTGGTGGTCAGGTGGCTGGTCGGCCCTTCTTCCTCTCTCCCTCTCTCTCAAACGTTTCACAGCCTCTACTCCTTCATTGATCCCACCACTACCTTGGTGGTCAGGTGGCTGGTCGGCCCTTCACAGCCTCTACTCCTTCATTGATCCCTTTGCTTGTCTCACGGAAGCCTCTCTTCTCTCTCTCTCTTTCTCCTCATTGCTTGTCTCCAGAAGCCTCTCCTCCCTCTTTCTCCGTCCCCTTATCTTTCCCCATTGTCTTTTTTTTCCGCTCCCTCTCCCATCAAAACCTCCTCCTTTTGTATCCTCTCCTCTCTCTCCCCTCCCCCTCCTTTGCTCTTCTGGGTGTGCCACTCTCTGGGTTCAGGGAGAGCTCCAGCATTGGTCATCTACTCCCTGGCTGACCATTGCACACAGCACTGATCAGCTGGAGCTGCACACATCAATCCTGGGGCCTCTGCAGCTCCAGCTGACTCTCTCAACCCAAGGCCTGTCTGTTGCTTCATGATAGCAGAGGCTACCGGAAATGCCGAGCTGTGTGTGTGCCCCAGCAACACCGCAGCTCCAGCTGATTCTCCCCCAGGACTGTGCGGTACTGCCACCACTTCAGCTCATCCTCCCTGCTACACTTGTCTACTTGGCATACCACCTGCCAGGTGCCGAAGTACCACCAGTGGTACGCATACCACCGGTTGAAAAGCCCTGCATTAAACCATCAGTTGAGCTTGATTTGGAACTTTGTTCTTCTTTCTCTAAAAAGAGAGTTCTGTCTTCATGACCACTGCAGTGTCTTGCACCTTATATAGTATACTTAATATTACAAATATAGTGTCAAGGTTCCGATAGATAGAACCAAATAAATCAGAACTCCGAGGCTAGAAGCTTCCTCAAAGAACATGTTTATTAGATATTGGCATGAACAAAAGTGAAACCAAGTCTGAAATTCCCCCCAAAGAGTTACACTATTACAAAGTCAAACTTCCCCAATGCAATCATCCACGTTCCCCAATAGAATAGCTTGGCTGGCTTTCTAACAAAATGCCCAACCCTCTAACATAACTGACAGAATGACCTTGGTTCCATGGGACACAGAATTGTTTAGACTAGCAAAGATACACTGCACCCCCTCCCATTCATGTGGCAACCAAGAACGAGCAAGATGGCTGCAGCCAGGTTCGTTGTAGAGTTGACACATAGTTATATGCAAAATTCCAGCCAGAAGAAACTTTTTTAAAAATCAGCTGGCAGGCCAAATGTGTATTGCATTTGCAGAAAAATCTATAGATTTGTGCATGTTAAGTTAAATAACTGAGTTATTGGAAATGTACTGTCACAGCAATAGGTATGCGGTATTGTGCTGTACTGGCATTCTGACGTTTAATAATGTTAACAAAATTTATGGTTTATTTTTATCTTATCAGGCCAGAATGAATCTGGAGTGGCTGTACACAATGGCAGAATATATTTAGTTGGTGGCTACTCAATTTGGACAAATGAACCCTCAGCATGTATCCAGGTAATTGTCTTTTTGAGAACTTTCAAATTGTTCTGATGAGGGATGCTTTGGCAAGGAATAAGAAAACAAACATTTAAGAAAACTATTGGATCATTTCACTAATTATTTTTATGAAAATGTTTAACTGGGATGCATAATGGTATAGCTACGTACAGTTTTATATTAAGTGTACTTAATCAGAAACTTTAGATTGTCATCCAGGAGCTTTTTGGTGAATTTCTGATAAAAAAAAGTTGGCATGAATATTACAGCTTCACTGCATGTTTGAATTTTTAGAATATAACTTAGCTTTAGGTGCTTTTCATATTCAATATTGTTTAGATAGTGTACAATATTCATTTTAATTATGTAGTCCACAGTAGATAAAGAGAGCCATTCTGATATAGTGTTCAAGGCACTGGGTTAGAAACTTGTACTTGTCCTGCTTAGGCCCAAAGCCAACTGTCTGTCCTTAGGCCAGTCACTCTCTCAGCCCTAGGAAAGAGGCAATGGGCAAACCACTTCTGAAAACCTGGCCAAGAAAACTGTAGAGACTTGTCCAGGCAGAAGCCAAGAGTCAACGCTGACTCAAAAGCACCACAACCAAAGGAAACGTGAATGGGACCTCACCTTTGGTATTTCTTATATGACATTTTGTAGTTTGCTTTGAATAAAATAGCATAGACTTAATCTTAACTACAGGTGGCACAGTGGTTAGAATGCAGTATTGCAGGCTAACTCTGCCCACTGCCAGGAGTTTGATCCTGACTGGCTTGAGGTTGACTCAGCCTTTCATCCTTCCGAGATTGGTAAAATGAGGACCCAGATTGTTGGAGGCAACATGTTGACTCCGTAAACCACTTAGACTAGAGTGCTGTAAAGCACTGTAGAGCGGGTATATAAGTCTAAGTGCTATTGCTATTTTTCCTTACACAGGTGCTGGATGTTAGTAAGGAAGGAAAAGAAGAAGTTTTCTATGGGCCTTCCCTTCCTTTCGCTTCAAATGGAATTGCAGCCTGTTTTCTTCCAGCTCCTTATGCCACATGCCCAAACCTGCAGCCTTTGCAAGTGCCTCATCATAAGATGGGCAATGTGTGAGACAAGGAAGCCAGCCACAAAAGAACAAGCTACTTCATTCATCCTGATTGTGTCTTTCCATCAACAAAATTGAATGGTTGTGGAATCTAACCTTGTATTAAGTGCAGTAGAAGCCAAAAAGCAACAAAAAGTGGCAGAATTACACCGGTCTCTGGTCTTCAAGTGGCTTTGACCATGTTTGCCTATTAAGAATCTTTCTCCAAGTATTCTGAAAAACATTTTTTTGCACTTTAATCCCTTGCTCCCGTTTTTGTCATTTTCACTGCCTTGCAAAAAAGCACACAAAGTAAATTTTAAAGAATTCTACCTTTCAAAATGTGGGCTAATAAGCTACAAGGAGCTTGGACTGTTGAATTCTTGAAGGCTTTTTCTTGGAGTTTTGTCCTTGGAATTAGAAATGTTGAAAATATATACTGTTGTGTCAACAACTTACTTGCAAAGGTGCTTGTAATCTACTGGCTATTTCTCATACTTGCCTCACAGATCATTCAGGGGCTAAAAACTGAACAGTCATATAGATATAGTTTACCTATAGAAAAGGCAGACATGTGGCACTATAAAGAAGTCTTATAAAGCAGGTGTGAATACGACCTGCTACTTTGACCTTGTATGTTATCTTGCATTGTTGTCTCCAAAGTGATGTCTGGAAACCATAATTTTTTAACATGTTGGCGAAAAAGTTCAATTTTACCATTTTTAGTTGCAATAGCTAATACCTAAACAACACCCTGATTTTTCAAAATTAAAAGGCTTGTTTAAGAAACAATACTATCAAATTTATCAGAGTAAATTTTAAACGAGTAAAAAACTTTAGGGGATGTACAAAGATGTTGAATTTAAATTGATGTAAATGTGAGAGGATCTGCTTCAAGTTTGAAATGAGCTAGATCAACCAATCCTGGAAGCTATTTGAGCACAGAGGCTTTTAGGGTGATTAAAAAAAAATGTTCATTTCAAATTTGGAGGAAAAAAATTGAACTTAAAACAGAGAATTTCAATTTTATTTGAAGTTTCGCATATCACTGTAAAGCTTATTACAGCATGTTCCATCTTTTCTCCAAAAAGATTCAAAATACATCTGGCGGGACAATTATGATTTGATCTTTTCCAGCTTTTGATGCTATTTTGTGTAGTTACTAGAGATTTGTGATCCAGTTCTTAAGGTTTTCATAACCAAAAATACTTTCCTTACTCAGTTACATATTATTTGGGTTTCTGTAATTTGATGTATCATTACAGCCAAAAAACAAGCTATGACCAAACAAGTGTACCAAGAAATGCAATGAAAACAAAATGCCCTGTGCTTTCTGACTATGAAGAAATCCAACTTAATTTACAAATTTGCAGCTGGCAATCTTCCAAATTGCTAATCATATGCAACTTTGGTAACCTGTACCTGAAAATGTAGAATTATCACCGTTAAGATTTTTTCAAAACCAATAATTTGATATAACACAAAGGCGTATGTAAAATCTCATGCCCATAGGTGCTGTCCGTGTCTCAAGGAAACCAAATGTCATAATGAGCAATTAATGATTTAAGCATAAATAAAACACAGGAACTAAATTGGTGAATTTATGGAGATTGGGGGGTGGGAAATGCCATATTACTTCCTCACATTTCTCCATAGTCAGGAACATTGTGAGTGGCCATACATTAATCTCCCCTTCCCCAAGTTTCTTTAGCAGATAATTTTTCTTCCACCATCTTGAAGCACAGCAGCCAGCTTTACATCCAAATGTCTTATCTACCGGTAAATATCTGCTTTTTGACTAGCAACACTCCCCAGGGTATCAAGTGGAAAAATAACTGCCACTACTGGAGTCCCTAAGATAACTAGGGAGTGAACCTAAATCTTCAAACAACTGTGACACACATTCTCTTCAGGGAGGAATGATGATTATAAAAGAAGAGAGTAAAACATGGCTGTAATTTCCTCTCTCCCCCCCCCTTTTTAAATAATCCTCTCAATAAGCGTTAGTATGAGCCTGAGCTCATTCTGAAAAATAATACATGCCTCACAATATTTCCAGTTGTTTAGGCATTATAATTTCATATTACTGCATTATGAATTTTTAATTCATTCAAGAGTCACTTAGGTGAGGGGAGTATAGAAATGCGATGAATAAAATGAATGCCTGAATCTTGAAAAAAAAAATAGGAAACTGCATTTTACACTTCTGTTTTAATATTATGCAGGGTATCTACAGTAATGTTTTTATCATTAATAACCTCATGCCCAATTTCTTATATACTTTGAAATTTATTTGAAAGAGATACCACATTGATAATTAATTGTGTATCCACTGCAAATTTGTAACCTGCATGTTTGAATATGCTGAGGTATAAAACAAATCAATGAGGAATTTCAAACAAATGTGCCTCCATTCAACACCACTGGCATACGTGCAGTCTACAATAAAAAATAACATTTTTCACTATTTACTGCATTTCTTTTGTTTATATTCATATTCATCAACTATAATTACCCCCCCCCCCCGTTAACTACTTGAGTTTGGAACAGAGCAGTGGAGCACATAGAGGTGCTATTTCTCTACGCAGTAAAGCAACTTAGAAAATCACAGCTGTTTGCATATATATGCAGTTTTCAAGTATCTTTATTGACATTAACAAAATTGACATCTTTATTGACAATTATTGTTTTAGATTTCAAACTTGGATTCCTAAAAAGACAGACCCACATTAATGACTTTGCCAGGGGCTTCACCAACACCATACTCAGATGAAAACCTGGTCTTCAGAAATTTATGGAATGTTTGAAGGATGGGAACCTTATGTATCTCAGTTGTGTGTTGTTCCAAGAGTGCCTCTACATAAAAGGCACGCTTCCTCTGTCAGATGGAACATCTATTACAGTTCACCCTGCTGCATTTATACAGATTGTCTTCAAGGGTATCCTCATATGTAGCATGTTGCAATTGTCCGGGCGTTCTGATCATAGTTGAGGAAGACATATCAGTACAAAGATCTTTCTGGCCATAGCTGCCACTTAACCTTGGAGGTGAAGATGGCAGTCCAAGAGGGGACCCTCTTGACATGCAACTTCACCCAAGAGCAAAAATAAAAATGCCCAGATGTTGGGATAATGGTTCTTTCCAGACAGCTTAGATTAATTCTACAAACTACCTGAGCATTGGTCTTGCAAAGATTTATGGGATCTGGAGCCTGAAACATTTGGATTACAGCAGGTTCCCAACTTTGGCTTTATTGTACTTAAGGAACTTGGCATCAAGAATCTAGCACTTTGATCAGTAGGTTAATGAATACAGTATAGTTTTGAGTGGCCTCCGTGCAGCTTGTAGGTATTAGAATCTAACAATCTCTCAAATATATAGCCATATTCAATTTCCTTGTACAAGACAACTGTAATACTCCTGTAAGACAATTCTTAGACTTTTGCACTTGTAATTTTAACAGTATCAAGACTTGGTCAAATATACTACTGTACAGTAATGATTAAAACTTCAACACCATATCAAGGAAAAGCCAACTGAAAATGGGAGTTATAAAGTTACATCTTTGGTGGCATTACTATTAGTAATAATATTCAGCTCTAAGCAAAGCCTAAATATGACACTTTTTCTGTCAAAGAATGACTTGAAAATCCATGAGAAAGTATTTCTGAATTTCTGGCTCTTTAACAAAGCATCTGTCTTCTGCTAAATTTGCAAGGCTATTATGGGAATCCTTGGATTCTCAATATGCTTGCTTTTTTTATGGAACAGGAAAGAAAGTGGCTTGCAGTGCTACTATCCCCAACATAAAGTGTAGTGCAATTCAACTAAAATTAATGATAGCTTTTATCCAAGTTAATATCAATAAACCAACTACACAAATCAATTAGCTATGAAAAAAGAATAGTCTGGGAGAAAACTGATAGTTTTCCAGTGCAGTTTAACAAAACACAACAAAGACGTAATACATTTTTATTGAAGTCTGCAATCTCACAGTCTGTGGAATTGTACCTACAATTCTGTGCAAGGCACACAAGGAAAGTAAAACTCCATTATCAAACATTATCAAATGCCCCTTGGTACAGAGATCTGATGAGCACATGGAACGCCTGAAGCTGTTTGCTTCCTAACCATTTTCATGCCTGTCACAGTTAATTTTGGCATATCTATCTTTCTTTAGTCTCCCGTTTATTTAGCTAAGAAATTGTTAATAAAAATATGAGTACAGCATACACATCTGTATTCTTGCTGAACTGTTCCATTTAGGCAAGCATGTTGTACCTAGAATAACCTGCTAGGGAAGAAAAACTTCATAAACACCATTTAGATTTTTTTTTTAAATGCTTCATTCCGTGATGAAGGTACATCTTTCACCCCCTGGATCTCAGAAGCTTTTGTAATAAGGCAAAAATGCCTCATCCCTTATATGAAATAAAACTCTCAAGTAATTTAAGACACATCTTCATCTTTCCAACAATAAAAAAATACAGGATTTGACAAAATGGACTTGCCTATATAATTGTAAATGATGGCAATTAGTATGAATTTTCAACAATTTATGCAATATCATAGAAAATTGTTTGATGGTTAAGAAACTGAGCTATTTATGTCCATACAGGATGTTTTCTTCTGCATTGCTAAAATGAAAGTGGATCATATTGGTGGCCAGATTCTTTCAATTTGCAGGGGGATTAGAAGTACATTGAAATACACAGCCTTAACAAAAAGCATACAAAATGCTAAGGAGAGAAAAAGACACGTTCTATCATTTAAATGCACGCTGTAATATATAAAATACAAATGAAGTGCTATAATGGTAATACATAAAATCCAAATGAGAAATGAAAACTTTTAATGGACTGAATCCTCAAAACCTTCACAGCAACAATACTAAACTTGCTTTCTTACCTGCATCCTGACTACTGAAAGTGAAAATGGCATTTCCATGGGGAGGTTTCTACCAAATAGGTAGAAGTATTTACCTTTGCAGAAAAATCTGAGATTGCCATACAATAAGTTTAGGAAGTACACATTTCGCTAGTAATAAGCCCATTTTAAAGCACCTTATTTATTTTTATCCTGCCTTTATAATGTATAAATAATTGAAGACAGTGAGCGTACCCAATACTCCTTTGTCTCTCTATTTTCCCCACAACTCTGTGAGGTGGTTGAGCTGAGAATGGCTGGTCCAAAGTCACCCAGTAGGCTTTCATGCCTAAGGCGAGACTAGAATTCAATCTCCCGGTTTTTAGTCTTAACCAATAGACCAAACTGCCTGTCTACATGTAGAAATTGAATAGGACTTAAGGTCAGGCTTGTATCTGTTGCATAATTTGTCTGAGCCCAAAATTCATTTTGGGACTAGCTAGAACAGTGATGGCGAACCTATGGCACGCGTGCCAGAGGCGGCACTCAGAGCCCTCTCTGTGGGCACCTGCACCGTAGCCCCAGCCCTGTCTCCCCCCATGGCCCCCTCACCAGCAGCCCGCCTGGAGATTTGCCCCCAAGCGCAGCCTGCACAGAGCAGAGCAGCCAAAGATATGGCGGCTGGGCAGCGGGGACAAGACTCTGCCCTCGTGCCCTATCACATACAGATGATGCTGTGGGGTGCGGACGGAAGGTGTGGCTGCCATGGAGCTGCTGGGCGATCTGCGGCGGGTCATGGAGATGGTGGGTGGCTGGATAGGCAGGGGCAGAAGCGGAGTGGGCAAGGGCAGGGCCAGTTTTTGGGCACTCGGTCTCTAAAAGGTTCGCCATCATTGAGCTAGAATATATTAATCTTAAGCTGTTTCTCTAAAACCCAGTCTTAATCACTTACATTTTCACACTCTACCTAAATATAAAAAGAAAGAGCAAGGGTGATCATTCTGTATAAACTTAGAGTGTGGGCAAAGACTTCATGGTTGTAAAGCAGTGGTTCTCAACCTATGGGTCGCGACCCCATTTGGGGTCGATCGACCATTTTTCGGGGGTCGCCAAAGGCGGCGATCTGCCATTTTCTTCCCTCCGGGGGCGGCGCCGCGCCTCCGGGGGCGGCACCACGCATGTGTGCCGCGCATGGGGGCGGCACCACGCATGCACGCCGCACATGGGGGCGGCACCACGCATGCGTGCCGCGCATGGGGGCCACCACGCATGCGTGTCATGCATGCGCATAACGTTTGTGTGACGGGGTCGCCGTCACACAAACGTTGAGAACCGCTGTTGTAAAGGCAGCAGGATAAAGAAAATGAAACATTCATGTCCTTCTTGAACCTTTTAGATGACTCCTTTCTAACTGCACATTGTCCTCTGCTCAGGACTTCTTGACCATGATTTACAACCAATGCATATATCACCTTACATGAACAATAACAAAACATTATGATAAAAAGATTTACTATAGTTTACAATCTAATAAGCCTCTGAATGGTCACACTGAATTCAATAATTAAACCTTCACTCAATAAGCAGAACTTAAATCAGAATTAAGACACTTCTACCGAAAACTAAATTCATCTCCTTGGAAATAAGTGAATTAATATTGTGGCTCAAAACTTTATAAAGGAATTTGTCATAAAAGCAGTTATTTAAAACAGAATCATAAAATAAACATAAAACACTTGGGACTTTTTATGTACCCAATTAAATTTTAACATTTTATATATTTCCGTATATTATTGCCATTTATATTTTGCCATGTCATGTGAACCATGCAATTGTTCAAATTTTCTCCATTACTTCTCAAGATAATCAGCCCATACAGATTTATAAAGCTTCTCTGCAATAGTTAGATGTATCTGTTCCCTGAATCCACAGGCAAATAATCACTTCAGTGATTGTATAATACCATGTTAAAAAGATGTGTTAATAAATCTTTCAACTGACTACTCATTCAAGAGTAATTTTTCATGAATTGAAATTCATAAATATCTTTAAATATCTCAGCTAAGTATTAATTATACTTCAAATAAATAAAAGACTGGTTAAACAAGCTGTTATAATGTAACTTCTATTTTCCTACAAATCAGAGGCTTCACATTCAAAACCTAATGCAAAAGGCATATTTCTGTTTCGCGTCTCTACTAAATGGTAAGTGGTAAAGACTCAGATTTTGAAAGCCTCTCACCTGAAGAGGATTTTAAAGAAAGCTTTTTAGAAATGAAGGACTTTTGAACTGAATTAAACTCCTCCAAGGTGTAGTTGCTTACAAGAGACTACAATATAAATTCAGTAAACCTCTTTCATAAATGAAAAGAACATTTTGACTCCACACTATTAAGTAGCCTAAAAGAAGCTTTTAGTTACTGTGGTTCCTGGTGTAATAATAGTTGAGGTAGGGAAGAGACAATCTGCTATCTTTACACAATAAAACAATAACAATAGAAAAATGATCTCAACAAGACTAGGGAGACGTTTTTGTGACAATAATTGATGGACACAAAAGAGAGTCTCTGGTTATTAACTGAAAAGTTTCATTTTACCAGTTTTGCCACTGAGTCAATATAGCAGCCTATTACCGAGATATTGGAAAGATAAAAAAGAGTTAGGCATTAAATTAGAACCAATAGAATTGGATAAAATAATATCGGGGTCGGAGGATAAAATGATTAAAAAATTATACCATTATTTGTTAGATCAGGCAATGTACGAGGAACAAGTAAAAGTGACTATGTTGAATTGGAGCAAGGACTTTGATCTTAATTTTGATCTGCACATCTGGCAAGAACTATGGGCAAGAAACAAGAAGCTTACTTTGGCCACCCCTTACAAAGAGAACCTCTACAAAATGTTTTATAGATGGCATCTCCCACCCACAAGATTAGCTAAAATGTGTACCAATGTCTCCCCTAAATGTTGGAAATGTAATCTGACAACTGGAACATACTATCATATGTGGTGCGAATGCATGCGAGCTCGTGATTTTTGAAACAGGATTAAAGTATGGTTGGAAGAAATATTACAGCAAGTGGTAGAACCAAAAGCAGAACTCTTTCTATTAGGTTTAACTACGCAAAAGCATGACAAAGGCGTACTTTATTTAATGTTACACATTTTAACGGCTTCCAGACTGGTTTTTGCTCAAAATTGGAGGAATAAGGGAACTCCAGCAGAAGAAAAGATCCTGCATAAAAGTTTATCATGTGCTGAGATGGACAGGCTTACATGATTATGAAAGACAAGACAGAACACGAATACTTCGAAATCTGGTACAAATTTTACCGTTGGTGTGAATTAAGAACGGCTCGGATTTCAAGTTAATGGTAGAATTAAAAGATATATATAACTGTACATATAATTGTATATATAATTGTATTGTATAGAAGATGAGGCTTATATAGAGGTTAAGAATGATGTATTAAGTTTTTGTGCCATGAGAAACAAACTGTTAGGAAAATTCATTCTGGAATGTCATGTTTGTCCATTTTTGTTTTAATTGTATTATGAATTAAAAAAAATTAAAAACAAAATATAGCAGCCTATTACAAATGAAGGCTCTACTTGCCAGCTATGACAATTGTATAATTTATTGAGTGAGCATCCATACAGCAATACAGTGACCTGGTGAGCAGTTTTTATTATTGAATCAGTTCTTGGTATTCAAGAATAGGAACACAACTCAAACTAGTATAAGGATAACGCAGAACAGGTTAGAGGTTGACTTCTGCCATACACATTTACAGATTTTAAAACAGGGGCAGTGCTAGGACAGCTCTTACAATTCCGCGGAATGCATACACAAGATCTTCTGTTAACATAAGGTGCTCAAATTTCTTCACCTCATCCTGGCCTTGCTCATGTGAAGTGTTGGCATGCAAACCATTCAAACTGATATCAAATTGAAAGACGTGACAGCAAAAGAATGCTGACTTACTGGACCAGGAAAACGGTACTGTTGAAGATTATTTTTCCAGCTTCTTTTTAGTATTATTTTAAAGAAAGAGGATCCCAGCCAATATAACAAATTTATATTCTTGGCATAGCCTTCTAATAGTTCTGACAGGTTGTAATGTAATGTAATGTCAAACAAAAAACATTCAGAATACTTTTCATACTTTGCTTGAAATATTAAAATATTAAATCAAACCTGCCTATGTATTTTAAAAATGTGCAGAAACATTATGTACCTATACACAGGAAATGTGTTGTCTGCATAAAGAACCAGCATTCTATGAAACATCTCTATGTACACCCACACACACACCCCCACACACCCAACCAACATGCTGCTAATAGGACTCATTTTCTAATTTCAGTATCTCCATGTGTCCAGCCTCTGTGAGGTGAGATAAAAGTCTTTTGTAGGCTTCTCTGTTAAGAAGGAAAACAAACAAATAAAAGATATAACATTTTAATTAAAGTTAATATCATAGAGCTTAAGAATCAGTCATGTCGTTCTTTTGCTATTGCAAGCAAATTGATAGAATTTTTTTCTACAATTTTGTACTGTTTAGTGCAAGTCATGAGATTATTACTATTTAAGATTTTTTTTTAAGTTACTGAAGCAACAGCTTGAGAGCATGACAACTTTAAGCGTTATTTTAATCAACCTCCTTCCTTACTGTTATTGTCACTACATTAATAGATGTTCTACTTTAAACACCACTATAATTCTCAGGCATTTTGATCTATAATTAGAGGAACTATAGTGCAACATTAGCTTGATAAAAGCTCTGCTTCAAAAGAGACTCAGTATTGTGAGCAGCTATGAGAGAATTTCCTTTTTAAAACAAAGAGAGTACAAGTCTCTCTTTCTAGGTTTACATTATCTGATCATCACTGGGAAGAGTGGTCTCCAACCCAAAATAAATCTGGCTGGCTCATGAATTCTGGGAATTGAAGTCCACAAGTCATAAAAGGGCCACGTTTGAAGACCCCTGATATATAGTAGTAGCCAAAATTGTGGAAACCTTTTGGGAAAAGTGTATTTTTGAAATTTGATGGCTAATAATACCACTTTTTTGGGGAGTACCACCATAAAATTATATATCAATGGAAAGATAACTTAATCAAGAATGTAATGCAACAAAGTTTGTTCAATTATCTGTACTGTATTCTATGAAAAGTTACAGCCAAATAACCAGAAAAAGGAAGCACAACTTGCTTAGGTTGATATCAGGTAGCTTTCCTTCATCTGATTGTAGCCAATGAGCATGAGTGTTTAGAGAGTCAATCAGGTGTCATCTTGTTTTGGCAATGAACCAATCAGATCACAGTAGGATTCAGTTATTGATGTCATGTATTGAAGCTGAGAGGAGGACATTTGTCAGCGTGTTATGTGATCGCTATCAAGTTGGTTACGTTTTTTTGTGTTCTTTCATTTAGTGAGCTTGTAAAACGTAATAAAATTAAAGTAATGGTGCAAAGAGTTGACTGATTGCCCAGAAAGCAATGTAAAATAATATTATTACGTGAACAAGGCTACAGTTATAAAGAAATTAGAAGAAAAATGGGTGGCATTTCTACTGTACACTTTTCCCAAAAGGTTCCCACAATTTTGGCCACTACTGTATATGAAAGAACTAAATGGAAAGAACTGTGGACAACTCCTGCCTGAAAGAAATATGCACCATTCTTCAAACACAGCTTTTGTAAAGGACGAGTGAACATCTCTTTGTTGCTCTAAAGCAGCAGTAATCTCCAAACTTACCTTTGCAAGGTGTTTCTGCCAAGGCCTTGTTTGTACTCTGAATTCCTCAAGGCCTCAGTCATAGCCGGAATCAGATGGATCACCAGAGACTGGTCCAGAACCGCTACTGTTTCCAAGATGCTATAAACCTGATTATCATACACAGTAGTGTAATCTTGAATAAACTGCCTGTAGGCGGAAAGAAGGGCATTTATCGCAAAGATGCCTTTTTTGTTTTCAAAAAACAGGCTCAGAGGAAGAAACGCTTGCTTTTATTTGAAAAAAAATCTAGGGAGTAACTACATGGATCCTATCTGGAGGTAGAAGGAAAGTAACAAATGCACACAGCTGTGAGTAAACATGGTCATACACATATACACACATACATACAAATATATAATTTAGAATTATAATATAAATATATATGTATAATTTATAATATATAAAACGTGTATATTACACACATAATTGAAAGCATGTTCAGAAATTCAACAATACACGAAATCATAATTTGCCCTAATCACAATTTAGAACAGGGATGGAAAAATCCTTTCGTTATCCAATTCTGAGGCCATTAGCAAAAATCCAGCTTGTATCCTCAAGAGCCATCCCAATGAAGGACTAAATCCTGTTCAGAGTTGTGCAAACATGCCCTTCTTAATCCTTAGGACCGTCGTTTCCAAAAGTAACGCTAAGCACTTCTTTCAGTACCAATTGTTATTAAAGCTCTGTGTCAAGCTTAAAATGGAATTCCCAATCCAAAACACTGCATTCTTATTTTAATAGCCATTTTATCAGCCCGCCTTCAATTATTTAGCAAATCTAAATTAAAGCTCTCTGTATTCCTTAAGTGTATTCTATATGAATCACGAAAAGAAGCAGTAGCCTTTTTATCTGTTCACTTGATTGTATGCATTTTTTCTTTTTTGCCTATGAATCAGGATTGATCCCAGGCATTGATTGATGGACAAATCAATGTAGTTTCCATTTTTTGGAAATATTGCTGCCTTTTACCTAGGGCTGAGAGAAAGTGACAGACAGAAAGTGACTAGTCCAAGATCACATTTTTGGCTTCTACAGATATCCCTTAACATACAACCACAATTGCTACTGGGATTTCAGTCCCTCAGAAATGCAGTAGTTAGGTGAGTCGTCAAATGATCAAACCCAATTTTATAGACATTTGGTCATTAAGTGAATAATATGGTCATTACGTGAATCCAGTGTTCCACCTTGACACTGCTTGTCGGAAGTTAACTGGGAAGATCACAAATTGCGATCACATGATCACAGGACACAGCAACCGTCATAAAGGTGAGCCAGTTGCCACAGTGGGATGGAACCCATTCAAGTGGCTCCTTTGATTCTGTGTTGTTGCTAGGGGTTGTTTTTTATTCTTTTATATTGGGTTTTTATTGTTTGCAAGCTGCCCAGAGTCACTGAGAGTGAGTGGGCGGCCATAATTCTCCTAAATAAATAAGTGCCCAAGTTGCAACTGTGTGACCGCTGGAGTGGTGCAATGGTCGCAACTTCAAGAACAGGTCATAAAGTCAAGCTTTTCAGCATGTTGTAACTCTGAACCATCTTTAAACAAATGGTTGCAAGCAGGGCTTTTTTTGTCATAGAATGCATCGGAATGGAGTTCCGGCACCTTTTTTTGATGGATTTTCCAGAGTTGCATTCTTTTGCCATTGTTTCCCTTCCTATCCTCGTTTGCGTTTGAAAATGCCCCGCTGACGTTACGGCGTGAGTGGGGTCCCCTCTGGCGCTCTCCGCCTCCTCTAGGACAGGGCTTTTCAACTGGTGGTACACGTACCACCAGTAGTACTTTAGCATCTGGCTGGTGGTACACGAGCCCTAGCTGATTGTAGTGGGGAAGGGAAGCAGTTAAAGCGGAGCCGCACAGACCTGGAGGAGATCAGCTGGAACTGCAGAGCTTGGCAGAATCCCCAGGATCTGCACACATAGCGACATGGTAATTGGAGCTTCCAGTGCACCCGGAAGAGAAAAGGAGGAGAAGGGCAGAGAGAAGGTATAAAAGGGGCAGACCGAGAAGAGGCCTTTCTTACCAAATCAGTGAGGAAAGACAGAGCGAGTGGCCTGTTTTCGGAGAAACAGAGAGCAAGCAGCCTGTTTTCGGAGGAAGGGTGAGTGAGCAAGCGGTGTATGTTGGGGGAAAGGGCGAACAAGCGAGCGGTATGTTTAGCAAGCACGTTTTCAGTTGAAGGTTGAGTTAGTGAGTGGCATGTTTAGCAAGCATGTGTTTTCAGGCAAAGGTTGAATTAGCAAGCGAGTGAGCTGGGCACGAGCCCAGGAGCACAGCTACAGCTGATCCTGGCGCTTCTGCTAAGTTAGCAATCAGCATGTTTTCCAGTGAAGCGCGAGCAAATGAGCTGGGCAGGAGCCCAGGATCAGCGTGTGCAGCTACAGCCGATCAGCTGTAAAATCACATTTCTGGAATTCGGGTTAGCTTGGGGTAAATATTAAGGCAGCCACAATTTATTTTCCAAATCTGGATGAAGGAAGTTTAGAAAGCTTCAAATGGGTGGGCCTCCTTGTTCCCAGATATCAGGCTGAGGAGGGATAGGAAAATCTTTTTGTTTGGGGGACAGAGGGGCTCCATTAGATGTGGCTTTTAGTGACCTTTTGTGGGGGGAAGAGTGGAGGTTCTAAGGATTAAAATGGGGGAAATAGGCTGCTAATCTCCTGGGAATGCAAACGAAGGTGCTGGGAGTCGTCTCTAATTATAAACTGGTCATTTTTGTCTTAAAAAGTGGACTTGTAGAAACCCTGGAAAGATATCTGGATTCTTCAGAAGGACCCTGAAGACTTTCCTGTTTTATTAACTATTTCTGAGTTATTGCTAAGGCTCAGAGTGTGCTCATTGGTCCAGAATTTTTTATTTCAATAAAACAGTATGTTTTATTCTTTTTTTATTGTTACCTTAAGATGAATTGGGAATCTCTGCACAGTCATATTTGCTGAGGTATATTTCCCCTCAATCTACCCAGTATGGTCCTATCTGTGGCTGTGGTATTGGAGTTCAACAACAAGAAATCACATTAATTTGAGAGGGTTGCAGCTGGCCTGTCTGTGAGAATTGATCCTCTCTAGGAACTTCTTCTCTCTGACAAAAGCAGGGAAGGGTATGGAACCCTGAATGATCTCTATGTAAATCAGGTGCTTTTGAAGAAGGATATCCATTGCTTTCTGAAAAGTACTTAGAAAGGTGCTCTCAACTTGAATAAAATATGTAAAATTCTTCAGTGCAGTTTTGTGGGTGGGAGCAGATACTCCTATGTAGCTAGGCAGCCACATCAGTAAAAGGTCTGAAGCAGCAGTGCTTGAAAAATGAGCTCTGACTGGTAGGCAGCTCACTGAACACCTTGTGTGTGGAAGTTGGTTGCACAACAGCTAAATTATTAGACCAGTGGTTCTCAACCTTTTTAATGCCGTGACCCCCAACTGGTCGTAAGTCG
Organism: Crotalus tigris; assembly: GCF_016545835.1. Taxonomy (NCBI): domain Eukaryota; kingdom Metazoa; phylum Chordata; class Lepidosauria; order Squamata; family Viperidae; genus Crotalus; species Crotalus tigris. The sequence continues at coordinate 333,965 of NW_024097199.1, forward strand.
AGGACTACTCAACTGGTGCAGCACAGTTTGCAGAATGGGACTTTTGGCGGGCTCAGCAGGGCAGAGGCAGCCTGGACAATTCCTATTGGCTTTTGAAAGCCAATAGAATTAGACTCTATTCAAGAGAGTCTATTCTATTGGCTTTCAAAAGCCAATAGAATAAAAGGGAGTAGCACAGCTAAGGAAAAGGGAAAAAAATGGTGGACTGCGTTGTTTGGCGACCCCCGTGAAATAGTCGTTCGACCCCAAATGGGGTCCCGACCCACAGGTTGAGAACCACTGTATTAGACATATGAATATTTCTGTGATAAGGTAATCATTACTAGAAAAGGGAGTAAGCATAAATTACTGATAAAAGTAGTCACCATTTAGTGACTGCCTCATTTAGCAACTGTTCAGAGTTAACAACTGATGGAAAAAAATAACTGGGCAACCTATCCTTGCATTTAGAATCTTTGCAGGTCTGTAAAGCTGAATAGGGTTCATAAGCACAGCAGTGGCATCTCTTAACTACTGCCTTACTTAACAAACAAGTAACCAGTTCCAAATGTGGATGGTAATTGAGGATATCTGTATTGTTAAAACCCAAAGTGCAGCTATTTTCAAAATGAGTGACCAGGTACAGTAAATTTATCTGAAAAGCTTCCCAAATGTGGAGCATCTGGGTGGGTGTACTTTATCACTTTTTTCCTTTTTTTTGTATTTAAGTTTTTTTACACTTTGCTAAGCCACTGGTGGTACTCGAATATTGTCATGTCCTAAAGGTGGTACAGTCTGTGAAAAGGTTGAAAAGCCCTGCTCTAGGAGGAGCCATAAGGCGCCAGAGCACCACAGCCAGAGCGTGGCTTGATTGGCTAGGCAGGACCATGTGGTGTGGAAGCCAATGGTGGCGGTGGGAGTCACATAAACATGGAGGCCATCTTTCACAAGAGGGCGAGTGAGCCTTTTGCCTTCCCTTGCAGAAGGTGGGGTGTGAGTAAAAAGAGGCGAAGCGAGAGGAAAGAAAGGCGGCTGGCGTGGAAGCTTGCCCAACAGCGAAACTTTGCTGTTTCAGTTCCTTGGGTAGTTCAAAGGTTGGGATGTCTATGAAAATCTCTCTTTAGTCTTTTATACTTTATATTCAAACTGCAGAGGGGAAGAATAAGAATAAATCAAATGTCTTGTGATTCAGATTATGTATCCGAATTATGTATTGGTCAAATGTAAAGTTAGACCTACAGTATGTTTAATCAAATCTATTTATTAAATTGGGTTTAATTTAAGGATAAATTAAAAGTAATCTGTTCATTGAAAAAGTTTCAACTTTAATTTGTTTCAAGTCAATATCCATATTAAACTCCAAATGTAAATTTTTCCACCTTGTTTGACAACTTCTTAAAAATAATTCAATCTTTTACAAGCAACCAAATTTTGTTTTATTGGGCCAATTTCATTCCACATAGAAAGCTGACATTTCCACTCATTAAACTAAATGGGTATACCAGTGGTAAATGTCCCAAAAGATTAATAAAATTCCTTCTTGTAATTTAAAGCCACACAGTGCATGGTAACAAAATGGTATTAACTTACCTTGAACAAAATCCTAGTCTTTTAGATACCCTGAAAATTGTATCTTTTCAACTACAAAGGTAAACCTTGTAGGGTAGGCAAGGTGGGTTCTATAACGTGTGTGAGTTCCGGCACCTTTTTTTTTTTTTTTATACAAAAAAAGCACTGGTTGCAAGTCAAAGACTATCTGTATGCCTAAAACAGGATTAAAACTTTTAGCATTTAGACAAGACAAAACCTTTCTAGTTTGGGCTAATCTGAATTCATTTCTGAAGTTAGTTAGAGATCTTTGATAGGGTAATCCCTACACAGAAGCTCAGAAGTTAAATCCACCCTTTGTTTTTGATCCCTGTCAATGTGTCTCTGACTTACTGCAGATGTTTGTGGGTGTCAATTATTCAACCATGTTGTATAGTAGTTTGAAGCATTTATGTTTTCTATTTATAGCTCTGGATATTTAGGCAATCTCCTGGAGCAGATTTGGGGGTGCACAGCCAAGAACCACAAAGAAAAAAAAATTGTATAATGAGGAAGAAGTACAGAAGAAATGCAGTTCTATTCAGCAGTACAAAAATGAGTAATCCAAGTTAAAACTATCAGTTCTGCCCTTTTATTCAGAACAGAAGAGTGATTTTATCAGCAATCTGTACTTGCTATTAATTTCTTCTCTACCTGTTATAATTGAAGGTAAGTGTTTCTGACAGAACAATACTTCTTAGAAATCTAAATATTGCTTCTCAGAGTATTCAGTGTTTCAGAAGCTACCCGAAAAAAAATATTTAACATGGAATGGATTCTGAAACAGGCACAGGGAATTTGTTCATGGACCGCCGTTAACATTGTTAGGTCAAGTATGTGCAGCTAAATAAAAAGTCTGGCAAGTCAGGAGGCATACACATTTTTGTAATAAAAGCAAACATACAGGCAGTTTGGGCTAATCTGAATTCATTTCTGAAGTTAGTTAGAGATCTTTGATAGCAAAACTGTTAAAGATGCTGCATTTCAGTAATCTGGTCCTGGGGTAATGAAGTATGATGTCCAAATGTAGGAAACTAATTTACTATGACATAAATGTGGCAAGTCCATGACATTTTTAAATTTAGTAGATAGGTAAAATTTGCCTTGCAGTGGCAAGGAGGTGAACCTAAAGGAGTCTGAGACCATTTCCCCCCCCCCTCACAACTGGACAACCCGTGACCCCGGAGGTCATAGTTTCAGAGATATTTCCTTCCCACATTTCTCAATGTCTTCAACAAAGGCAGAGCTTGTAATATACCTGGAAAGTTCTTAAAAAATTTAGCGAGATATTCGGAGATGTATCTGCTTTAAAGAAAAGCCCATGTTGAATTGTACAACACAAACATCAGCACAGAAAATCTTTTATGACATTTTTTATGATGTCACAAATTGCTTCATGAAAATTTTTATCCTACAAAATGTTTTATATACAATTTGCCAAATTTCAATTCCACTGGGAGTCGTGGGTCCCAGATTTTGGACACATTCTGTAAGCTAGCCCAACTGAAGTATCTTGGTTCAAAACTGTTGCCCCAACATGCATCATTTTGCCCAGTTAAAGGTTATTTGAACGAGTGTTTTAGTAGTATGCAGATAGATGAAGAAAAATCAATAAAATGGCTGAGGCCACGGGTATCTGTAGGGGATGATCTAAAAAATCAAGATGGTGGCCAGAATAGTGTAATCAATCCATCTTGACTTTTTGGATCATCCTGGCTGAGATGCAGCAATGGCTTTGCCTGAAGATGACAATAAATGGATGGAAGAATCCTTTAGATGGCCATCCTAGGACTACTGAAAAAATCAACCACACCATGGAAATGATGTATAAGGTGTTTGGAATTTAAAACATTCAAGCTATTCCATTTTAAAACATTAAAACATGTTATTTAGTTTTTATTTATTTTAACTACTTCAAACATTATACTTTCTCCTATTTTCTCCATATAGGGAAAGATGTGAGAATTGATAAAGAGAGGGTAAATAGTCCAAAGTCTCCAGATGGATTCTGTGTCTATGGGATAACTAGAACTTACAATCTCCTGTTTCTAGTGTTAGACAACACAAAATGTTTTTAGTCCACACCTTCTCAAAGTAGTTTTCAATTTTAATTTTAAATTTGAAACAGGTGATCCAACTTCGTTGACAGCCTTCCAACACTGTCCCAACCATATCAACTGTCTTCTTATCTTGAAAGTTATGAGCTTGAGACATTTGCAATATGGACAGACAATACTGAAACATTTATGGTGAAGTCTGAACAACGCTTTCTGACTTTGAAATGTTTCAGTACCAAAGCACTCTAGATACCTCTACTGTGTGGCTATTTCACTGATATTTAAGGCATCACAAGAGTGTAAATCCAAAATACCTGGAAAGTACAAAATTTGGCAAGGAGAACATTTTATATTAGGAAACAGTAACATTTATTCCTATGCTACGCAAAATTTGATCTCATAAATTTCATGCTCCTCCATGTAGGATCTCAAAAATTCAGGGAGACCTCAAGCTATTAACTGTGAAGCAAAATAATCTTAAGTTTTGTTCCTTGATTTACAACCATTCATTTAGTGATCGTTTGAAGTTACAATGGCACTGAAAAAAGTGACTTATTGCTAATTTTTATACGACTGTTGTAGTATCTCTACAATCATGTGATTAAAATTTGGGTGCTTGACAACTGGCACCATCACGAGGTCACGGGATCCCCATTTGTAACCTTCCAGCCAGCTTCCAACAAGCAAAGTTAACGCAGGGGAGCCAAATTTGCTTAATGGTCATAGGATTCACTGAACAACTGCAGTGATTTTATAACAATGTTGGCAAAAATGATCATAAAATGAGACAAAATTTCACTTAAAAACAGCCTTATGGGTTCATAGCTGAGGACCACTGTACAAGTTCTATTTACCACTTTCAAAACTCCCGCCCTAAAAAGACTTTAAATATTTATTATTATAATAAATCTGCAGATGATCCAAAAATATTTGTCAGTGAGAGATCTGTGTTGGAGGAATTGCGCAATAGAGTTTCACACGGCAGTATATAATTCTACTTAAAGACGAACCTTCAACATACACCAAAACTCCTTTGTCTTCGTGACTGCAATTGTGACAATCTCCCCCCTAGCATTAAACATCTACAGGGAGTGAGACGTTTGTGTGCTTCCTGATTTGTTGGCCAATCCACACACAATAAACCATCTTGCCAAGAATGAAAATATATAAACAATCCACATCAAATTATGTTAGGGATAATTAGTTGCTTAAAAGAACATGTTTTCTGTCAAACGCTTGCAATCACTTGGGTGCCAATTGGCTAGCATTCTACTTACCTAAATACAGAAATCAGCTGGGTGGCAAGCTCACCTCCTGGCCTTGCTTGGCAGCCTTCTACCAAGTACTGCAGTATCTCCGTAGAGAGTTTTTTAACTGGAAGAGACAAATTGCATTGAGCCTCTGAATAGCTACATCAAAAAGAGCTCTAGGAAGTTTATGGAATGATTGGGGCTGGAGAAAGGACTGTTTTTGGCACTGTGATTCTGAGTGACTCAAGCCTAATGAATGTAAAAGGTTTAAAGGGAAGGTGCCTGATGATGTAATGGTATAAATGACCACTAAACGCCTGGAGACCAAGTTTATATAGTAATCTCTTAAGGCCAATGGTGTCAACGCTGCTAACATTGGATGTTCTTGCTTTGACAACATATGAAGATGCAGCCTTTTTCTTTCTTATGCTTTACTCTTAGAATTAGATGATGCTGTGGGAGGAGGCGGAAAGCGATGGGACTTAGTTAGACATAACAATTGTACTAGTGTGTGAATTCAGATCTTGAAATAAGAGATGATAAGAATTGGCAGGTTAGAGATCAGGAGGGAAAGCCTGCAATTCAAACTAATTTTTATGATTCATGACTGTTAATTGGAGGAGGGAATTGTGCTTTGATGCTTTGTGCTCAGGGGAGGGGAATTCAGATTTCAGCTTCGACCATGTACATGCTGATGCCATGCAACTTGAATAAAGATTCTTTAAGGTAAACAATACTGCAAAGTTCTTTGAAGAGTTTCATCTGTCGGAACCATGACATATGGAACTATAGAGAAAGTCCAGCTCCTTTGAGATATATTTCTCTTAATTTTGCTCTATAAAATCTTGAAAGGGCACATGCTAAATGTGTCAGCTTAGAAGGTCTGTTCAGGCCTCATCTTTCTCATGTGTGCACATTAGCAACAGCAATAGCATTTAGGCATATATACCATCCCATAATACTTTACAGCACTCTGTGAGCGGTTTAAAATGTCAGCATTACTTGCATATTTCCCCCAACAACCTGGGTCCGCATTTTACTGACCTCAGAAGAATGGAAGGCTGAGTCAATTTTGAGCCCTGTCAGGATTGAACTTGAGGCTAGGGGCAGAGTTTGCCTGTAATACTGCAGTTTAACCACTGTGCCACATTAACCTTAGACAAACCATTATTTCTCACCTTTCTTTTACCCAATAAACTAAATAGTCAAAATGGTAAACTAAAGTATTTTGAATTTTAAAAATACTCTCTAACTCAAGAGTTGTTACCACTAATATAATATGAATATTCCAGAAGCATGGCAATTAAATCATTGCAACCACAGAAGAGACCAAACAATTCTCTTTCTAGAGGGAATCTTGATTAGCAACTTAATTCAGGGTCTGGATTCAGCAGTAGCTGAAGTGCTGCTACCCCAACTTTATGGCTTCCTATATTCTGTTAAAAGTTATTGTAAAGAGCATTTTATTCAATGAGGTCCTTTTTTCTTTTCTGCATATAAAAGCAGTTCCAAGCAAAGCAGCCAACCCTCATGAACTGAAAGTTTGGAACGGGAGGTTCTACATGACATCTAGTTTGAGCTCAAGATAGATTTCACAGATGTGAAACTTGCTTGTGGAGGAAAAGTAGTAGTACAGGTAGTCCTTGCATAACAATCCTAATTAGGACAGGAATTTCCGTCACTAAGCAAAATAGACAAAATATCACATGACTCTGCTGCTTAGTGACAGCAATTCTGATAGCCCCAGTTGTTAGACAGGGACCATGGCACTGTTAGAAGACTTTATGTTTCTTCTGCCTGTGGAAAGTGCTAGCTTCTCTTCTTTTCTCCCTAGCCGGGCCAGTGAGACCCCTTTGGTAGATGAGGTTCTGCTACCCTGGATGCATATATCCTGGGTTCGTGCAGAAGAAGGAAGAAGACAACGAATGTCAGCCAGGAGTGGCAAGGTTAAGTGGCCGCGGAGTGCAGGATGGCCAAAAGCAGATATGAAGGGGAGTCAAGCAGGTGGGGGGAACTGAAATGCACACCGTGGTTGTAAATGTGGGCCCGCTGACAAATGCCCAATTCTTGATCGTATAACCACATTGTAACCTCAAGGATCAGTTATAACTTCTGTTTGTTTATTCCTATTACAACTTCAAATGGTCATTAAGGGAGGACTATTTGTGCCTCCTCAAGCACCAGTTAGCTGTCACTAATCAACACAGCAACCCAATAGCTGTTTGTCCTATTTGTCCTTGCATATCTCTTACATAGCTAGAAAGCTTTTCATTATATGTCAGTGCAAAACCTGTTCCTTCTCAAGTTAATTCTGTATCTAGGGTTGTAAATTAAGCATTTGGGATTTAAGAAATGCCAGAATCTTTATCAATTTAGGTCTGATTATAGTGATGATCAAATGATGCCAGTGGCTGATTCAAGACATTAACTATCTACTACAGATATAAGATCACTGGCTTGCATGCAAGCTCCCAAGTCTATTGTCAGATTGAAAAATCTTCTTTATATTCACAACCATCAGTATACATTATCCTTGTTCAATTGAAGCCTGTGACCTGTTTCTTATACTTTCTGATATTCTACTGCACCCTACATAGACAACAAAGGAAGCTCCTTACCTTGTGGCTCATTAACCAATACGAGGCACTTTAACACAGAAGGCAGCAATGTCTCAACATCACATATCTCAATGCTTTGGGTCCTTTGCAGTGCTTCAAGAGTGAAAGCTAAAACTGATCCTAGGCGAGAAGGAGGGGCATTACCTTTGAACTGTAGATAATTTTCACTGGAAGGAAATAAAAAGAGATCAGTCTCTCTACCATTCTTTAGGACAAGGAATGAGAATTAACATGTTTGTATATTCTTCGGTTATATTTTCACCCAAATAAGTTTACATCTACACAGTGTGTTCTGATGGAATTAAACCTATCCAGTTATTTTTCAGCTAAAAAGTTCTGATCGTTTTTTCTCCCCAATATCATGCTTGTGTTGCTTTCAAAGTAAAAGACACCAAAGCTTTTTCTCCACCAATTTAGCTATCGAAAAAATTTAAATACCAACAGTTGATTTTATTTTTCTGGACACTACCTGATGACTTGGACAGAGGTCTTGTGTAGATGTGCGGCTTCTGGAGTGGCAGCCAAACTGCACAATGCCAGCAAGATGGGATGATGTCCTGCTCGAGATGACTGAAGAAGAAAACGCCCCAAATACTGGCGAATCACATCCCTTAGCAATTGGTTCAAATAGGCACTCTGAGTCTGAGACTGGCAATGGCAGCAAATAAAGGACAAGCCCTACAGAAGGGGGAGGGAGAGGGGAAGGAAAAAAAAACACAATTTGCCACATTCAGATTGTGAATGCAAAACATCACTATCCCCCACAGGACGTCAAATGGGTCTTCTGAAAGTAAAATATGCTGCAAATGGTGAGAATTGCTGACAGCATCACTACCCCAAAGTGTCTTAAATTTCCAAACATTATCAAGAGAGTGTTTTTTTCGTAAAATGTACAAAAACAAGTAGTTTTTTTAAAAAAACAAACAAACTACAAAACCAAGAACTTACTTGCTATCTCTGCATTTGCTATCGGAGCTTGGTCGTTTCCATTTGCTTTGCCCCATTATCTAGGGCAGGGGTAGGCAACCTTGGCTCTTTTATGACTCGTGGACTTCAACTCCCAGAATTCCTGAGCCAGCCATCCTGGCTTAGGAATTCTGGGAGTTGAAGTCCACGAGTCATAAAAGAGCCAAGGTTGCCTATCCCTGAATTCTAGGGCCAAGAGTCTTTTTCTAGAGACAGGCAGGAGGGTTGCCATAAAGATAGCAATGACCTATTAATTTAGGTCATGTGACCCAGATGAGGAAGAGGATCCCTCTTATGACTGAGGGTGAAGAATTCGAAGTATCTTCTGACTGTTTTGCTCCGTTCCTTTTTATTTTTGATCACATATAGGTGGGCAAAGATTTTATTTTTTATTCATTTGCATCCTGCCTTTATTATTTTTACAAATAACTCAAAACAGCGAACACATTCGACACAATTTCCTCCTCCTATTTTCCCCACAACAACCCTGTGAGATGGGTTGGGCTGAGAGAAACAAAGAGTGCCTGGCCTAAAGTCACAATTGTCTTGTTAGGCCCCTTAATGAGAATTATTGAACGATCTTTTTTTTTTATTGTAAATAGAATGTTAATATTACAAGTCCTATTACAAGTCACAATTGTCTTGTGAGGTCCCTTAATGGGAATTATTGAACAATTTTTAAATTGTAAATAGAATGTTAATATTATATTACTGATAGAAAACTGCTATTAATAAAATAATGAATATTGGCATTCATATTCTTGATTTAATGGTATGTTCTATTTAATTTTTTGATATATTTTAAATGAATGGTAGTTGAGGTAATGAAATGTTTTATATACAGTAATTTATTTTTCTGTACTATATTGTAAGTATAGTCTATTTTCTTGGAAATATATACTTTACAAATAAATCAGCCAGTAATATGATCTCAGACTATTTCAGCTTTGTAGTGGTTAAAGTGCTGACCAAAAACCAGGAGACTGAGTTCTAGCCCCACTTTAAGCAAAAGAACTTGACTGGGTGACTTTGGGCCAGCCACTCTTTCTTAGTCCAACCCTCCTCAAATGGTTGCTGTGGGGAAAATAGGAAGAAAAGATACCATGCATGTTTTCCAGTTTGAGTTACTTACAAAAAATAATAATAAAGGCAGGATAAAAAGCTAATCAATCAGCCAATCAATCAATTTCAAAAATTCATTACGTGACGCCAATTTTTTTAACAAAAAGAAATATTCAAAATACATAAAATTACACCTATTATATATAAAATGAATGAATATATTCCATAATAAAAGGGAAGAACATTGATTTTTCTCTTCCTGCGCTTTTGCTCCTTCAAGAGCAGACTGCCAAAAAGAAGTTTTGCTGGTTGCCACATGATCTTGCAATCCCTGTCTTCAATTAAATAGCTTATAAAAGTTAAGCTATGGAGATCGTGTACTAAGGGGGCTATCATGATATTAAGATGTTGTTATAGAAAAGTGGAAAATTGTGGAGCCAAGTTTTAATCATACTTGCTCCTTATGGGCAGATTCCTACTGAGTGTTCTTATGAATCATCATGAATATCCATGAGAATTGCTGAAGGGAAGATGTTAAGATCTTCAAGGAAGAACCCAACTGTTACTTGGGAGGGTAAAATGTCTGACACATAATACCCCCTGGAAACTATGAAGCTAAGTTTCAACTACTATTCTTGAAGGCTTCTACCTCACTCTTCTTGCATGTCCATATTAGGGGAAGTCTTTATTTCAGCCTCTTTAGTATACTTGTAGGTCACCAGCCTCTGGGAGAAACCTCAGAAAGCTTATCAGTTGTCAGGATGCACATAAAGAATCTATCAACGTTAAAGAGGCTAGGCCAGGGGTGTCAAACTGCTGGCCCTTGGGCCGGACGGGTCATCTGGAAGCCACGCCACCCCAATGGCAAAACTGTCCCAATATGTTGCGCGACATCATGTGATGTTGCGAGTTTGACATGTCTGGGCTAGGCCTTGTTATATTAAAAAACAAAAAAGCAGCATTAATCAAAATGTTAAATATCTTCATTGAGGCCCTAGGTTAGGGGTGGGGAACCTTGGCTCTTTTATGACTTGTGGACTTCAACTCCCAGAATTCCCGCTGGCTCAGGAATTCTGGCGGTTGAAGTCCATAAGTCATAAAAGAGCCAAGGTTCCCCACCCCTGACCTAGGTGATCTGTAAACAACATGCCACATTTGAAATGCAGTCCAGCACTTGAAACATTTGAGACTTGATCTGAATAGTCTCAAGTAGACTGTCTCCCCCCCCCCCCAAACCAAATTCTACTTTATAGAGAAGTTGGCTCAGGGGTTTAGCCACAAAATACCTGATAGCAGCTTGGATAAACTGGAATCCCTTTGTGTTCTAAAATGTTCCTTGAGCTTTCTGGCTCCATATAATTACCAGATGAATAGAAAAACATTCTTAGATACCACCTGCTGGAACTTCTACCTGTTAATGATCCAGGTTAGGCTTCCAAGTCTGTTTAGGTATACTTACTTTTATTGAGGCCTAATTCTAGGTGTTACTCTCTACAGATAAAGACTGGTGTGCCCCCTTTAACCCATGGTGGCATTGATTGGATCAGTGGATAATCTAGGTATAGCAGCATTATCGTGTGCCCATCTGTAACATTTGGCTGGTGAAATTTTATTTTAGTTAAAAGATTGACAATGCAAAAATTAAGTAGCCATGGGACAACTTACAAATAAATTATACAATTTATTATACAATCATATAAATGTTCCAAATAATTTTTAATGTACTATTGTTTAGCCATTAATAAAAAATGCCTAGCTAAAATTAACAATGGGGCTTACATTTTGCACATTTGACTAAAAATTCAATTATGTAATTCAGTCGTGCAGGAATAACTGGCATAAACTTTGTTTGCATAATTCATAAAAGAACTAAGCTGAACTTAAAATAAAACAAAGTCTTCTTTTGGGACATTAGTTGTTGAAGATCACTTATCCATGGTTAAAAGTATTTTTTTCTTATCTTGCTTCTGTCCAATAATTTTATGTTTTAAGTTTAGTATTTGAAATTAATATTTAAACCCCTCAAATTAAAAAAGGAAAAGCAATGTCGCGAAACCTTTTGTGAAGGACCCCAATATTTTACAGCTTATTTTAAAAACTGAGTGCTTTGGAATATTCATTTCTGATCCCTTTTCTTATTTTATGTGAAATTTATGCTTGTTTTAGCTAAAGTAAAGAATTTTCTGTTCATGACTTTTTGTTTGTTCTGTGCATTTTTTCCTCCTCTCTGCCTAAACAGATTTTGTTGAAAATGCGTTCAAAGATTAACAGGAACAGAAGTAAATCATGAGCCTCTTACCATATGGAGCTATTATTGGAGAATTCATGAAGAATCTTATATTGAATTCATACTAGCAAAATGATCAAGAGAGAATTAGCATGTTATCAGCAGAAGAAAGTTCTACCATTGCCACTGCCATCAAGGAGTGCTGATTTCCAGGGCAGCCAAAGTGTGTGTGTGGGGGGGAGTTGAAGCACCTTAGCAGTTGTAAGTGTGCATAGGCTGCCAGGTTCCCAAATTTTGATCATGTGACAGTGGGGGGGGGTATTGCAATGGCTGTAACTTCAGGGACTGCATGTTACCTATCGTACGTTCAGCATCATTGTAACTTCCAATAGTCACTGAACAAATGGTGATTATGTGAAGAACATCTGTAATCAGTGAATTATAAATAAGCTATCATTTGCTTCACAAGTGCAGTTTTCATTTTTTAAATTACGTAAGGGAGAGAAATGTGCCTAGGCCAGGTATTTGAACAAGTACCAAATACTTTTGAGATAATTAAAATCGAGAACTGAGCAACCTGTAATCATCCCAAATCTTACGGTAGTCATGAGTTTACCTACGTATGCATATACTCGTTAATACTTATATTACTCAAATACACACATACTGTAGATTTTTTTAGCCCAACTTTATTTCTTTTATAAGTAATTCAAGGCGGAAAACATATATAATACTCCCTCCTCCTAATTTCTCCACAACAACCCTGTGAGGTGGGTTTGGGCTGAGAGACAGTAAATAATAATAATAATAATAATAATAATAATAATAATAATAATAATAATAATAATAGTTGGAAGGGACCTTTGAAGTCAGCAAGTCTAACCCCCTGCTCAGGCAGGTAACCCTATACCATTTTGGACAAATGGCTGTCCAGTCTCTTCTTAAAAACTTCCAGTGTTGGAGCATTCACCACTTCTGAAGGCAGATTGTTCCACTGGTTAATTTGCCCAAGGTCACCTAAGGCAGGACCAGAACTCAGTCTCCTGATTTCTAGGCCAGCACCTTAACCACTATATCAAAGTGGTGCTTCTCTCTCTGTGTGTTTGTGTGTGTGTGTCTTTTCATACGAACATAGTATAGAGATACAAAGAAACCAGCGTACCTGAAGGAAAAATGGGAGATTCTCACGAATGGCAGCCAACATCACTGCAGGCAGTCCTTTATCCTGCTGAAGCACAGCATGGGGCAAAAGCAAGCAATCTATAATACGGAACAAGAGGGGCTGTGCTTTGGAAGTAGCCAATATGGCTGCCCAGGATTTCACAAGGCATCCTGTTGAAATAAAACCAAGAAAACCAAAAGTCAAAATTGCAAAAGGAGAGAGGAAGCATGAACAAACCTTTCTGCTGGATTCCATTTCTGCCGGTAACTATAGCAACCAAATAGTCGCATTTCTATGTATCCCGCTTAATAATCCCAGGGATGGTGAACGTCCATTTGTACAGTGAACTAAGAATGAGAGTTGCGAACTTTGGACTGAAGCCAGATACGTCAAGGAAGAGTACACTCAAGGAAATAATGCTAATGTATGCCACTTTTGTACTTTATATTTACTATTTGGTATGATCATTTCTAATGTCAATTACTCTGCCTTTTGATTTTCATCAAAAGCAGTAACATAGTTGGCTAATAAACGAACAAATAAATGTAAAGCAAAGCAAATGTTATGAAGGCACAAAACATTCAGCAATATATTTTGAATCCCCCTTCACTTCCCTAAATAGGAAATATCACTAGGAAAAAGGATAGTCTTGCTTAAAATAAACAGAAACCTCACAGAATGACAGAGCCTGTATCAGAATAGAATGTGTGACCCAATTTTATTTCTCAGTAACTTTTTAGGTCTGTACAGGAAAACTCTTTCAGTGTACCTAACTAAACTACTCCCCTACTTGAAAAATAAACATTGGCAATTTTTGCAGCTAAGTGTGTGCCCATCATACCATAATGTGATCTTTCCAAAGAAGCAAGAAATCTATAGTTTCTCACTGATTTCTAGAAGGAACAGACAGGAAGTTCATATGAACTAGGCTAGCAGAAGAGAAAAGGGGATGGCTGGTGAACTACGTTGAAGTAGGTAGCTGTGGAGCTGCTGAAGTTTTTAACCTGTCCAGATGAACCCCAGTCAAGCCAGTCATTCTAAATGAATGTGGTCTGGAGAAGAAGGGAAGAAGGATGGGAGAGAGCATTATGATGTGGGATATTAACCAGAAAGGGGGGGGGAAGAAATCATCCCCCCCCAAAAAAATCATGTTCCAAAAAGGAATAAGATGCTATGTTGCCAAGCCGAAGAAGAATAGCTCAATAGTCTAACTAACACCTTTCCTTAAAAACAGAGAGGACATAGAAATTGCCACATATTTACCGGCTAGAAGCAGAATTTTTACTTTCAAAAAAGGGTCAATAATATGGTTTACTTAGCTACACTAAAGAAGCTGGTCATGAATCCAAGCAGCATTCCAATGATATAAAGGGAAGGAGGAGAGGAAAGTTCTCATTCTGCTTGACTATGTTGCAAAACAGAATGTTACAAAAACAAAAACTTGCAACATAATGTACACTCACAACCAGTAGCCTTAAGGCATTGTATAACTTGTATGGAAGTGTACGAATGGCCAGACTATCTTCATTCTGGGAAAAGATATGTGTCTATACCTACAAAGATAAGAATCATGAAGACAATGGTTTTCCCTATCATACTTTATGGAAATAAAATGTGGACTTCAAAGAAGCAGGATAAAAAGGTATTGACATTTGACATTTCTGAACTTTAATAATGAAGATCACAGAAAATTAAAACAAACAAACAAACAAAAAACAACAACCCGTGGATCTTAGAAGAAATCTAGAAATCAATTAAGACGCAAATAACCAGATTCAAATTATAATATTTTAGATGGATTATGTGAAGAATTGGTGAAGACTATAATGCTAGGAAAAGTGGAAGGAAAGAAGAGGACAGCCAGCAATAAGATTGATGGAACACAATCACAGCAATAGTGGGTGCAACACTGGGGATCTGAAGGGCCAAACTGGGGACAGATCTTCCCAGTTGCTAAGATTTATTCTCAACTTGTCTCAATGTGCTGCAGAAGGAGGTTCTAAGAACCTCAACAACTGCATATCCCAGCAACCTCTTACATAGCCCCATTTGCATTGTGTCTCCTGGCTGGTTTTTTATTGACAGACGCTTGCAAGGGAACCAAACGGCAACCTGGCTTTTGCAGGTTAGAAGTTCTTCTGCTGGAGAAGTTGCCTGGAAGCATTGATGCTAATGGCTTTGCTTTCTATTGTTGATAAGGGGGGCACTAGGCATGATAGTTACCTATTATCTTGTAAGTGAGATGGAGTCCTTCTGCAGGGCCTTTCTTTATTAAATAGGGTTTTACATATTTTAATATATCACCAAGATATTCTAATGCCTTTGTCACCATGGCTGATTTTTCAGGCAGATGCTGAAGTCCACTGTAGGTTTTTCCAACAGCCTAAGAAAATACAGGAGAAAAAAATGGGGAGCAATTCTTGATATTGGGATACACCTATCCTATTAAGATAGGATAGGGTGTTTTCTAATGCTATGCCTCCAAAATTGCTACTTATAATAAACACCATACCTCAATGAATCGGAAAACAGCCTCCTTAGGATCTTGTTTGTAGATTGGCTCATCAAAGTGAGCCCTTGAGAAGATAGTTATTATTTCTGGTAGTCTGAATATCAATCTTGTAAGTTCAGTCAGTTGTTCCATATAAGCCTTATCTATTTATCAACACAACACAAAAATTTGATGTGACTTAGCATTCAACTTTTTCCATACTTAGACAGTTCCTTTGGTATGGTGAACTGCAACTTCTACAAGGGGAATATATGAATTGTACTCTAACACCAGTGTTGGTCAGTTGGATTTATATACTCCATTGTGTTTCCTCAAGGAGCACAAAGCAGTAAACTCAGTGCTTCCTAGTCCATTTTTCTGAACAACTACAAAAACCTTATAAGGTCGAGTTGGGGGTGTAATTGGCCAAGTCACTTAGTGAGCCTGAGGGCAGAGAGTAAATTTGAATCTGAGCCTTACTAGTTCTAGACTAATACCTTAATCACTATACCAAGTTCAGATTCGAAAGACTGCAAAAAAAAAGTTTTTTTAAAAAGCATAGCTATTTCTTGGAAATTTTAAGATGCTATGACTGTTAGTAAGTATTTTCCATCCAACCCTTTGCTTTCAAAGGGTTATCAACCTCTCTCTTTCCATTTTTTTTATTCCCCCTTGCAAACATCTGCATACTTCAGTATATATTAAAAAGAAAAACCTAAGCCCATTACATTTCTACATTATTTCCACTACTCAAGTCAACCAAACTCACCAATTCAGGTGAGATAACCAAAGATCAAAATCTAAAATACATAAAATGACCACTAATTCATCTGTTGTCTTTTACCCCAGGTTACTTTCAGAAGTGTCTTGCCCTTTGCTTGAAAATATAATAAAAAGAACCACTAGCATTAATATCTATAAATACAGACTTTCAATTGTCCTACAGTAAAGTACCCTCTCACATGAGTTAAAATGTTTTGAAATAAAGTATCAAATTTAACCTGATTTTGTTTGTTTTTCAAATGAACAAACTTACTTTAAATTAAATTAAAAATTAAGCAACTAATCAATTACCCAAATAGGCAAACATAAACTGGAAGAATAATAAGGCAAAAAAGGGGTAGAGGTGACAGTAAACTAACATTGTGCACATAGTTGAAAAGACTAAGTTTCTATTGCTGCTGATCACATATAAGTCAATGAACATACTAGTAGTCTGGTCAGCATCTGTTCTGATCAAAGTCTCAGGAGGCTGATTGATAAACATTTGTAAAATGCATCGAAACCATGACTGAACAAACAAGGATTGGTAAGATGAATGACCCATGCCAGTAAGAGCTTCAGCCAGGGCACTGTATAGAAAAGAAAGCCAATAAAGAAAAACACATTAGGTAAACAGAAAAGTCAGTCTTTCTCCTTGATTTGTGTCATTTTTTTCATCAGTAAATGATTCCAAGAACTCCTGCCTCTAAGAAATGCCCTGTATGCACATGCCTTCTCCCAAAACTGGGCAGAACTGAGCCCTAAACCAATTTGTGCAACGCAACTGTAACAAAATCTAGGATATCATTTATTCCCAGTTTTCTAATAGTGCTTTGTGTACAGCCAGCAGAACAGCTGGAAAATTCCATGCAGCTTGCATAGTCCAGGGAGTTAGGAAAATCAATGAAAATATAATGCAACATAAATGTTTTCAGGAAAATTAATATTATAATTTATCGGAGTTGGTCCTCCTGAACAATTAAGAGAGAAGAAAAATGATAACTCTGTTTGGAAATGCAATTTAGTGTCCTTAATCTCTAACATACATCCATTCCCTTTCTTCTTCATTACTCTCTCTTCTGACACCCCTCTTTTTTCTGACATTCCTCTTTCCCCACCATACATCTGTTTCCTAGCAGACTGAGAAGAACTGTTAGGCTTGACAAAAGCATGACAAAATGGCTGTTGAAACTGGATTATTTAATATATCGAAAGGATAATATTGGCACTGTTATTTATATAACTGAAGAAAAATCTAGAAAATAGATTTTCAATCCTGCTTTTACAGAAATGTATAATAAAAATCTATATGTTACTGCAACAGAAGTAGTAAACCAAAGTTATGCAAATACCTGCTTTTATTTAACCAAGATGTTGTATGGCTTACCTATTTTGTATCAGGTGAGTTAGATACCTTGAAACCAGCTGTGGGCAAACCATGTCATCCCATCCAAACAACTGCATCATAGCTATAACTGGCTGAGGTTGGAGATCTGATGTACATGTGCTGGGTAAATCCAGAGCTAACAGAGTCAAACCTGTTTTTAAAAAGAAAGTGGGTATGTGTTAGAAAAGCAGAGAAGTAGAACAATCCTACATGCTTTGTATACCACTGATTTTTTTTAAATACTAAGATTCCTTCCCCATCCCCAGCAAATATAAATAATTTGAAATCTTGAGCAGAGCTGCAAGACATATGCTTCAGTTTTTCCTGCTTGCTGTTTGTATCTTAAAATCTGTTTCTACCAGCTGCTATTTACTTCCAGGAAATTCTACTGCAAAAAACGAAAGAAACTAGAAATAGGAATCATAAAGTGAGATGGATTATGCTGTATGTTGTCAAACCAGCTTCATGAGTCAGACTTACCCTCTAGCATGGGTCAACTCATGCTATTTATAATCATGGAGTTTATTATTATTATTATTATTTTTGTGGACATTTGAGGAGATAGGAAAATGATATTGGCACTAATTCCGTAATCAAAATGAGTTAAAATTTAACTGTGCTATGTCATTTATTCATTCATTGAATATGTATTAAGAAACTTATACTTTCACTGTTCTTTAGCATTTTAACACAAATGCTGCTATATTCTCAGTGTAATTAATGATCAATTATATACTTTTTTAAAACCTTTTTAAGTAACTATGCAAGGAAAAACTAGAATTGACTAAAAGAAGGTACTAGAGCCACTGCTTTAGTGTTGTGTCCGTACGCTATTGCATGCCAAGGAAGTGGGCAAATATTTCTTTTCCAATGCATTTTATTCCACCATTATTATATCTTAACTATTGCAAAGCTGCTGAAGTTCAAGGTCTTTTTTTCATTAACGACGAGGATTTTAAGGGTGCATATGTTCAGTTCTTAATTCATGTTGAGGAAAATGTATTTAAATTCAAATCTGTCTTTTACAAATAATACTTAAATGGATTCAGTGAGGTATTGTAACTAAATGCAAGCCTTCTTGCGCTGAGTTGAAATATACAGAGTTAGTATACATGGAATTTCATGGAAGAAATAGTACCATATTAAAATACAAAGATGGGCACGGTTCTAGTGAAGACAAGGATCACCATTTTTATAGTTTAGTTGCAAGATGTTGTTCCATCTGCTAGGATTTTGATTCTTACATTATAAGACTCCAGAATATAGGGTGTTATTTTTTTAAAAAAAAGTCATTCAAAATGTATTTGAAATCTTACTTGATATATTTACAGAACAGTGAAGATTATTATAATCCTAGAGAAACTCGAGGGAAGGGAATTTGTAGCAGCAGGAGACTGAACAAACTCATTTGAGCACAGAGAATGAGCGAGGTATTGAATAGGATGACATATCAACCATTAACATTGCTTAAGATCACAGTCCATGATATTTCAAATATAATGAACATCTAACAAAACGTGCCACTCAAATTACGGATCCGAGGGACCCTATGAATCAAGTGAGCACTCTACTAAAATGAATATATGAATCTCTCTTCCCACTGAGGTATACGCATGCATCAAAAGGCTGAGCGCGCCTACAAGAATCCTACTATTTGCAGATAAAGTCTACTATATTCAGTAACAACTCATTTAGAAACGGGAAGAATGTATCACGGTCACAAGAAACATGAGGACAAGTTGGGAGTACAAACCTGCAGCGGTATCTGCAAGCTGAGGAGGGGAAGACTTCAACATCCTCTGGCCCTTCAAGTAGGGAAAGAAATTTCTCCAGAGAGCTTTGGCAACAGCAAGGTGGTGCTCTTTCGCCACCGATGAAGGCTGTGCACTGGGTCCCTGGTTTAACTGCTTATGTGCTGTTCTAAGAAAAAATAAATAAAAGTAATACGATCATAAAGACTATTGTCCTGGGAGGAAGAGTAATTGAATTTTTTAGATGCCTTGGGATGGCTACTGTGCATCCTTTCCAAGGATTTAGAAATCACCTTTTGTAATTCAAAACTTGATGGATACAAGCAATTTGATGGATAAATGATGGCATATTAAGCACCGTAAAGTTAATGTTAATTATTTATGTCAGCCATTAATTATGCACCTCTTAATATGTCAGGCCCAAATGGGAAAGAGGCAGTTCTAAAACGAATGTGCGTATTTATCAAATGACAAGTAAGCATGCTCGCACTCCAGTGCCAAATCTTTCCTGATTTGTTAATTTTCTATGCACGATGTACAGAAACTGGGTCAGGCACAGAATATCTATGAATATTTTTTTTTTCCTCAAAAGCATTTATCACTGAAGTTTTCTTTTTGCAGCCTCAGTAGAGATAAATGCATCAAAACAAACAAACAAAGATTAACCCTTTTCAAGTACGTGGCAGCAGTCTTCATAGCACACTGAGGACTAAAGTTATTATTATACCTAAAGTCAGTCCTTTACAGAGACAATGTGGCATGAATTCAATAACACATTCAATTTTCTTTGATTCTGCTAGTACAATTCCCACTACTTAATCTAATTTGGAAGTTGTGACTTTCTAAAGGTTCAATAGAGATTTGTCTGCAGGGAATCGGTTGGAGAAGGGGCAGGAAGCATTAATAAATTTGTCTGGCAGACTAGAAAGTGAGGCATTGCTGCTCTTGGATGATCCACTAAATAACATGCTTATTAAAAACAATTTGTAGAAATGCACTATCATTCCTGCTCCTATTTATCTCGTGGTCAGCTAAATCGAGATTGTGGATTAAGGTACTAGCAGCATTATTACATTTGCCTTATTAAATTTTATAAACAGCAGAGTAAAATCAAAGACAAGGTATAAGTCAGTGGCAAACTACAAAGAAAGGCAGTTGTCTTTAAACTCCTTTAGCTCATCACTGACAACCAGACTGAAATCAGAAAAGGACTTGCATATTTGTGAATTTTATCCTAACTCCTCAAGCTGTGTTTCTTTCCACTGTTATTATGCTGACTTTATTTTTTTGGGGGGGACCAAAGACTGTTGTGATAATTTGCTTGGAGTTATGTCAATTATTTAAGCAGTGTTTAGATCTACACAGTCCGTAATAATCTGTGGCAAAAAGCCTGTGGAAACTCCATTTTACCTTTATTCTCTTCCCTCACTTTGGATTGTTCAAGGTATATATCTCTTGCCCTATCCATCTCTGGCAAATGCATTAATCTGCCTGAAACAGAAGACTTTGTAATAAAATTATAAAGTGCAGCTGCGAGGAAGAAAAATGTGATGAAAATCAGAAGGAAAAAAACAAACACAGAAACAGATGCTGTATTGCATGTCTGCATTGGTCAAAGAAACAAGACTTATGGTTGACATTTAACATTATAGACCTCTCCTTGATAAAGAAACCATCTGAAATATATAAGAGAATAAATAGAGACACACTATATAACATCTGTTCTCTGGTTTATTTATCTCTCACTTTGGAGTCTTTATAGCTGTTTAGGTATTTTCTGTTCTTTCTTAATTAAAAATCAGCCCTAAATCTAAAGATGGATTAAAAAAAAAACTACTTTTAACTAAATTTAAAAGTATCCTAGCAAATATATAAGAAAAGTCAGAATGTACCTCTTGACTGAATTTTATACTTTTTAGAATTTCGTAACACGGATTTAAAAAATTAATATATATTAATTTTTGTTTAAAATATGGCCTATTATTTCCCTATGGGAAAATTTGCAGAGAATTAACCACTAGGTAGCTGCCTATTTATAAATATTTGCGTAAGCATTTTTTTTTTTTTTTTTGCATAACAGCATCATACAAAATGCTTTTTTTGAATTATTGGCCCATCTTCTGGAGTGGTTTTTCATGGGGTATCAGAGGCTGCAAAATATCTTCAGGGACAAAATCAAGTTGTACTGCAAAATCAGACCTAGGCATTGCTTTAATGGAAGGGATCCAGGCTACTAGTTTGAATGGTAAGTCAAAAGAAGACATGGACAAATTACAGCGGCTAGGTTGTTAGTAGGGCAATGTTGGAAGAAGGAATCTTTGCCTACTTTGCAAGAATGGTTTCTTAAAGTTTCCTACTTAGCGGAAATGGCAAAGATTTTGGCTTTCTTGAAAGATCAATCGCAAGAGAAGTACCTCTTGGTATGGAAAAGATGGATAAATTTTATACAATATAAATATGATATAAAAAAATATTATTTAGTTTTTGAATAATTTATATTTAAAGTTTAAGATTTTTTTTCTTTTTTTCTCCTTTTTCTTGTTTCTTTTCTTTTTCTCTTTTTGTTTTCTAAATATGGGTGTTAAAGTATTTTATAATTTGTTTAATTATTGTAATCAAATTTGTATATGATTTATTTGTGTTTAAAACTTTTTCTTTTAAATTTTAATTAAGCCTGTATTCAGCTCTGGGAAGGTTGGGGGAGGGCTGGGGTGGGTTGGGAGGGTCTGGGGAAGGGAAAAATTTTTTTTTGTAAAATTTTAAAAATTTTCAATAATAAAAAAAAGAAGACATGGACAAATCACTTCTGTACTATTCTAAATACTAATATTTGTATTATTATCAGGAATCAAATTCAATGCAAAGTAGATTTTACCTTTTAGTGAGAATCTCAAGGGATATGCCCCTTAAAATACCCAAATATACATGCCTCAAATGTACATGTAACCCTTTGGATCTTATTCATCTGCCTTGTTTTTCACAATGAAAAACTTGTAATTGCTACTCACATATGTATTATGCTCTTCAGCTAAGAAACAGAGATCAGAAAATTAAAAGGCATTATTGTGATACCACATGTCTTTGCCAACTGATATTGCCTCTTGCAAATTCTTGGCATATGAAAATTTAGAATACCATGCAAAAAATCTTACCAGGCTGTCACAACACATTCACTATACAGTTATGGGATTCATATTCAACAGAGATGTATGAGAGATATTACAGGTTTAAACAGTATTACAATTTACTCTGGAAATATACTTTAAATAGCATAATATTTATAGAATCTAAAATGTTAGACTAATTTAGATTTTAAAAGGTATATAAATATGAATGTATTTCCACATCATCATTACTCTAAAACCTGTCACTTAAAACACTTCTGGATTTAACACTCCAACCTATCCCAACAATCCAAATTATCTATAGAAAATAATTGCAATTGTAAGAAATGTAAGTGCACTGGCAGAATTTTGTGTCTTTTAAATCACATAAGAGAAAGTTTTTGCCATCAATATTACTAGGACATTGGATCCTCAATTTATGAACATATGTAGGATGAAGAATAAATGTTCTGCATCACAAGAAACCATATGCCATAGGGTATGCTCATTTACAAATGCCAAAGTCTTGATTTTAATATATAAGAAATAATTTGCATGATATTTATGCAAATTATTCATTGAATCAGAGATAGCAATTGTAGACTCAGCAGTGACTTACAACTGGATTATGTTTTTGTTAAGAAGTACATTTTAAAGGCTCAAGTATTGATTACTTTGTGATGGCTGTGGAAAGTGTTGAGTATTTTAAAATTGGGATTATTTTAAAATTCTATTAGATCCAGTTTTGAACCACGGAGTAGCTGTAACCATGACCATACAAAGGAAAAGTCCATTTGCCTGTAGATGAAAGTGTGTGGGGAGGCAAATGGACTATATTGTTTCTGGATTGGCTTCCATGTGGTCTGTATGCTTGAGTATGTATTATGCATGTTTGTGATGAAGACAAGGCTTTTTATGTGGGTGGTCTCCTATCCCTAATGTCTTCCATTTTTTCTTTCTGCACTCACCGATCATTACGCGTATCTTCTTCTTACACTGATAATTTTTCTTACTTTTTTGCTTCACATTGTCATATAGAAAACCAACAATCTAATGTTCCTTCATCTCCTAACCAAACAATGTTTTAGGAGATATCCACCATTGCTCACACAAACCTTTCTCAAACATCAACAACTATGGAAGAGCTATTTTTTTCTCTCTCTCTTCCTCCTTCCTTCCTATCTATCTTCTATCTAAAAATATCTATATAGATTTACTAAGCCTATATGAGGCTCTTAAAACATCTTCCCTCTTCAAACTAATGGATTATGATATCAAAGCCACCATCAACCAATGCTAACTGGTTACATTAACTGGAAAATGTTTTACAACTTCTATCATGAGCATTAACCAACCTGTCTTTGGGAGGAGGGGAAGCTATATGTAGGTGAAATGTCTCACTGAGACAAAAACATTTTGATTTGACAAGAAATTCAGCAATCTCTGCCAATATACTTTTATTACCAAATAATTCTTTGGAAGACTATTCAATAAGACAGAAGACTGCATAAATGCTACATTTTTATTCTGAACAAAGCTTATCCATTATAATCCATTTTAGTTATAATACTGCTTTGTGTCTAGGAAGATGATCATTAACATTTTCCATATTATTCTGTTTTCTCATATTTGTAAAACCAACACATGGAATGTTTATACATAGAAGTACAATAACCTGTTTGCCCAGTGTTTAATCTGAAATATTTATTCTGCTACATTAAAAATTACATTAGTGATAATTTGGGAGGCATATCTAAAGATATATATAAAGATTTGACAATGGACTATGTGTGCACCAATGATCTCAAGTTATGGACCTTTTATTCTAATGTATATAATTTCTACCTACAAGTAACAGAATAGCGCTACATATTTTGGTTAATTTACTAATGCAAATAAATTACTAACTTCTTGCACTAAAAAGGGCATGACAAACTTAGCTGCTCTCCTTGATGCTTATTTTTTACACATGTAAGTGTGTCTGAGGGAGTTTACTGAGAAAAGCAATCCAACATCTGATATATCTACTCATAGATTAAAGTGATAAAATTCAAGAAAAGCTTTAACCCTTTGATTGTACTGATCAAGACTAGTCTGAAAGTTGCTGTCAAAGATGAAGAAGTTCTTCTCCTACAGATCCCATATATACATCACACAACTGAGCCATTACATACCAGTGACATGAAAGCACCTCCCACCATGTTGGAAAGTAATAGGGTACAGCAGTGATGGCGAACCTTTTAGAGATCGAGTGCCCAAACTGCAACCCAAAACCCACTTATGCATTGTTGGGTACCAGGTGGGTGTGGCCAATTGGGAGGGTGTGGCCCATTTGGTGGGCGTGGCTGCAGTGGTAATGGCAGACTGGGTGGGACTAAAAAGTTCAATCAATCAATTCCAACTTTGTAAGATCTTTTTTTTCCCGCAAGTTGAAATTGACTGATTGATTGAACCTTTTTTTTTTTTTGCACACAGCAACGGAGGCCTAAAGCGAAAAGGTTTTATAAAACCCAGCTGAAGGCCTAGGACTGGGGCAATGGCGCGCGTGCCCACAGAGAGGGCTCTGAGTGCCGCCTCTGGCACCCGTGCCATAGATTCACCACCACTGGGGTACAGTATCTGAAGGATATTGGAGAGGCTTGCTAGCTACACTGATCTATCTAACACTTAAGTCCCAAAGGTGCTTTTTCAAAAGGCAACTGGTTTTTGTTTTTCCTTGAAGACTTTTCACTTCTCATTCTGAAGAACTGAAGAAACTTGGATCAGAAGCAAAACGTTTTCAATGAAAAACAAAGAAAGTCCAGTTGCCTTTTGAAAAAAAGCACCTCTGGGACAACCATGAGCTGGATGACTGAGAATCTCCATAGACATCTAACACTAAAGCAAAAACAGCTAGTTCTCTTTGCCCAAGAAGACAAGCTCAGCTTCTGGTTTTATGAATGGGGTTTATGCTGCAAAGCTGAGATTCAACTTCTGATACGAAGAGTCTTTTATATTGGCAAACCAGCCTCTGACCATGCTAGAAATAATAAGAGCTACATTACTCTTTAGAAAAAAATCAGAGGGAGCATACAGTGATTTCATGTAAGACAGAAAATATGAGAACCACAAATACTATACAAATAAGTATGATATATAAATGGTGTGGGAGGGAAATCAGCTGAGACAGCTAATGATAGTCTAGGTTTTTAAGTTAAGGCAAATTACTAGCTAGTCTACTAATATAAATGCTGCAGAGCACTGAAAATGGTGGTTGCTGATATATATATATTCTTCCTGGAATTTGGAGTAAGAGCAATTGCAAAGAAAACTTGGAATTGCTAAGAAAAGCTACCATCTTTTTTTTAGGGTTAATGGATGCTTTTGTCAAGAAATTAGGTCAGATTAACCTTTTGCTCACAATCGGGTTGTTTATTGGTTTTATTTTTACTGACTTTGAATGAATCTGAAAGAAAGGACGGGGGAAATCAATATGAAGCAAGACAATGGGCTCTCAAGCCTCTGGCTATACTTGCTTTTGGTTTGGACTCACACACAGTTTTGCAACATGCTGAGATTGAGGAGGATTAGCTTGCTTGTGTTGAGTAAACTGATGGTATCCAATAAACAGTTTCTGTTGTAAACCCCTTAGGATGTGCAAAGCCACACTAGTTGGCATTAGAGCAGATAAGCTGTCGAACTAGCTGTAATCTCATTTAGACCTGAGCTGATCCTCCTGTCCTTTCACTCCACAGGATCAAGGAAAACCACCAAGCAAGCAGATGTATTAACAGCAGCACTGCTGGCTGGATGTGACAAATGTATCATACATTCCTCTCTTTGTGAAAGTTTGCATATAGCTTGAAGTGAGCCAGAGAAATCAATGGATTGCAAAATTTATTAGTACTCTTCTTATTGCAGGCTATTTTCTATTTATGGAAGGGCAGCTATTACCAGGTAGTTCTGGAAACTTGATCTTACATGGGGATTGTTTCCTCTTTCCATTAGCACTTTTTATTCTTGGTTGTGATTCAGGATTAGCCATTAATTTACAGATAGTTCTTGCTTACTGACCACTCATTCAGAAACTGTTCAAAGGTGCAATGGAGCTGAACCAGTGATATGACCGGTCCTCAAAGTTTACAATTGGTCCTCAAAGTTCCGCCCAAGTTAGTACCCCCACAGTCACAAAATTGCAATTTAGGCACTTGGCATGTGTCCTGTGATCACCCTGTGTGAACTTTGCTGCCAGCTTTCTACAAGCAAAGACAACGGGGAAGCTGCTAAGGAAAGCCACATGTCCCTCTGGTAAATTCTCCCCTGGTTTTCCTGTGCACCACGCTGCACCCTCCTTCCCATAGCCTCCCTTTGCACATACACATGCCCTCCCTCCCTCATACTCCTGGCACTTGCACAGAAATGTATCTTCCTTCATTTGGCTGCTATACTATAGCAGGGCTTTTCAACCTTTTCACCCATTGTACCACTTTTAGGATATGGCAACATCCAAGTACCACCAGTTGCCTAGCAAGGTGTCAAAAACTTGATAACCCCCCCCAAAAAAGGAAAAAAGTGATAAAGTACAGGTAGTCCTTGACTTACAACAGTTCGCTTAGACACCTACCTGCCTGCCCGGCCACATTCTTCCTTCTGTCCGGGTTTTCATTGTTGTGAGCATTTCTGTTGAGGATTGGCAGCAGAGGTGGGGTAGGGGTGTTTGTTTTTTTTTATTCCCCCCCGTCTGCTGGGTGGTTGCAGCAGGTTTTGGTCACTTCACATGACCTTGGGACACTGTGACCATCATAAATATGAATCAGTTGCCAAGCATCTGAATGTAAATCACAAGATGCTACAACATTCCAGCTGATTGGCACTTCTGAGCTCAGCAGAAGCGCCAGGATCAGTGCTGCTTTCCAGCTGATTGGTACTTCTTCAGGGCTTAACAGAAACACTAGGATCAGCGCCGAGCTCCAACTGGAGCCTGGCGCTGATCCTGAAGCTTCCGCTGAGCCCGGACACCCCTGCAGCTCCAGCCATCTCTCGCTCAGGCTTGTACAGTGCTGCCATTGGTTCAGCTCATTCCCCTCCCCCGCTACCATTTTTCTAGGATGGTCATGTACCACCTGCAAGGTGCTAATGTACCACAGGTGGTACCCGCACCACTGGTTGAAAAGCCCTGTACTATAGCACCTCTCTCCCAACCTATGTACAGGCTATGCTGGGGCGCTACCCCTCTGTGGTACCTTGTGGATGTTGCTCTTTACCTGGGACTCCTGCTGCTTCCTGCTTAATCACCTGTAACTTGGGGTTACAAGGGCAACTGGGATTCCTTGAATTACTACGGTTAAGCGATGCAGTCATTTGTTAATGCTTAGTAAGGGCAATACTGGTCCCAATTGCCATACTGCAGTGTTTTTGAGAACAATAAACTAACAGAAAGAGCCACAGAACTCAACAAAATGTCTATCTGTCTGTCTTCCTTCAAGTCAGTGTTGACTCTTGGTGGCTGCCTGGACTAGTTCCTGCAATTTTCTTCGAAATAATTTTGGAAGTGGTTTCTCCATTGCCTCCGTGCCCAAGGGGAACTAGATCTTGCTGTCTTCCAATTTCCATTACACCAAACTGGCTTTTGTTGACTTAAACAATTTTTTATTTATTTGCTACTATGGTAACAGATCTTCGCTGTCAGAGTCACCCTCTTTACTCTCTTACACCAAGGGTCCCCAACCCCTGGGCCGCAGCCCACTACCGGGCTGTGGCCTGTTCGGAACCAGGCCGCAGGAGAGATGGGCAAGCACACACTTGTGTGTGTGAAGCTCCACTTGCATGAGCAGAGCACATTTGTGCTCACGCGCGAAACTCCGCTTGTGTGAGCGGAGGGAGCATGCATAGGAAGCTCCATTTGTGTGAGTGGAGTTTCGCACACAAGTGTAAGTGCCTGCTGCTCACGAGAATGGAGCTTCACATGTGAGTGCAAGTGCCCTCCATTTGCACGAGTGAAGGGCGCACTTCCACTCACACATCCCGTGTGTTGGGCTGGGCTGCCCAGCTGGAAAGGTTGGGGAACGCTGCTCTACACCACAGCAGGTGGCTCTATCTAGTTGGCTTTGATGTATTTTTAATAAACCAAGAAGTATCATACCTGGTTAAAAATTTGGTAGATTATCAGAAAATCTGAAAGTTGTAATCTAGACTTGAAAGGTGAAAACAAAAAACAAACAAACAAACAAAAAATCACATCTGTACTGTTGCCAAGAAAACCAAACAGCTGGTTCACATGACATTAGCTTGACTCTGTTTTTTCAAGCTAGGACTAAAATTTCTCCACATTTTCCATGTGGCTGAATGGTTATCAGTATTCCCACAGTTGTACCTCCTCCCATGCTTTTTGTCCTCTAACTCAACTGCACATGTGCATTATGAATGGATGGTTGATGCCACCATTATATGTGCTTTCATACTTAGTAAAAGATCTGCAGATCACAATCTGACAATCTCAGATAAGAACAAAATAATTTCAATAAAAATAAAGCAGTTTTTTTCTTAATATTTCCCCCCACAAATGCAGGCAGAAAGCCATACAAATCAAAGTGAAGAATCTTGCTTGAAGAATTATAATCATAGTTATGCTGAAAAATCCAAATAAATGTACGATATTCAAAAGAGTAAGAGGCATTGCATGCTACTTCATGTCTATATCAATTTCCATGTGCTGTCATAAAACAGACATGCAGGTCAGACATGTATTACAGGTCAGAGAGGTCAGGTCACATGTGTATTACAGATGCTGCAAATTGCCACTGACCCACTGTAGACAACTATAGCAAACATGCCCTTCTCATTAATCTTAATCTACCTCTCTGGTATATTTGAGCTGAATGCAGCCAGAGGAATTCACATTGTTCTTCAAGCTGATCTAGCAATGAACCTATCAGGGTTCTTGTTTGAATAGGTCCACCACAGGATTCAACTGAGGATTGACAGGTGCTTCCATAGGCAACTCTAAAATCTTCACTACACAATATGGCTCAAAATAACCATCCCTGCTAATAATGTCTAAATTTAAACTCCTTTAGACAATGATCTAGAGCAGTGGTGGCGAACCTATGGCACAGGTGCCAGAGGCGGCAGTCGGAGTCCTCTCTGTGGGCACACATGCCGTTGCCGTAGCCTCGCTTCCCCCTGCGACCCCCTTCTTCCAGCAGCCCCCCTGAAGGAGAGTTGCCCCTGAGTATGGCCCATGCGGAGCAGCACAGCCAAGGACATGGCAGCCAGGCAGCGTAGACAAGACTCTGCCCTCACACCCCATTGTGCACAGTTGATGCTGTAGGGCTCAGGCAGAGGGCGTGACCGCCATTGTGCTGCTGGCCTGCCTAGGCGATCTGTGGCGGGCCCTGGAGGTGGTGAGTGGCCCTGCGGGCAGGTGGGGCAGGGGATGGGAGAGTGGAGCAGGGGCGGGGCAGGGGGTGGAGTGGCGGTGAGGCCAGTTTTTGGGCACTTGGTCTCTAAAAGGTTCGCCATCGGTGATCTAAAGCTATGAAATTCAACACTATGTCTTTCTCTCTCTAGTCTGAAGAGACATAGTAACATCCAATTCAATTTAGCTATGTGACAGAAATTACTTTATAGCTTCTGCACTATCACTTTAAAGCTGTCTGATATGTTAATGTTTCACCTCTTGCCCACTTCTTCTTCGGAAGTAAAGGAGTCCCATTTAACATAATCACTTAATAACTGCAAAGCGATGGGTATCAGAACCCTAATTCTTCTAATATTTGCCAAACCCAGCTCTTTTGTAATAACAATAACACCATGATAGCAAACTGTAAATCTGTGTAATTATAGTTTAATTGTATTGTGAGGCATGCATTAATCACAAAGTTTAAGTGCCAAGGATAGAATTATAATAATTCTGTAAAACAAATTTAAGCTAGCTAAGTAGGTCAAAACCACTAGCATGCAACAGGAGACCTTTGGGAATTTATCAGTTAATGGCTATTTATGTGCAAATGAGTGCCCTACAACCCTCCAAAATCCTGTGTAGCCGAAGGGTATTTCTGTTAACCAGGAGCATGCTTAACTGCTGAGGCATAAATTAAACCATTTATTGGAATTATTTTAATTCCTTTCCACCCTCATTCTCACTGCACAATTTACAGTGTTCATTTACATGGAGATGGAGCTACTAAGGACTTTCCAGAACAGTTCTTGTTTAGGGGAAGAAAAAAAAAGTTTTTATTAAAGCAGTAACAATCACTCAAATCTTCTGACCTTCTAAAAGGTGGCTGGAGTCATTAAAAATTCCAGAGGTTCGGTATGGCACAACAATGCAACAGGAAAAAGGCGCTCTTTTGTAATGAACTCTAATTAAATGGAATGCAGCCTTCCATTCATGTGGAATTGAACAAAAATAACAATGAGCATTTTGTCAACTGCATTTTTCTGCCATGTTCCTAAAGCAGAGATATGAAAGAAGAAGAAAAAAAACCTTGCTTATAGAAACAGATAAAAAGGGTTTTTTAAAAAAAGCAAAACAACATTAAGGAAGATTTTATTTCTTTTAAGGCAAAAATGAAGTAATACTGAAGTTTTGCTAATTAAGTAACCTTGTGAGCAGTCCTGAAAAACAATCTGACCCTTTGCTTAATCTATCATCCACTTCCAGGTAATGAAACTCTTCTTCTCTAGAGGGGAAAATTTTGAAAATTGAATTTTTCTTCCTTCTGATGGTCAGTTTATTCTTTTCAGTTTTTGTGTCTTCACTAGACTTTTTTTTACATACATATTTGGTTGTGTTTGGATTATAAACTTCCTTTGGTGACCTTTTTAGGGTCAAAAACAGGATATGTTTTTATTAAGTGAAGGATTGTAAGCACTGACATATACTTATTTAAAAATAAAAAAAATCAATTTGCTTTATTAACATAACCGATCTGTCGGCATCAGTCCGAGCCACAGAATTTATTTCTGTAGTAACTCTGGCTCCATTTTTGTATTCATGAATCAGTAATAAAATCTTCATCAATTTCAAATCTGATCTGATCTACTTGTTTTGATCCAAACATTTGAATTTTTGCAGGTTCGCTTATCTGTCACACATTCTTGGAATTCAACATAAGGATTACTTGGACACTGCATGTTACAATCAAATACAGTTAAGAGCCCAAATTCTAGACTTTAATGTTTCCTTCATACAATGTCAAGAATGGTACGGTAGGTTAATTTGACATTACTTGCATTGTAAGCAAGAACTGATACAAACATAAGCTCTATTAACTCATAAAGTTTTCATGGCACATACAATATAAGATTTGCACTGGGAGGTCTTACAATTAGTTGACTATGTGGTCCCCATTGATTGAAATACAGGTAGTCCTTGACATAACAATTCATTTAGTGATCATTTGAACTTACAATGGCACTGGGAAAAAAGTGAATTATGACCATTTTCCACACAACCATTGCAGCATCCCCTTGGTCACATGATTAAAATTCAAATGCTTCGCAACTGACTCATATTTATAACGGTTGCAGTGTCCTGGGGTCATGTGATCACATTCTGAGACTTTCTAACAAGAAAGGCAATGAGGAAGCCAGATTCACTTAATAACCGTGTTACTGACTTAACAACTGCAGTGATTCACTTAACAATTGTGGCAAGAAAAATGGGGCAAAACTAACCTAACAAAAGTCTCACTTAGCAACATAAATTGATCGTAAGTCAAGGACTACCTGTCCAGAATTATTCCCTGGGAGAATGAGAAGAGAAGCAGAGAAGAAGCACGAAGCATGGTCATGCTTACCTGAAAGGAAGATAATAAGAAATTCAAGACAACCACCCCCCTCTAAGGAAGACTTGAGAGAAATATTTAATACACATGTCAATGTGCACACAAAAGCTGCACAATATCATTTTCCTCATCTTGTTAAATTAGGATTGCCAGCTGAACTCAATTCCAGAAATCCAACCCACCAGTACAATAAACCCATGTTGAAAGCCACATTTTAACAAGAGGGTTAGGGGAAAAAATAAATTGATACTAATTAAATTATAGACTAAAGTCAATTGTCTGTAACAGACATGTCAAACTTGTGACGTCACATGATGTCGCGCAATATATTGGGACTCTTTTGCCATTGCCAGCAATGGGGTGGGCGCGGCTTCTGTGTGACGCGTCTGGCCCACGGGCCAGCAGTGTAACACCCCTGGTCTATAAGATACTTTGTTTACAAAGTTAATTGATGTCCGTCTGCATATACCAGTTGATTTCTTGCATATACCATTCTCTCACACAAAAATGTACAAGGATTTCCACCCCCCACGTATATACATTTTCACTCTTTCCAGAAATAATAGGAAAAAAAATGAAAAACAGATTGGTTAAGAGGAAGAGGTAGCTGCACAGAGAAAAGAAAAAAAAACAAACTGACTATTAAGGCATGGTAACTAGAAAAGGACAAGAGAAAAAATGTGCAGGTGCAGCTACAACAATGGTTTGCTTGGGTGTTATAGAAAAAAGTTAAAAGTTTTGCGACAAACAGCGTAAAAGTTAAAGTTTTAGGCTAAGCTTAAAGCGAACCCACATGTTGCAGGAACAGTACCTGTAACTCTGCACTTCTTGCTTATTCCTTAATTTTCACAGCAACCCAATTTCCCAATTCCCAGCTGCTTGGGAGAAAAAGAATCTGTCTTCCTCTAAGGCCACTTATTAATTCATTTCCATATAATTCATAACTTGTTGCTTGCATGCCACTGATCCCATATTTACCCAACCTGATACCCTCCAGAGGGGCTGAACCCCAATTCCCAAAGGTCACCCTGGTCGAGAATGACAGAATTGAAACTCAGTCCAGCTGTAAAGCACAAAAGGAGGTTGTTATATGCTACAATATTTATAAAAATAAATTAGGAAATAAATCAGTATTTATAGAAAAACAAGCCCTATGCCTCCACGTATGGTATGTGCAGATTTTTTTTTAAGGAACCCAATCAGCATGGGAAGCATTTAAAAAAAAAAATCCAAGGGAAATTTCAGGATAAGGATCTAAAATGCAGAAGACTGGTGCTAAAGAACACATGAATAGGGAGGAAAAAAATATTTTTCTAATTGCTTAGTTCCAGTTTTGGAAGTCCTCAGAGTATTTATTCTGAGGAATCTGATGCAAATGAATTCACTGATGGTGTAGTTTCTGAAATGCCAAATGCCTACTTGAGGGGATGAAATAAGACCCCTACCTACCTAAAAATAAGCTGAATAAGCTGAACTTTTAAATAAATCTACGACAGATAGTATCTTAACTCATCTGTTATATATTCTGCAGCTTACAAAATTCCATTTTCGACAAAAATGCTATTTCATCCTACACACTGACTAGTGATTTCACGTATCTCCTGATCTCAGTTTTGTTGGTTTTTTTTTTACTAAGAAAGACACATTTTTCTCTTTCCCAATCCCTAATTTTGGAATACTGAAAACGTGAGTAAATACTGCCATCGCCACCAACTTGCCCAGGCCTCTCCCTTTAGCACCATTAAAGCAAATGGTAGGATGTAGCACCAACCCTGTCAGCAGCTGCAGCCAGGATAGTTAGAGATTGCTTCTATCATTATACAAGCCAGATGACTGTTCTCTAATCCGACCAAAGCTAATAAGTACCATCAATCTGTCACTTCCTACATTTCAAATTCTAACACTGCAGCATCAAAGAGTTGAGATTTTTGGGTTTTTTTTATTTTTTACATTTTGATTTCTTTTGCTGGTTCCCCCCCCCCCCCAGTTCTCCCACAGTGTGTTCGAATGCAGCATTTGCACACCGGGGTTACTCCCAGCCTGAATAGCAGGCATCCCCTAACTCACTGAGCTCATCTGCGGCCCATGTGCTAGGCAATTTAGATCCAATCAGCCCTTATTTAGCTCAAGAGTAATGAGTAGCATAGTGACACAGACTTAAGCCTGACCCTCAGGACACTGCTCATCAAGCAGTAAAACTGTGACAAAAATCATTCATCTTCCACCCGCTGGCAAGAAATAATACTCACACTCACTGTATTACTTTTCAAGGTGAGGGGGGAAGGGGAGTCCTGAATTTTCATGATGCAAGACATTAATTTGCAGAAAGCTGAATTCTCCTAAACCCCCCTGTTGCTATGAGCTCACGGGGGGGGGGGGGAGGAAAGAGGCCTTAGGAGACTGAAACTGAATAAAGAAAATTGCTTTGGCTTTCTTTCATTTTAAATAAGCCTTAAATCTGACAAGTTATCCTAAAGACAAGATACATATAACATCCATATACAGAATATAGACACAAATGTGTGTATGTAAATATGTCTGTCTATTTTGTGGTGGGTTTTTTGTGTGTGTGTTTGTATTTCTGGTGTGTATGGAGTGTATATATTCATAGATCCTTCCAGTTAATCAGTTGAATCCGTTAATTCAAATTTAGAGTTCAACACAACTGTTTGTTTTTTTTAATTGCCTTGGTTCAATGAGAGGGGGAAAAAAACTTGCACATTTCAATAAAGAACCATTTTTCCCCCTCAGCAGCTGCAAAGAAAGAAGTATGAAGAAGGAAGTTCATTCAAGAGAGAAAAAAAAAAACACACTGTAGCTTTGAAAGTGGAGTGCTTCAACCAGAAAATAGATGTACATTGATGTTCTTCAGGGATCACATATTTTTCTAAACAACTATGAGCCATGAGCAGCAGGTGCTCGGTGTACTTTCAAATGGAAAGTACTTATTTTTCTTAAAGCATATTTTGGTGGATTTACTCTTTCACAACAGTAAATCATGTATAGCTGACAGGTAGGTTGCTGAACAAGTATAAGAGCCGATAGAATGGTTACCGTAGTGCGAAAAAGGAACATAAGAAAGTTCTGAAATTGTAGAAGTCTGAGGAAAGTGATATCATTTCAGAGCTACCATATTGGCTACCAATATTTCTTAATCTTCCAGCAAGCTATTGCAGTGCAACACATCTTTAAGAGGATACAGAGCCAGGAGAAGAGATTTAGTAACTCAACATTCCAATATAGGTTTATTCAAAGAAGATAAAACTAAATCCTGTAAAATAGCTACACCCCCCCCCCCGCTCAAGCTTGGAACCTTTCAAAGGTGTCAGAAGGCAAAAATTCTTCAAAATTCTAGAATGCTGAAAAGAAAAGAAAGTGTGCTCAATTTTTTTGTGGAGAGTGCACTCCAAGGGCAGTACATGTGTCCATACTGG
Organism: Crotalus tigris; assembly: GCF_016545835.1. Taxonomy (NCBI): domain Eukaryota; kingdom Metazoa; phylum Chordata; class Lepidosauria; order Squamata; family Viperidae; genus Crotalus; species Crotalus tigris. The sequence goes on from NW_024097199.1 coordinate 369,572, forward strand.
GGCTGTGCAAGACATTTGAAAGCAGAGCTTTGCAAAAGTGTTGTATTATTACTGCTAGACAGACACCATGAAAACCAGTAGTCTTTGCACCCGAGAACTGCAGGGAAAAAAATAATTACCTAAATTAGAGCCCGTTAATTATGTTTGATAAAAGGACCATTGTAAAAAGCTTAGATTGTTATAACAGTGAAATCTGATCTCAGAATTTATATTCCAAAGGATTTACTATATTAGAAAAATCTATTTAATAAACTAATACTGAACTCTTAAAATATATTCATTTTATATACAGATGGGGAACTTCCTGTTGGGTTCAGAGAACATCCCACAGGATATTTTTGACAAAAAATAATTAAATAAGGATACTCTTCATCCTTAGCCCCCCCCACATGGATTATGTATTCCCATAATATATAGAAAAAAAATTCACATCTGCCTGAAAAACAGGTGTACTGCACCATTAATGAAATTATTCTTTCTCTTTCTTATTGTTGCTTTAGCTATGGCCTACCTTTAGAAATGAGGGGATTCTAAAAAATATGGGGTTAGATTGAGAAGCGGTCTGGGAGATGACCATTTTTAGAAAATTTCCACCCGAGCCTAAATAAAGAAAAAAAAAATCCACATTTTCGTCAGGTGTGAAGTTCTCATTCATAAAACCTCAGAGAACCATCAGGCAGATAATTACATTTTGCCAACGATTAATCTCATTTTTTTTATTTTAAGATATATACTTTCTATCCACATGACTCAGTATCTGAAGTTAGTTCAGTTTCCAAAACATGTCAGTGTAAACACTGCATAGAATTTGTAGTTTTTTTCTCCTTGTATTCAGTATGCTACAAGCTTTAATGGCCACGATATCTATTCATCGCCTTTTTTACAAATGAAATTCATGATCAAGCAAGTGACTCAAAGGTGTTTTATCAAAAGGCAACTGGACTTTTTTTTCCTTGAGGAGGAAGAAAATTTTTCGCTTCTCATTCAAGAAGCTTCATTAGTTGTGATAGTGGGGGGATGGAAGGATAGGTACTGATCAAGGAGATACTTTTCTTTCCTTTTTTTTTGATACCATTCTAATTGGACATTCAAAGTGTGCTCTGAAAGCAGGGACAATTTTAAGAAAATGGATGGAGAAGACTTTTACGCTACGTCCTCCTTCTCCAAAGAGGTTTCATCAACAGAGGTTTTTTTTTGATATCACCCAGTTTTTCTTACATTAATTCTAGAAAAAATATGTACACCTGAACAACCAAAAAAGATGTGTATAAGATGGACTTAGCCACGTGTAAAATAAATTTAGGAACCAAGAATTTGGTTACCTGAAAAGAGAACAACAGAGGCAAATGCTGTCTGTGTAAGGTAGACCACCTAGTTAGCTGCTGCAAGAAAATTCATACAAACTGATTGCAAACAGTATGAGAAAATAGATGCCTCGGGTGCAATCCCAAAAGAAGTGGAACACCAAAATCACCACCAGCCAATTGCAAAAGGCAGCTTTACTTGGTACAGCTTACATCCTATGATGATACTTTAACACCATCAAACAACATCTGCCTATCTTATAAGGTGAAATTTCCTGACAGTTAGAACAATTAATCAGTGGAACAACTTGTCTCCAAAAGTTGTGAATGATCCAACACTGGAAGTTTTTAAGAAGTGACCGGACAGCCATTTGTCTGAAATGGTATAGGGTTTCCTGCCTGAGCAGGGGGTTGGACTAGAAGATCTCCAAGGTCCCTATCAACTCTGTTATTCTATATTCTGTATTCTATCTCAGGTCCTTGGAAAGGACTCAGTTTGTGGTAAAAATGCCAAATCCAGCCTAAACAATTTGGGTGACTGTGCGACAACCATAATAAATTAAACTTGTATGCTGCCTAATTCTCAATGACTGGTTATATGCAGTAAAGATTAGAAAGACTTTAAACTGTACTGATGTCACAGACTGTGTTAAGAACAAGTCAGAAAGAGTTGTCATATTAAAGGTTTCATGACTACCCTTTGAAGTAGTCCACACAAGAAGCATAGCAATCAATAAAAACTTTTACTCTAAGATTACCTCGCAAGAGTGAGTGAAAGCATTTCTCTTCTCCTTTCCTTCTGCTGTCTGGAAAACTAGGAAAGGTTCCTTCTGGAACGCTTGCCACGTGCCCTCTCCTTCTCTGGACTGAGATATTTTTTTTACATAATAATTGTGCAGTCTGTAGCTCTTTCTTTTGTCTCTCAAGGTCATTCCCACTTACCATTACAGTTCTACACTTTTTATTCTAGTAATTTATGCACACAAATATAAAAAGCTGCCTTATTGTGACTGGAATCTATCTAACCTGGAAAATAGATTACCTGAATTTCAGAAAGTAGGCCTGTGCAAAACTTTGATTCAAATACCTGAATCAAACTGACCTTTCAAACTCAATTGCTACAATATAATGTGAAACATCTAATCAAATCAACTAGATTTTCTGATGTCAACTAATGATTTAGATTCATATAAACCCAACAAAGAGATTAGTCTCAACCTTACCCATAAAGTACAAATTGATCTGAGTTTCCTTTGCATACAGACTATATGCCCTTCCACTATTAGACAATATTGAGAATTAATAGACATTACTTTCTAGGATTAATAGGCTAATAGTTAATTATGCAGCTTTTCTTTGACATATGACCAAGAAATAAATTGATGTTTTCTTCTCCTAATTTAAGATTTTCTCCTTTAGTTGAAACACACTTTATTCTAAGCTAAAATTAAAATTTGGGATATAATAGTAAGAAGTATGACCTCCTTTTTGGAATGATAGCAAATTGCTTTGTTATAGGTCGTTGTTATAGGTTTTATTATAAACAGCCAAATGACCAAGTAATGGAGTGTGGATGAAGTCAGGCCAGTTCAATGTATCTTTCTGATCATAGCCTAGAAACTCAACAGATCTATCATCTGTCTGTCTGTCTGTCTGTCTGTCTATCTAGTTATCTATCTATCTGTCTGTCTGTCTGTCTGTCTGTCTGTCTGTCTATCTATCCATCCATCCATCCATCCATCCATCCATCCATCCATCCATCCATCCATCTTATTTATATAGCCGCCCAACACATAGTGACTCCAGGTGGCATACAATATTAAAAATCCTTAGTCAAAAATTCATAATTAAACCTTTCTACCCCCCACTTTGGCATTGGGAGCTTTTTTAGATTATATTAAAAAAAACAAGCAGAGAATCAGGTGATGTCCCTAAATCACGGGTGTCACGTGACATGTCGTGACGTATTGCGACTTTTTTTGCATTGCCGGAGCTGAGGTGGACATGGCTTCAGCATGATGTAACTGGCCTGCGAGCCGGCAGTTTGACACCCATGCCTTAAATGATATCACCAAAGGAGAGAAGGCAGAATTTTAATTGGGCCTTGCAAAATTTTCAAAGGAGATACTTCTCAACATACAATAGCATGTACAAGCACCTCTTTTGGAGTATTAAAACAGCCATGTCATTTGCCAGGCTCATGGGGCTGCTTCAAAAACTGTTCCTCGCTGTTTCTTTGTATGTCCCAACCTTCTTATCTTTCATAAGGGCCTAAAGATGTAGCTCTGCCAATTGGCTTGAGGCTTCAGTGGGGGATCAATGCAATGGAGGTGGTTGAGTAATAAGACATCCCACCTCCCCCTCAATCCATCCCCACCCTCCCCATGTATCTTTAGTTGTAAATAATAATAATAATAATAATAATAATAATAATAATAATAATAATACTGAAGTCAAGAAAAAGATTAGAGGTGAATACATCAAGAGAGTGAAGAAGATCTTAAAATCCAAACTCAATGGAGGAAATACCATAAAGGCAATCAACACCTGGGCAATCCCAGTCATTAGGTACACAGCTGGAATAGTGGACTGGACTCAAGCAGAACTAAAAGCAATGGATAGGCAGACCAGAAAAATAATGACAATGAATCATGCCCTTCATCCACGCAGTGACATTGATAGACTTTATCTACCAAGGCAAATAGGTGGGCGTGGAATGCTACAAGTACATCAGATGGTTGAAGAAGAAAAAATGGCTTTGGAAGAATATCTGAAGAACAATGATGAAGATGCACTGAAATTAGTATATCAGGAAGGCTTACTAACTACTGGAGAGACCAAACTGGCCTACAAGAAAGACCAAATGAAGAACAGAATAGAGGCATGGGAAGACAAAGCACTACATGGCCAATACATGAAAAAAATAGCTGGGAAAGCAGATAATAATAAAACCTGGCAATGGCTAAGAGCAGGAAAATTGAAGAAAGAGACCGAGGGACTAATTCTGGCTGCACAAGACCAAGCCTTAAGGACAAATGCATACAAAGTCAAAATTGAGAAGACAGCAACAGACAGTAAGTGCCGCCTATGCAAAGAAGCTGAAGAAACAGTGGACCACTTGGTAAGCTGTTGCAAGAAGATTGCACAAACTGATTACAAGCAGCGGCATGACAAAGTAGCAACAATGGTGCATTGGAAGATCTGCAAAAAATATCATTTGCCTGTAAGCAAAAACTGGTGGGATCATAAAATAGAAAAAGTCATAGAAAATGATAAAATTAAACTGCTCTGGGACTTCAGAATTCAAACAGACAAGCACCTGCAACATAACACCCCAGACTTAACAATTGTCGATAAGAAAGACAAAAAAGTCTGGATAGTGGACGTGGCAGTGCCTGGAGATAGCAGAATAGAAGAGAAAGAACTGGAGAAGATAACAAAATACAAAGACCTACAAATAGAAATAGAAAGACTGTGGCAAAAGCAAGCAAGGGTAGTACCAATAGTCATAGGCTCCTTGGGTGCAATCCCAAAACAACTGGAGCACCACTTGAACACCATTGGCATTGACAAATTCGCTATTAGTCAATTGCAAAAGGCGGCCTTACTAGGAACTGCTTCCATCCTGCGACGATATCTGTAATACCATCAAACATCCACATCTGCCTATCCCAGGTCCTGGGTAAGGACTCGATAGGTAGACAAAATGCCAAATCCAGTCTGAACATCTGGCTGACTGTGCGATGAGCCATAATAATAATAATAATAATATTGGAAGGGACCTTGGAGGTTATCTAGTCCAACCCCTTGCTCAGGCAGGAAACCCTATACCATTTCAGACAAATGGCTGTCCAGTCTCTTCCTAAAAACTTCCAGTGTTGGAGCATTCAACGCTTCTGGAGGCAGGTTGTTCCACTGGTTAATTGTTCTAACTGTCAGGAAGTTTTTCCTTAGTTCTAGGTTGCTTCTCTCCTTGATTATTTTCCATCTGTTGCTTCTTGTCCTGCCTTCAGGTGCTTTGGAGAATAGCTTGACTCCCTCTTCTTTGTGGCAGCCCCTGAGATATTGGAACACTGCTATCATGTCCCCCCTTGTCCTTCTCTTCATTAAACTAGACATACCCAATTCCAGCAGCCGTTCCTTATACGTTTTAGCCTCCAGTCCCCTAATCATCTTTGTTGCTCTTCTCTGTACTCTTTCTAAAGTCTCAACATCTTTTTTACATTGTGGTGACCAAAACTGGATGCAGTATTCCAAGTGTGGCCTTACCAAGGCATTGTAAAATAGTATTAATACTTTACACGATTTGATTCTATCCCTCTATTAATGCAGCTTAGCACTGTGTTGGCTTTTTTTGGCAGCTGCAGCACATTGCTGGCTCCTATTTAAGTGATTGTCCACTAGGACTCTGAGATCCCTCTCACAGTTACTACTATTGAGCAAGGTACCACCTATACTATAGCTGTACATTTGGTAATTTGATATTAACATTTTATGTTTTAATTAAGATGTAACTATAAACCGCCCAAAGTTATCCTATGGTAAGATGGGCAGCCAATAAATTTGATAGCTAGATAGATAAATGTGTGCATGCACAGCTGTTTTGCTAGGCTGTGGGTTACAAAATATTTCTTTTGAAGGCTTTACATTGCTTTAATTTCACTTCCTTTTCTTCTTGAATAAATTTCCCCACTCTTGTTTCTGAATATATTAAGCGTCATGGCACTTTAATTCTTTTTCTGTTAAAAACTGCATCTGAAATTTAAAAAAGCTGCAAAAATGGTGCAAAAGACTGCATGCAACCTACCCATTTCAGAGTGATGGATTAAGGACTGAGAAGACCCCCATTTAAAGTTATGAAACTTACTGCCTGGCTGGGGTCCATTTAGTATATCAGCCTATTTCATGAATTTCTTGTGAGAATAAATTAGAAGTAGTGAATGCTAGCTTGAGTTTTTTTTTACACAAATGTAATAGAAAAAAAGTCTAAGACCTATTTCCTTTCTCTTCTCTGTATTTCTTTTAAATAGAAAGGTTAAGTGTGTCGAAAAAGAAGTTCTGAAATGCTTGCTTTGGAGAAAAAAAAAGGGGGAAACTTACAAGACCTTTCTACTCATACTTTATCTCAAGAAATTTTGCTCATAGTATATTATAAACCCTAAAAAATAAAAGAGGCTATAGTACAAAAGTTGACAATCCTTTAACTACAATATGGATGACAAGAATTAAACCACAATTTTGGCTACCTATCACTTTGTAAAATGAAAAAAAGGAAGAAAACCTTGCAATTTCTACAATCATTTCAAGTAGAATGTGATTACCAAACATCTATATGATATGTTAAAGGGGATTGGTACAACTATTTGACATTCTAAGCTTTAAATACCAAGGCACTTAGTTAACACAGCGAAGTCAGTATTTTCATAATGCTACTTAATCAGCAATAAAGGAATGCTCCTGTGAGCCATCATCTTGGGTTAGCAGAAAAGTGGCATATGAAGTTATTATTAACTAACTGCCTACAGGGAGCTGCTTCTGTCTTTAATCAATGATCTCACTTCCTATCTACTTGCAAATTCTGACAGCCATAGAACTATTACACTCAATACGGTTGGCAGAGATATTACATTTATGCAAGGAGTTGATATCTTATTCCCATCTGGATCTTGAAGTAGAAAGGATTGTTACAGTGAGACATTTTCCCCTTTGCCAAATCAGAAAGAGAAACCAAGAATTCAAATGATTAATCTGGCCAAAGATATTGCTCTGTAATCCAATTCTCCCCATTGGCATGTGCATACATCTATCCGTCCCCCCACGCACCCACCCACAAAATAAAGTGCAGTTCTTCTATCGATAGATTGATAGATAGATAGATGTAATAGATAGATGTGATGGATGGATAGATGGATGGATAGATAGATAGATAGATAGATAGATAGATAATGTCGTTCAACTCTACAGCTAGGAGAATGATCTGATCATGACAAGGGACTGATGTTAACATTCTGCCCAGGTCGCTTTGGATAGTGAGATGAGTGTCATATAAATTTATTTAATAAAAATAAATAAATTCAACTCGAGATTACATTGCCACTAACCAATACAAAACGCAGATTTAGCATGTAGCGTCTGCTGTGAATTGAGCTCAATAACTTGGATCAGGTCCATTTTAGCTATGGCAGCCCTGGACCTCTGAAGTGCTTCTGATTCTGAGCCCAGAAACAGCTGGCTGAAATCTCCCAGAGCCATCAGTCTCTAGAGAACTCCACTGTCAACTTGGTCACCGAGCCAAGGAGCTGAGGTAGAAGCAGTAGTTCTATCCAAGTGACATTTACTATGGTTAATCAAACTTTTGTTAACACCTGTGTTATTTTTTAAAGCAATTGCTGTTCTTCCTTAAATCGAGAAGTTTATTCATTTACTTTTAAAGACTATTCTGTGTTCATAGACCAGTGGTTCTCAACCTTTTTAATGCTGCGACCCCCAACCGGTCGTAAGTCGAGGACTACTCAACCGGTCGTAAGTCGAGGACTACTCAATTGGTGCAGCACCGTTTGCAGAATGGGACTTTTGACGGGCTCAGCAGGGCAGAGACAGCCTGGACAATTCCTATTGGCTTTTGAAAGCCAATAGAATTAGACTCTATTCAAGAGAGTCTATTCTATTGGCTTTCAAAAGCCAATAGAATAAAAGGGAGTAGCACAGCTAAGGAAAAGGGGAAAAAAATGGCGGACTGCGTTGTTTGGCGACCCCCGTGAAATGGTCGTTCGACCCCAAATGGGGTCCCGACCCACAGGTTGAGAACCACTGTCATAGACTATTCAAGACCAAAGGACCTTCTAAGTAAGATAATATGCATGGCACACTTCAGAACAAACGAAGAATGAATGGGTCCAGCTTCTAGATGGTTTTTATTTTTAAAATACCAACTTAAACCAATTTATAAAGACTCTCCTAATAAATCACCTGCACTTTGTCAAATACTTTATCTTTGTTTAAACATAACCTGGGGAGAGAAAAAATCAGCTGTCCTTGGATTTTTAAGCTACTGACAGGAGAAGTCAAACTATTCAGACAGTAACAAAGTACTTAAGGTAAACATATAAGTGAGTTTCTTCTCAGTGTTCAGAAAGCGTATTTTCTGCAGTCCTTCTCCCAGTGTCCAATCAATAACTGCCTCATTATGGTGTATGGCAAAATGATGGGTGAAGATAACTTCTACCTTTCCTAAAGAAACTTTTAGCCAAAAGAGCTGCCTCCAATGCAAATTATGAACAGAAATATGCTTACCAAGAAAATGAAAATTTGTAAGTACTTTCAAAACCATGCTATAAGAAATGTTTTACTCTCTGAATGGGAGAAAGTTAGACACAAAATGTATATGAAAATTCCTGAGTGGCTTTCAACGATGGAAGCATTTGCTTATCCGAATCTGATTAATTATGATAAACTTGTTAGTTATAAAGACATTTTGGATAAGGATGGAAAACTCAAAGACAGGCAAGCCCTTCAACAACAAGCTATTGACTTAACATGGTGGTCCTATTTGCAAATTCAAACAAGATATGAAAAAGACATAAAAACAACGGGATTTTACAAAGAGCTGACTCCACTTGATAAAATACTTTTAAAAACAGATGAACATTTGATTAAGAAGCTTTATAAATACTTATTAAATTGGAAGATGGAAGAAGAACAAGTAAAAGAGACAATGATAGTATGGGCGAAGAACTTTGGATATTCTATAGAATTAGAAGACTGGCAAAAACTCTGGGATAAAAATATTAAACTTACTAAAGCAGTAACATACAAAGAAAACTTATATAAAATGTTTTATAGATGGCATATGACACCAGTTTGCTTAGCGAAAATGTTTAAAAATTTATCGGATGCATGTTGGAAATGTAAGCAAAAACCAGGTACTTATTATCATGCTTGGTGGACATGTTCTATTGCAAAAAAATATTGGTCTAAGCTTCATAGATGGTTAGAAAAGATAATGAAAATCCAGATAGAATTTAAACCGGAACTGTTCCTGTTAGGTATATTAAGGCCTAACTATGGCAAAGAAAATGATTATTTAATATTACATGTATTGACAGCTGCAAGAATAGCATTCGCCCAATTTTGGAAAAATGAAAACCTACCATCAGACCAGATTATAATTTTGAAAATCCTAGATTGTGCAGAAATGGACAGATTAACATTAGAGATGAAGGAGAAAGAGGATTCAATCTTCTATAAAATCTGGGGAAAATGTTATCAGTGGGTTGAAACACGTTAGAATAAGAAGAGATTTTAGAGCTTTATTATGTTAAGTATTAAGCTTGATGATTGGAAATAGTTGTTATGCTATTAATTATGTTAATTATTTAAAGGAATATTACTGTTTTACCAAAAGTCAATTGTAACTATACCGATTTATTCTTATAAATGTCTAGTATTATATAAACAATAATACTCAATATGAAGACCTGGACGACAGCTTGTTCGCTGAATTACATATTTACTGTAGTTATCCACACCCTGTCCCTTTTATCCCGATTTCCCTGTACCCGCCCCAACCCCACCTTTTCCCTACCCATATAAAATCTAATAAAATATATTTAAAAAGAAAAAAGAAAATGAAAATTTGGAGGTTTCTAATGATCACACAAATCAAGGAAAAACATATTTGGCCTTAATCACAAACCTCCCCCTTTTTTTTCCAACTAGTCACTGTTTCTTCCTTCCATTGTACGCTTTTTTAAAAAAATATCTAACTTAACTGATGTAAAAATTGCACCTGACCTTTCTAATCTGTAGTAAGACTCACAAAAGCCTGCAAGCTCAGGAACCAAGCAGTCTGATTGTAGTAGTAAGATTTTTTTTTTTTTTTTTTGCAATGTCCCTCACTGTCTATCCTCACTGTGGTAGGATCACCGAAATCAATTCCCTAGGAAAAGGGTCCACCTCTTGTGGAACTCATAATATTATCTGAGGCGCCTTCTGTCACATCATGAGAGCAGATGTTACATGGCCTGGAAGCCTCTTAGAAGCTGAAGGATTAAATTTAAGCACGAAGAACAACTGCTGTCATTCATGGAGAACACTGGAATTTAACTTCCCTGTTGTTTGTTAAAGGTTTGCCATATATAGCAAATCAAGGAAGAACCTGAAGTATGCAGATAATACCTGAAAAAAAAAGAATGATCAAAAACATTGGTACAATTAATTTCATACTCTTCTACTTCATTTATTTCATGGTGTGTAATACAAGAGCCAAACTGAAAAAGAGTATGTTAAAAATATTTTATATCTTTTTTTTCCTAATTGTCACTAATTATACATGCACATCTTCACTTATCATTGTTATCCGCAAGTAATGAACATGCATGTGTCTAATAGCTCTTACTTATCTCATCTATTTTTATATCAAAAAACCTGAAAGCTTCCAAGCTTATTTCAGCTCCTTGCTACGCAGGTTGGCCAAATAGGTCTCTGCAGATGACAAAATGTGTGTGAACACTGCTCTTTAGGGGGAATTCTATCTCACAACCATTTTTGTCAGATTTCTTGTCCATTGTATTTGGTACTTTCTCTCTTTATATGATAATTATTATATTATTTCAATTACATTTATACGCTACTCAGATAGTTGTAAGAAAAAAGGGTGGTTCAGTAAAATTTTAATAAATGCATAAATAGTGCACCACATACGTTATTGTCAAGCTGTGTTGAAATCAATAAAAAAGGAACTTCAGAAAACTGACCTAAAAAAATTCTCACCTCAGCCTGAACAAAACAGCTTGCAGGAAGTTTAACACAGCGGCCAGTTCAGCTCCTCGGCAACCGGGCAACAACATACTGAACCCATCACTCATCAGCTTTTCTTCAGAAAGGTTCAGGTATAAGCTGCTTTCAAAAACTTCTTGGACCCCATCAACATACGTGGAAAGCAGCATCCAAAGGTTTTGTTTCTGCAGGAGGTCATTTCTTGCGACTAAAAATTCTTTTGCCTTTTCACAGAAAGCCACCGAGAGTGGCTCGGCAAGCATTCCAATGTCCATGCTCTTGTCAATGTACGTTAAGATGAAAGCAAAGTACCCTTTCCAGATGAGAGCTTTCTGGGTAACACTGGTAGAAGTTGGGCTGAGGAAACGCAGAAGTTCCATCATGCGGCTAGCCACATCTTCTGTGTCTGCTAAGGCCGCCAGCACCAAGAAAAGGTACAAGAAATTTTGAAGTCCAACTTCTGTTAGTTCACACATTCTTTTCTGGTGGAATTTCGAATAAATTCTGCATTATAAAAGAAAAAATCCCCCCCCCCCTTTTAAAATTTGTTTTGAATTTATTTATGTACTTATTTAAAGCATTTACTGTATATACCTGCCCATCTTCTAACCAACTCTGGGAGGCTCCCAATCAATTGTCCTTTGAATTGATGATCCCTGCTAGTCTTAGTTCCAAAGAACTCTTTGATGGAAAATGAATAATGTTGAATGAATGAATGCCTTTCTACTAAAAAATGTATTACTGTACGTGTATTTCTTCAACATTCCACTTTGTTTATACCAGTACATTCAGAATAAGGAACAAAAAACATTCACAGAGTAGGAAACTGTAAGATATGCCTGACAAGTGTGACTGAGCTAATGTAAATCACAAATGTCACATGAGAAAGAGGCACTATTGAGATTTGGAACAAAAGTTTTACTTCTGTCTACCTTTCATCAAACAGAAGCTGCTAATACATGAAGCACGAATAATATATATGTGATGTCCTTTGGGGAGAAAGTGAAAATTGATTTGAACAAATCTAGTAAACATTATTATCAACTAAAGTTTTTCCTGATGTATCATCAATTGAAGTTTTTTCCTGCTTTACAGTGAACTTTTATACACTGGTAAAATTTATGGCAGTCTTCTACAATCCAGTCCTGTTGGCAGCAATTTGACTAAAATTCCCCATTCTCTGTTGTCAAGATGAAGGAATAATCCCAACAAATTTTTAGAGCAGCAATTTGGAAAACTTTGATCTACATTTTTACTGGGATCTGAGAAGAACATTTAAGACTGAACGTGTCATGAGAAAACAACCAAAAAGCAAAAACATGATGGTTACTATTGATCCTTTTCTGGACTGATCCATAAACTTCTGGAAAGTATCTGGGTCATCAGGAGTGTGGATTATAGCATGTGGAAGTCAGTATTTATGAATATAAATCTTAAAAAATGGATGCTTCTAAAATAAGACAAAAGGTGTCCACAATAAAAAGGACATAGTGGATGAAAAATCCTAGGTGGAAAACTATAAGCTGCTCAGAGTAACCTCACAGGGGAGATGGGCAGGATAGATAGATAGATAGATAGATAGATAGATAGATAGATAGATAGATAGATAGATAGATAGATAGATGGGTAGATAGACAGAGATACGCGCATACCTTCCTTTGATCTGCTTCCATGGATGAACTCCATTGATCTTGCCTGCTTTCTTCATTATTTGTGCCAAAATGCGAAGAAAAAATTGGAAACTGTTGCAGGATATATACATGTCAGGTGTATGTACATCACTGCAGTAGCTCTTTATCAACTCATACATAGATAAAGGTGTCTTGCTAATATTTGCAAGACCTTTGAGGCCAAACCAAGGAATGGTAAAAGGATTGTTCTGCAAAAAAAAAAAAAAAAAGTTGCATAACATGGCAGAAGCTTTCTCCTTTCTTCCACAAGTTATTTTATCATAACCAATCAGATGTCTAATAGCTGAGGAAATAAAGAGCTCTCTCGCTTTAGATCGTCAATCACCTAATGAATGCTAGTTGGGGATCCGCTGCTCCTTTCTTCTCATCACAACAGCAGAAAATGAAATATCCTATATTTGGCAACAAGGGTTCACCCCTTCCTTTTGACATGTATTTATTTAATATATTTATTGAAAATATAATATATCAATTTTTAAAAAAACATATTACTGATCTGAAAGATTTTCTGTGGTACAGTGCAATGCACACTGAATGCATACATAAAACTGATCATTTGTTTTACAGAATCTAGAATGATTATTTGCTAATAACAAGGTATAACAAGTTTAAGTTAAAATATTTCAAATATTGTGAACTTGTATTATTGTTGGAATAAAATAATGTAAAAATTAATAAACCTACCACTTAACAAAAAGCACTGGAATACTTCTTTTTAGAAAAACCTCCAAATGTTAGATTTTTTTTAAAAAACATATTCACTAACCAGATTTTTGCTGTAATGTTCCCAAACTATGGTGACAATAGTGAGATTTACATCCCAGATATGGCTTAATGTCAAGCAACATTGAAGATGCATCCGTAATTGTTCTTCTAAAATTCCAGCCTAGCAGACAAAACATTAAGATGTTATTAGTTTGTTTTTTTTAATTTATCAAGGTTTCTATTTTATACAACCTTGACCACAAGTCAAATCAGAAGGATTCACATTAAGTACTTCATTTTATAACTACCTTTTCTGGCTTAAAAGGAAATTCTGTTAAAACAACACGCAAAATAGAAAAAGCAATCTGAGAAACGATGGTACTGTTATCTACTAATCTCCATGTATATTTTTTAGGCATCTGAATCATGACATACTTCAAAGATAATTTGGAGTTTAATTCATGGTGAGGCTATGTCTAAGCATGCTCCAGAAAAATTGTTTGGGACCAAAAATACTTCCTAATGCCTAGGAAAGAGCATCAACAGACGCAAAGGAAAAATTCTAACTTTCTAGCTACCATGAACATGACAGAATTGGCTCACTTATAGCGATTCTTTATTGTAACTTTAAATGCCAGCATTCTATGAACTATAGTATTTACACATTTGCCAGACAGTTAAGAATGTAGCATTTTAAAGAACAGAAATAAAATATAATCCTTGGTCAATTATACTGGAACTGGCCAATTGAAATTCATTTTTAAAGGTAAAACAGCATATTGATTTAGGAACATTATTTCACACCTTGGCTAAGACCATTGATCATGATAAGTTATAAATCATGGTTATAAAATACAACAGTAGGTTCAAAAAACATTTTTTTAAAAGTTTGGCTTGCTATATAAGCACAATATTTTTGGTACAAATGTTTGCTTATCTTAAGAAAAAATATTCCTTCTTTATATACAATCATATATTGTATACATGGACAGGCCAAAAACAAGGCAGTATTTAAAAATAAATGCTTACTTGCAACGAGTTCAATTCCAAGGAAACTTTCTCCCCAACCCCAACAAGCAGCTACATTTTTTATTCTTCAAATCTCAGCAACATACAGTAACTAAACCTACTCTATCACCATTTTAGCCAAGAAAGACTAGTTAAATTTCCTAAAATACATTTATAGTATTAAAGAACTATATGCAATGAAATTATATTTTGCAGTAAAATATGAGGGAGGGGAGGGTTTAATAACCATTCGTATACTTTTCCAAAGGCTACATAAAAAATTATAAGATATTTTTGAGCATATTTGAGTTTGAAAATCACTTTCATCATATAAACAGTTAAAACTGTTGTTTTTCCTTAACTATACTTATATTTTCATTTTTTCTTCTAACACTAATACACACACACACACACACACACACACACACACCAATGCTATGTTCATTGTCACAGAAGTAAGTTCCACTTAATTCAAAGAAACTGTGATAAATATACATAAAATTACACCTATCGCTTTAATTAGGATAATATGCAGTTTTGCTGGTACCAAAAAATGTGAATTCGTGCTAAAATCCTCCCACAATTTTCTTCCTCTTTGTTGTGCAGGTCCAATTTGAATTACAGAATTTGAGGCTAAACCTTTATAGGGATAGGGGACAAACGGGAACAACAACACAGTACAGCTGTCTTCCTTTAACAGGAAGCTTCATAATATTTCAGTAAATGGAATATTGGATAAATTATGAATTCATTTATGGAGTAGTTAAAAGTCAAAAGGAAAACCATAACCCTTTTGCTTGACTATGCGGCCAGCTATCTTCAGCTATGCACAAAACAATTCAACCAAATTATTTATGTAATGGTTGACACTAAATTAGCATTTATACCATGCAACCAAGAACAAATTCACAAAAAAAAAAAAAAAACATTAATATGTGCAGCATGCTTAAAAGTACTTTTAAAAGGAGGTCACTTCTGACCTCTGGGCCACAAAGTATTGCATTAACAGCTCTGCAGAAAGAAAAATGATAAGGTATGAAATGAGTGCTCAAAAGCTGCAACCTTATCAGTAAGAGTTTGATTCAAGCCTGTAAGACAAATTGCTCAGCAAGTCAAGTCACCTTCCTGCTGTGATGAGGATATAGCTGAATTTTCAATGCAATAGACTATCTCCCTTATCACGTCTCTCAACTTGATACCCTCAGATGCAGTATACATTTTCTAAGCATCCTGTTCTTATTTGGAATATATCTTGTCAAAGGAGCCAAGTAACATGTCCAGGATAATTATCTCTACCATGGACCTTATCTGACAATTTATCTTCAAAAAACAACATTTAAGAGTATACCTTCTAACAAGAAAAGAACTATGTAGAATCCTAGCTTAAAAGATCAACAAGGATGGATATATTCAAAATTAATTTCAGAAAATAAGTGAATAAGGTACATTAAATCCCTTGTCCCCATAGTTTGAAGCAGCCATCATCAAACTTTCAAGTTATTATTAAAATACTTACTTGATTATTAACAGACTGTTTCAGCAGATCTTCAACATAAGGCCAGTTGGATTCTACTGATTTCTGAATGGAAAATAGAAAAAAATAATTAATAATATCAGCAACAATTACTCTGTAAAAACCTATCCATTAGTAACTTATACTGAAGTCAAAGATCTCTCAGCTAACTAACAGGATTGTAACCTAAATAAACTAGGCAGAAGTTATATTTCTGACCTGGAAAAAAAGTGAGTAAAAGCACATGAGGACAGAGTTATATAAAGGTATACAGGTTTTACAGAAAGAAAATAGAGAGAGCTCCCTCTTTCATAAAAGTAGCTCCTGGCTTACTGAGTGAAGCTGATTGAGAGAAGTTTCAGGACACCCTAAAAGAAGTATTATTTCATAAAGTGCATAAATAAAATATAAAATTTACTATTAGAAAATTGGCCGACTTTATGACCTAATGACCTTAGTGGCGGTCATTAAGTGAACCCATTGTTAGTTATGGCATGGTTGGCTAAAACCATCATAAAACATGGTCATGTGACTGCAGGGAGGGGAACAGGAGGATGGAATAACTGCTGAAACTTCGAGTCCTAATTCCGGTTTTGCAAGTAGGCTGTAACTTTGAATGTTTATTAAGCAACTATTTGTAAGTTGAAGATTATATGTAGACAAATTCATGAGGGTTTGTTTAATGCTGTTGCTCATAATGCCTCTCCTATATCACTGGCAATAGTTTCTATTGAGGATTATATTCTACGACTAGTGAATTTTCTATATGTACATAGTTAGCTATAATAGTCATAGATGGATAGAGCAACTAAAGCCTGGGACTCATTCAACGTGTTTCTTCCCATGAATATATCTATGACCAGTAAGTGAAACTGCGACAAGCTATCTCCTTTTTCACTATTTTTAAAATTAGTACCTAAAAAATTAGTACCTTCCTATCCTATTGTTAAATTAGTACAAAAAGTATTTCTGAGCCTTGCACAGAACAAATTCATTTTGTTTTTGTTGGAATAAAATATTTAATATCACCTTTTACCTAGAAGAAAAAGATCTTCAGAATGCATAAATATAATTTAGATTATCCTTTAGGTTCTAAATTCAATGTGTCTGCTATACTCTATTTAAAGCAGGGGTGTCAAACTCGCAACATCACGTGATGTGTCACGACACATCGTGACTTTTTTTCCATTGCTGGCAATGGGGTGGGCGCGGTTTCGCCATGACACATCCAGCATGTGGGCCGGCAGTTTGACACCCATGATTTAAAGAATGCAGCTAATTTCAATGGATTTCATATGAATCACAACTAGCAATTAATTAATTTACATATTTTTTCTAAGGATCATAGCCAGCATGTGTTATAAGTTAGTTTTCCTGCAATTCTTAATCACAAGTGGTGTTAATGAAACCTTCCAGAAGATCTAGAAATAATTACTGCCCTCTCTGATTTGGTCTAAGTCAGGGGTAGGCAACCTTGGCTCTTTTATGACTCATGGACTTCAACTCCCAGAATTCCTGAGCCAGTCATGGAATTCTGGGAGTTGAAGTCCACGAGTCATAAAAAAGCCAGGGTTGCCTACCCCTGGTCTACGTTAATGAGGAATAAAGTATTAAGCCCTTCTGTTTACATAAGACATGTCAAACTCGCGAAGTCACATGACGTCGCGCAATGTATCAGGATGGTTTTGCCATTGCCGGCAATGGGGTGGGCGCAGCTTCCAGATGACGCATCCAGCCCACTGCCGGCAGTTTGACACCCCTGGTTTACATAAATCAAGTTTATAAACACAGTTCAAAAGATTTTCAAGTGTTGAACTAAAAATCCCCAACGGTGTTAAAACGACAACCATTTTCTATCTTTAATAAAAAGTGCTTTTGCCTTTACAATATAGGGTTTCATAAAGCATTGCAAAATATTCACTCCCTTAGTATGTCTGTTATTTCTGCCTAAGGAAAATACTTGTGATACCATCTGCCAAACAAACACACATGTAGTTCTGAGCTAAAGACAACTTGAGTTGCAACTTTAAGTATATAGGCAACATTTCTTTTTAACTCTATGCAAAAAGAATCTAGTTTCTTCTTCTGCTTCACTTGTTGAGTTGCTAAGCTGCTCAGCTGGAAAGCACTCTTTGCTTATCTTAGAAAGTATTTTAAACTATTCAAAGGTAAGAATATTTAGCTCAAAATCATTCAAACTCTCTTTGGTAGCCCTGAGCAGCATTAAAATTGACCCCTGCAATGTTCAAAAGTTGTAATATTTTAAATTCTATTTGGTTTTTAAAATTTATGAATATAGCCTTTAAGAATATGATAATGCAGACTCTTTGGGTGTTAGGAAAAGACATTTAAGATCTATCTGTGTTTTACAAATTTTCAAAAAGTTATATATTTTCTTAGAGAAAATTGATGCTTTCCAATTTTTGATCCAATGCAAAGTACTACCACTAAATATACATCAAAACTGATGGATATATCAAGGTTTATTAAATAAATGACAGCAAGCATGTCTATATTCAGCATGAAGCCAAAACCAAATAAATTATGTAATGGCATACTGCAATGTGCAAATAGGTAAACCAAGCTGCACTGATCTTTCCTAAATTTGTTTTTAATATTATTTATGAAATGTTATTTTAAACTGAAATCATGTGAGTATGCATATGAAATCCAGTCTGTTATAGTCTATTACAGTGTCAAAGTATTGGTGACCTTTTTAATAATTTCAATCTTCAAATACAAGTATACATTTCCAAAACAGATAATCTGAAGATATAAAATAATTGTTTTAAAATATTATACAGGAAATTGCCAATTAACTAAAGGTAAGGCCATTCAGGATAGGTAGTATATGTTTCTGGTCTGCTTGAATAATCCAAGGTTTGGAAACTAACAACAGAAACAGCTTTTTGGAAAAGAAAAAAGTCAAAAGTTGTGTTTGTACATATTCAACAAACGTGCTGAGTTTTTCATGTTGTACAGGTTGAGTTTTTCACTTCTGAGAATTTAGTGGTTGCTTTAGTCTTTATGCTTGCAAAAGCCAAGCAGAAGCAGCCAGACCACAAAAATTAGTATGCATGTTCCCACTAAGACTGATTATTTAGTAATGTTGGTTTCCATTTTTATTAATTTTCAAAAGTCATTAATATTAAGCACCCAGATTTCATTATGGTGTTCAAGGTCAGTGTAAATTCATAGCGATAATTTACCAGACATTAGGATTTCATAGACTGGCTTCATATGGAAACAAAGTGATGCTTTTATTAAAAGCAGTTCATTAAACAAACCACAATTGGCTGGGGCTATAGGCCATTCATATGGCTTGATCCGTTTCTCTGACCAGCTGAAAATCAGAATCTAATGAAAACAATGCTTAAAGCATGATAACAAATGTAAAATTTCACAAATAGAATATATATCTATAAAAACTACAAGTCAACTAAATGCAGACAAACCCTCAGTGCTTAAATAAACATATAGTTATAATATTGTTTTCTCTGGGGTAAGAAATAAGATGCAGAGTGCAGAAAAGAAATAAATTCAAGAAATTAAAGGCTTGGGATTTCGCCTTTCTTTAAATAAGTTAACACAGTTAGAATGATTTTTCATTCAATCAGTTCACTGTATATCTCCACAAATTTCTACCATTCAAACCATCCCTTCTTCCACCCCATTCATACACTGGTGCTTGGTGTCTTTTTCAAGATATTATCAGCTCTATTGATCTCTCCGTTTTGCATTCAAATCACATTTCCTATATTCAGCGCCCATATATTCTTGACCTTATCTCTTCTTATTTTACTGCTTAAATCCTTCTGCATACAGCTAATTTTTATATTCCTCCTGACATACCTCTCGCTTCTAGATAACAAAGAGGGCAGTGGGCATGTTGTAATAATAATAATAATAATAATAATAATAATAATAATGATGATGATGATGATGATGATGTTGGAAGGGACCTTGGAGGTCATTGAGTCCAACCCCTCAGGCAGGCAGGAAACTCTATACCATTTCGGACAGATGGCTTCTTAAAAAGTTCCAGTGTTGGAGCATTCACCGCTTCTGGAGGCAAGTTGTTCCATTGGTTAATTGTTCTAACTGTCAGGAAGTTTCTCCTTAGTTCTAGGTTGCTTCTCTCCTTAATTAGTTTCCATCTGTTGCTTCTTGTCCTGCCCTCAGGCAATTTGGAGAATAGCTTGGCTCCCTCTTCTTTGTGGCAGCCCCTGAGATATTGGAACACTGCTATCATGTCCCCCCTCGTCCTTCTCTTCATTAAACTAGACATACCCAATTCCAGCAACCATTCAACCAGAACAATTTCTAGTTCTTTTGGTAAGCATTTCATATTTCAGACCATATACCATTAGCATTGGTCCATCTTAAAAGCTCTTCCTTTCAAATACGTAAATTTATCTACTTGCTCTAGTTTTTCACTATTTGTCTATGACTTGCAAACGCTCGCTCTCTTCTCTCTCTCAAGCACCACTACCTTGGTCTTTGATACTTTAGTTTTCAAATCCATCTTCCTTAATGCATCAGTCCAACACTCACAGCAAACCATTTTACTTCTCTGCTAACAATATGGCTTTATTTATATACAAAGGCATACATATAGTCACCTTCCCATCATACCCTCCATCAACACAAGCATTCTCTACATTTCTCCACAAATACGTTGAACAAGCAAGGGGACATGGCACATCTTTCTCTTTCTCCCTGCTTAATGCTAAAGCATTTGCTAAGCCTTCCATTTGTTCTGAAACATCCTTTATCTACCACTCTTCCATTATCTACCACTCTTATTGCATTCAGCCGCCAGCCTTCAGCAACATACTCATTGCAAAAAAATCCATAATTCAAGATTACTCCCTTTATAATGTTCTACCTAAATCAACAAATGTTCTTTTTCACACTGACACACTCTCAATGAGCTTAAAGAATAAATATTTTTAAAACAGGAATGTGACAATTAAAAACACCGTGTGACCTTTGACTTTTAACACTGCCTTGTTACTAAACTGGTGCTTGTCATTTCACTTTTTAAAGAAAAATATAGCAAACATTTCTGTAGGTAGGATAGGATTAAGATTCCTGCATTTAAGATGAATATTTCTGCATCTCACATTTAAGAAATTTACATGCCATTTTGTTCACAAGTATTAAAAACTTCTGGGAAATTAATGAAATATTAAAAACGCCTTACAAATATTCTTTGCGGAAAAAAGACAAACTTACCTTTTCATCTATATATCCATTCCGGTCAATACAATAAAGTGAAGCCAAGTGGGTTATAATCCACCAACTGAAACTCAGTAGATCCTTGCATGGAATTGATTCAAAAGCAGACACTGCACCAGTACCATTGTTTTTTTCGAACACTTTATTCAGAATTTTATTTAGCCAGTTCCAAAAAGACTGTAAAAAAAACCAACAGTTTTTAAAAGGAATCCTGCAGATTTCAACCATCTGCTTAGTTCTTGAAGAACTTTTCCTATTCCTTTTTTTTTTCTTTATCAGATAGCAGGTTACACAGGGCAGATTCTGAGGCTGAAATAGAAAACAATCTGATCTTTTTCCTAGCTAACTTTTTAAACATACCTTGGATGCACTTTCATTTTTATATGGTCACATTTCTGAGTGAACATGTATACAAATGCACATTCACACAGAGACAAATATTTCCAGAACAGGGAAAAAAATCCTCTGATAGCCAAACATTAGTTCTTCTAATGCAGGGATGTCAAACTGCTGGCCTGTGGGCCGGATGTATCATGGCGAAACCCCATTGCCAGCAATGGAAAAAAAGTCACGATATGTCACGACACGTCATGTGATGTTGTGAGTTTGACGCCCCTGTTCCAAAGTAATTCTACTTTTGATAATATATTTTTCTTAAGGAATTCAGGTTCTGAATTGGACAAGGGTATATTAATTCTTTGACCTTCACTGTAGACCTAATATGATTCAGAGTTCCCATGAATGCAATCTGAAATCCAAAATATACCATTAATACAAATGGATATCACACTGGGGACAATCTATGGAGAAAGGGCCATTTGACATAGGACTGTAACAAAGCAAAAGAGTAAAATCAAGTCTCTTGATTGTAAGAGGCAAGAAAACCCTGAATAAATAAAAGAATCAAATCAAGTTCAGCTACATCTCAATCAACAATTTGTGAACAAACCTTTATATTTAAAACCCAAATCATGCAATTAAAGTAAGGATAGACAATCTGGTACTTTCTAGCTATTTTAGATAGAAACTTCAGTTTATAACTATGTAGTTTAAGAGACCACCTTTAGATTATATAAAGAACAGGGTATATTTTCAGTATAATCAAGAACAAGACAAACTAGATGAGGACAATGATTTGCAATTATTTGGTGGAAATAAAGACAGGTTTCAGAATTCTCCAAAATTGTGTTTTGTGATTAGTTAAACTCAGGTAAACTGCTCAATTAAAAAAAACCACAAAAAACACAAAAAAACAATTCTATCAGGAGGCTAGATTAATACACCCAACTTTAGCTTTTATTCTTTATAATAATAAAATCATGGACCCACCACAAATAAGTACAAACATTAAATGACAGTAAAATAATGTAACAATACAATACCTTGCCACCCCATTTAATATAATCAATAACCAATTTCAAATGTATTAGGATCCAATCTGGGTCAGTCACTGAGACCAGAGGTTTAGTTTTGTGAGCTTTTGGACTCGTGCTGGAGCCCCTCCTCAGGGAACGTCTTTCTAGCAAAGTACACACACTTTTAAGTTTCCTTAAAATGGACTCCATCACGAGTCTGAAAACTCAGAAGACTAAACCTCTGGTCCCAGGGACCGATCCAAATTGGCTCCTGCAACATTATCCTGAGACGTGTATATTTGCCTTCATTCCAAATGTGTGCACAGTTGGTAAAGCAGAACTTCTATTAGCTACAAAGTAAATCAATTTGGAATAGTGAAACACATCAGAAGAGAGAGGCTATGAAGAAGCTATAACTATTGCCTGGACATGCAATATTAGTTTATGACTTACTGTGTTTCCCTGAAAATAAGACCTATCCTGAAAATAAGCCTAGCTTAATTTAGGGGGGGAGGTCTAATATAAGCCCTACCCCAAAAATAAGCCCAAGCTAGGGCGGGGGTTGGTGGAGCTATCCCACGCGCCCCACACCCACTTACAGTTGCAGCCAGGTCTCCCAGGCCCCAACACCTGCCTCGCCGGCTCACTTCTGCTGCTACGCATATGCGCGCATCATCCTCGGCCTCCATTTCGCCATCAGAGACCTTCAGGAAATGCCTCTGCAGCTGAGAATGGAGCTCTGGATTGACGTGCCCAGTGCCCCATGAGCTCCATTTCGCTGTCACAGGCCTTCAGGAAAGGCCTCTGAAGCAGAGAACCGAGACTGAGGCGTGGGCTGAAGAGGCCTTTCCTGAAGGCTTCTGACAGTGAAATGGAGGCTGGGGGGCACCATGTGCATCAATCTGGAGCTCCATTGTCAGCTGCAGAGGCATTTCCTGAAGGTCCCTGATGGTGAAATGGAGGGTGGGGGCAACGCAAGCAAGTGGCGGCAAGCAGCCATAGAAGAAATGAGCCATCTGGGCAGGGCTGTCGGTGCTGCTGCAGCGAGGTAAGACCATGGAAAAGACATCTCCCCAAAATAAGACCTGGTGTCTCTTTTGGAGGCAATAATAATAATAAGACCGTGTCTTATTTTTGGGGAAACGGTACTGTCCCAAGGCCAAATACCAGAAATTTTAACTATAAATTTTTAGTGGGGGGAAGGATGGCTTATTGTGCTGTTGATTCTTTAAGCTACTACAGTCCTAATGATTCCCCAACTAAGTCTCAATGGATGGTTGCCTTACTCCTGGTCTGATAATATCCAGCAATACCATGCTGAAAAATATTTGACCACGCTGGTCAACTAACATAAACTTCTTTAAAGTTTATAAGGAAAAAAAGCAACACCTCTGATACAAGTTTGCCTATGGGGTAGATAAAATCGTTTGATATATTTGTCAAACTATGAATTTCTGCAGGTTTCCAACGCAATTTGTTTCATGAAATGTATTCATGCTGGGAATGTAACAATTCCTACCTCTGTAAGAGATGCTTTATTTCTGTGGTCAAGCAGATGAATAAGCAGAACCCACAGCTCTTTTATACAGATACAAGTATAGTGGTGAGTAATAAGAGCTTCCGAGAGCCTAACCTGCAACAAATAACATTTTAACTCGGAGAAAGCAGAAAACATTTATACATGAACAAATGTCAGAGATGGAGGAAGCGGTTGAAAAATATCACTGAAATACTTAAAATGGGTAAATATGAAAAGATTAAACCATCCAGCAAGTAGTATAAATTTTTTCTTTCTTTTTTTCAAAAAAAAGAAGCTGTCAGATCTTTGTAAGCATGTGCTTGAAATCCAAATTTAAATGTGCATTATCTTTGTTGTGTTATAATTTCTTTGCCTACTGCAATTTTTCAGAAGTGACTCCCTTTAAGGCAGAAAATGGATAGGTGTTAGCTTATGTGTGTATGTTAGAGAAAAAGAGAAGAGACTTATCTAGATCTGTCAAAACCACTGGGAATTATTTATGAGCCTAATACTAAGAAAATGTTTAAGGAGCGTTCACCTCAATACGATTCATACACATTGATCACTTCTTTATTGGTGAGAAATTATTGAAACTGTCCTACTGGTAAGACTTAGAGAAGGTAATTTTGGTGACTTCTTTCTTCCGGTCCCATTGTAGAAACCCTTCTGACTCTTGAAAGCAATTTTTGGAAGAATGACCTACTTAAAAATCACATTTAAATAATAGGTAAGGTTATCGTTGAGATTTCAATTGTCGCTTTGACCATTATTAAATAGTTCATAAGCAAATCTGTTTAACATTCATATAATTCTGGAAAAATGCTTTTAAAACTAGTACACTAAGCCTATGCTTTATAGATCAATACCACAATCCTCTCTATATTTTCTCATTATCCAGTTTGCCGAATTCAACAGAGCTTGTTCTTGAGTACTGTGGTTATTTAAGGTTACCTGTCAGGTATTAAGGGCTACTATTCAGGATGGTTGACATTACAATTAAAACCTTAGTGATAGTCAGATATCGCTATCTGTTAAGCTCTATCATACAACAAAACCAACAAGGATCTTAGAATAATTCAAATAAAAGGAACATGCAAGCAAGAACTTTTTTTCTAGTCCCCACAGCATCAGCATGAAAAATAAAAAATAAAATAAAATCACAGACTCTGAATAAAGGATATCTTAGGAAATTTCTACAGCATTAACTTTGTAAATTCTGAAAGTATGACAAAACTATGTTATTGCTAAATAAACCAATATTTTCAAATTATTCCACATTAATTTTTATGATAGAACCTATAAATGCACAACTTTAATGCCATTCATGATAGAATAAAAACACTACATTGTTCGGAAGCAATGCAATATTTCCTGAACTGTTAGTCTGCCATCTTTAATCAAATGAGTTATACCTTGATGTACCAGCAGGTGGTATTGTAGTCACATGTAGCAACTGAATACCACTCCCCTTTTAAGATTTAAAAAACAAAGTTCCACTCCATTTTGCATTACATTTGGAAAATAAATACTTACTTTTTACATGTCACGTAGATTTGCCCTTTATCCAATTCAAAACTAACCTATTTGATAGTTTAGAATTAATTAGCTGAATAATTTATTTTGCACTTGGGAACTTTGGAAGGTAAAGGAAACAATGCATAAGAAAGATTTATTAAATAAACCTTTTGGTGGTTTTTTTTTTAAAAAAAGATAGGCTATTAAAAATTGTGTGTGTGTGTGTGTGTGTGTGTGTGTGTGTGTGGGCACGCTCTCTCCCATTTTATAACAAACTTACAACTAAAATTAGGAGATAAATGGATATAATAACTCTTGTAACCAGCTCTTTTGCTTCCTGTCACAGTCCAAAGACTGTTGATCTCTCTAGCTCTCTCGACTTTTTTGCCATTGCCGGCAATAGGGTGGGCACAGTTTCGCTATGAAGCATCCAGCCCGCAGGCCCGGCAGTTTGATACCCCTGCTCTAGAGCATTAGGGCCGTAGGAAAAGAAGGAATATCTGGAGATTTCCATTTGCCAAAGGCATCACTCACTTTTATAGTTCATAGATTTTATTTCTGTACAAAAGCACTTCTCATCAAACTGTATTTTCATTTAACCATCTCACAAAGCTGAATTAATAGTGATAAGATGAATTTATCTGGGAAATACTATTTCATAAACAGATACATTTCTACTGTTTCAGAAATTTAGGCAACATTACCCTAATACTGAATAAAATTGTAATACCTTTGAATACTTCTTAACTGACAAACTTATCAGATCATATAAGAGGTTTCCACAGTGATCTTCAAACAAACTGATATTGGTTAGAGTTTCTCCAGTTAAATTGGTAAACCTGTGAGCATATATGGTTTGCCCTAGAAAAACAAATAAAATGAGAAAATTAGCTTAACGAATGCAGAAATAGAAATATATGTTTTCACTGCAAAAACAAACAGCTGCAAACCAAACCTATAGTCATTCCTTTTCTAAATTTATCATACTGTAAATCTCAGATTTGTATCATTTGGTTGTATCGTTTGTGGGTGATCTTGGAACCAGTCACTCACTCTCTCTCAGCCCAACTCATCTCATATGGGAGGCGAACATACTTATAATACACCTCAGGTTGTTGTGGGGAAAATAGACGGAAGGCGTATTAAATACATTTACCACCTTGAGTTATTTAAAAATAATAAAAGGCAGTATAAAAATAAATAAATGAAATAAAAAGGTTGATATCACTGTGTCTTTGTAGTAGGATGAAAATGTCCAGTGTTGGTTCAGTAACAGAATCCTGATTTAGATGGGTTTCCCTTGCAAAATATTTAATATTCCCTTTAGATGGGTTTCCCGTGCAAAATATTTAATTGCAAACCATTCCCCCCCCCCAAAAAAAAAAGTTTTAAAAAATCTTACATATCAAACTCATTTATACAGGAAGCTAAATTGGTCATGACTAAATTAATGCTGATTCCATTACTGTGGCTTCGTTAGTTTCCTCTAAGCGTAATTAACTTTTGTCCAAAATTTCTATCGCAACCAAGGAATCCCTTTACTCTATTTTACCCTCCATCAGTGCATGCCTCAAATGGCCTCTGTGAGAATTCTCCGAGTCTTTACATTTGGAGATTGCTCAGGAACAGAGAAAGGAACAGGAATGTCACTGTCTATTAATGTTCAGTTAGAACTGAAGAGAGGGAAAGCATTTTTGGGGAAGCACCACTGTATGCATGGGTAGGAAGGGAGACAGGAGAATTATATCTGAAAATGGTTGAAGTTATGCATTTCTAAGGCTGCCCTTCGTCCCCTTTTTCTCTCTGACTACTGAAAGGAAATTCTAAAATTTAGAAAGGAGGATAAAAGCAATATTTGGAAGGAAGCACTGCTGCGTAAACAAGTTCTCAGAACAAAAGCACCCCACACTAGCTTTTATTGCAAACTCTAAATTCTTATTGTTAAATAATGTACAAAGGACGCAATCTAGGATTTAGCATTGTAAAACGTAATAAAGCTGGATATAAAGTTGAAAATACCTATCTTTTCTCCTTCAGCCATGTGTTAAACTAGCTCTCACAGTGAATCTGAGCAAACTTTTTCTACTATAATATGTGACCTTCAGTGTCTGCCCAATTCAAAATGTTACCCTCTCCCTATATTTTGCAATTCCAAGAACAAATATTTAGGGGTAGAGTAGCCTGAGTACACTGAACATATTGAGTAAATGTGAATAGGGTGCCTTGTCACTTAATTCATACCTTTTTATCAATTATTAAATAAACTTGTGGAAGTAGAGGGGGGTACAGAGAAGTAAGGAATAAGTGGCATTCATCTATCATTCAGTAGCTAAGATTGACAGTACTCTACATCAATGCTGAATGATGTCTGGTTACCACTGATACCTTTAAAATGGAATTGTCAATCAAGGAATTGTTTTTAAAAAATCTGAGAACATCTTTATGCTTCATTGGCCGTAGTAACTGGGACCTTAAGAATAGCCATTTTTGAGACCACAATGCAATTCTAAACATTGTATTTTACTGGACAGTCTAAGAAAAGTTGCATGAATAATTTTAAAAATACTGCAGGATAATCACATGTGAGCATACATTACATCATGTGCCTTCAAAATATTTTTATAACTTCACTAATAAAGATAAAGATAACTGTTAAATTTAAAATTGCGCTGTAGTATTAACAGACTGTTGAGTGTGCAATTTGTATAAGGACCTTTTACCCTTTCAAAATACAGTGAAAACAAAATGCATTTGTAAAGAATTAAGTTAGAAATTCCATCAAAATCAAAAGGACAGTAAATGTTTATTGATTTTAAATCAATAGGACAAATAATAAATAGATGCATTGCATTGATCTTTTAATTGATTTATAAGCGAAGTTTTGCTGTGAAAATATATAAATCAATTGAGTTATTTATTGATTTTAAAAGTGGGGCTGCACAGATATAGATGAATCAATCTTATTAAAACTGTTTATAATTTGAGAACTGAGAGGTTGTAGTAAAAGAAAGTGAAATAGAAATAACCAGGGCTTTTTTTCTCATAGAACGCCCAGAACGGAGTTCCAGCACCATTTTTGGATGGAACCTTGTAGGGTAGGCAAGGCGGGTTGTATGACGTGTGTGAGTTCTGGCATCTTATTATTTTTTTTTACAAAAAAAAAGCACTGGAAATAACCTATTTTAGGATTTCCCAAGATGGTTCCTTCAGGATATTGTCTGCATTTCAACATATTAGACTTTGGTCTCCATAATTCACTGTCATTTTGCTAATTTAGGATAACAGGAACTGAAGTCTAACATATTCTGGCGGGCACCCGGAGGGGAGAGACTGATCTTCCCAATCACCAGATATCAACATAAAACAGTAATCTAATCTTCTCTGTTTTATTTAGCTTCCATAATTTAAAAACATGTTTGGATTCTCTCCCTAAATAGCAAAAAAACAACAGGAAGCATAATCTCTTTCCATATTTTAGCTTCTCTTGTATTTCCTGGTGAATTACTTGGAAATATTTTTTTACTGCACCTCCCTGAATTGAATTCATGAGTTACTAAATAGTCTTAACAACTATTGTGTAAGCTTGGGTCTTAATAGAGCTGTGGGCAAATGATCAGCTGTAAAAACTGAAACTGTGCATAAATAAATGTAAGCATTTTAAATCCCAATTTTGCAAGCAAAAATAAACAGACTGATCAAACTGTTTCAATCCTAGTGTACTTAAATGTTTTCCATTATATATGAAAATTTGAACTTTGAATGTCAACTTGCTAAAACCTGGACCATAAAGTCCTGGTTTAAGAATCTTAATAGATCCACCAGCTACCAAACAAAATCCAAGAGATAATGGAGGGACCATATTTAAAAATATGAAGATTGATGTAAGAAAGTCAATATGAAGAGAGTAAAGGATGAAAATGCCTGATATCAATAATATAATCCACAAGTTCTTCCCTTCCTTTTGTAGATTGCATCACTTTTCCTGTGTTTGTCCACCCTGTCATACATATAAGGAAGCAGAGCAAATGCTGTAACTTCTGAGCGAAGAGCCAGAGAGCTCACTAATTAAAAATAAGCTTCATTTTGTCATTGAAAATTGTACAGTTAGTCCTTGAGGTATGACTATTTGTTCAGAGACCAAATTTACAGGGACACTGAATGACTAGTGGTTATACCCAGTCCCTAAACATACAGCCATTGCAGCACCTTCAACACTGAAATTTGGGCACTTGGCAGCCCTGCAGCATTTATGACCACGGGCATCTTCAACTCTTCCATCCACCTATCTCCCCACACCTCTGCTGATCCTGCCAGCTTTACCACCTCTGCCAGCTTTACCACCCTCAGATTACCTTCACTGTCTTCTTCCTGCCACTGATGAGATACAACCAACCTCTTTGTTGGGCAGTTGCTGACCGTGCCAGTTCTTCTTCCCAAGACTGTGCTCATCTCGTCCGAATTGTGTGTAGCCTTCTGGTGAGGGTTTTGGAAAGCAGATTGTGTTGGCCAGGTCAGTAATGGCAGATGTGGTGGAGTGTTAAGGTGGCCCAAAAGGAAGAGATGGGGAGAGGTAGGCAGATGGGTGAGATGAAAAGAAGGCAGTCTCTTATCTCACCAAGATTCGGAGCTGGGAGGGACCAAATCAGGAGTAGCTTGGATCGGTTGGAACCTTGGCTAAGGACTAGTGGGATCTGCAGAATTCAGAAAGAAGTGTATTTAATACTATGAAAAATAGTATTAAATAAACTTCTTTCTGAAGACTACAGAATATAAACTCTCCTTGAAACTATTGTTTTAGCAATTATTTGCATGTACTGTATTTATCCTTCCAAATCCCAACATACAAATAACACAAAATATATAAGCCAGGAGACTCACTTTGCATCTTTTCACCAAGAAGATGGAGGATTTCTAACACTGACCAGTGAATGTCTATGTACAGATGCAGCAAGTGCCATGATGGAGGAAATAACTACATTAAAAAATATCCAAGAAAAATATTTTAATTTATATATGCAAAATAAACTATGACATATAAATTTTTTAAAATGAACTGGCCCTCCATGTGCTGGAAACTGATAATTAATGTAGTAGGAAAGATGTAATATTACTAAAATGATGCCAAATATCATCACTTTTTAAAGGGTTGTATGTATCATGACTCAACAGAGAAAAGACAATTCTTTAGTTAAAAAAACTATAAGATCATGCTATTACTATTGCAAATAGGTATCCAGTCATTTAAAAATTATAGCATCACTACATGTAGTCCTCATTTAGTGACAACTGGGACTGGCAATTTGGTAGTTAAGCAAAGAGGTCCTGAAGTGAAACTGCAATTATGCTTACAATCTTACTTCAGTTTCCTTTGCTTTACAAATGTGAAGGTCATAAATACAAAAACTGGTCGCAAAGTTAGTTTCAACACCATTATCACTGTAGTCAGTGGTGGGATTCAAATACTTGAACAACCGGTTCTCTGTGTGGATGCCACTTCCGGAAGTCCATTCTGAGTCGTGGAGGCATCCCAGACCCAGTATGCCCCACTGGAAGTATGTAGACGCCACTTCCGGAAGTCCATTCTGAGCCTTGGAGGCCTCCCCCATCCATGCACTTCCGGCAGTCTATTCTGGGCCTTGCAAAGAAGGGCTAGGGCATCAGCCAGCTCACCGAAGTCAACAAAAAATTAGCTACCAGTTCTACTGAACCGGTGCAACTAGCTAAATCCCACCATTGACTGTAGTCACTAAAAACAAGGCGGTTGCTAAATGAGAATTCTCTGTATATGTAGTATATTTTTATCTTTTTATCTCCAGGAACGTTTTTCATTTTTATCTCAGCATACATTTAAACTAAAATATTCTGAATTTCCTATATATTCAATAGTAATGATTTAATATGCTACAAGAACAAATTGTTTTGGGAAACAATGATGGGCAATTCAACACTTCTGAATTCATTGAAGGGTGAGGATTTTAAGTACTTTTATACAGGTCAACTACAGTGTCCTATGGAAGCAGGATTCTCCATCTTACTAGCCACAGAGAAACTTCTGAAAAATTTCCTAAAATAACGGAGGCGAAGAAAACAAAGGCAAACTGAACTTGGGCTGGGACTTTGAGAATTGAATGAAAATAATGTGCAGAGACACTACTCCCCCCCCCATTCCTAAAGGCACATGTATTTTAGAAGGCAGACATCCTAATGTACAGTATCTCACACACATGCATACTAGAGATAAAATCTTTCCCAAATTCAGAATTAATGGGGAAGAAAGACTGGGACCTGTGTATGAAATTCAACAGGCTAGATGAGAAACCTCCTGGGGGCTGGCCTACAAATTAGAGATCTTTTATATCTACGCCAAGGGATGAGCCCTAATAATATCACTTCTTAAGTCATCACTTAATAATGGTACTGACTTTGTGCCATATCTTATAGCATTCCCCTGTGGCTTCTCATCAATGTCCCAACATTTACAAATAATACATTCTGTATTTTTTTTTTTTTGCATGATCCTCATGTTCTGATAATATTGCTTATAAGGAAGAAAAAGACAGACAACCTTTGCTTGAGGCTGAATGGTATTTCCTTCTAAAATGCAAGCAGGGAGATCATATAAGTGGCCAATATGCAGCGTCAAAGAATAGAGTTCTTCAACAATCAAGGAAGGAAGTTGTGCTTCTTGTTTCTCATATGGATGGAACAGCTCATCTTCTGTTTCATGTGGCTCCAGATACCTGAAGAAATTCAGGGATACATAGGATTGTACAACATAAAAAATATACAGAATAGATGAAACAAGACTTGGCATCTCACCTGAAGATGAAAACTTTCAC
This sequence comes from Crotalus tigris, assembly GCF_016545835.1. NCBI lineage: Eukaryota > Metazoa > Chordata > Lepidosauria > Squamata > Viperidae > Crotalus > Crotalus tigris. The sequence goes on from NW_024097199.1 coordinate 402,039, forward strand.
GTATTGCAGGAACTCAACACATTTGTGTCTTATATTCTGTGCTTCTAAATGAAGGTTTGCAGCTTGACCTGAAATAAATCAGAAATTAAGGATGTAGTTTTAGGGAGCGCGTGCACTGCCCAACTTTACTTGATCTTCATATTAAGGATAAACAACAATACATATTATCATAACTGTATATTATTGAATTATCCACACCAGTGTAACAATTTATTACTTTATAAGTAACTCAAGATGGTGAACGTATATAGAATATTCCTTCCTCCTCCTATTTTCCCCACAATAACAACTCTGTGAGTTGGGCTTAAGGAGTTTTTCATCCCCAAGGCAGGACTAGAACTCACAATCTCCTGGTTTCTAGGAGAGCTCCTTAAACACTGTATGACCCACACATACAAATGGATTTTTCTGTTGGTTGTTGAATTTTCAGTCTTTCAAGATGGTGCAGTATGTATTTTTCATCAAGTAGGCAGTCCCAGGTTAAGAATGCCTGACTTAAGAGCAACTCCCTGTTACTAAAAATGGCAGATAGCATTCTCCTTCCTCAAGTGATGAGGCACTAAAGCCGTGTATTATTTTCAAGATCCACTGAAGCTGCATGTTTTTAATGTACACCCTGTTTTTAGTGGTTTTCAGCAGTTCCTGAAAGCAAAGCACAGCTTCAGCACTTGGCTTGAGGAAGGATAATGCCATCTGCCATTTGTAAGTCTAAGTTCTGACTTAAACACAAATTTGGGTTAAAGACAGGGTTAGGGAACAGAACTCATTCTTAACCTTAATTTGGGACTGTCACTATGTGTATAGGACATGATAATCAGGAATATTTTCAACATAACACTGATGGAACTGTTTAAATACATTTCTATGTTAGGATTGGGGAGTCCATTGCCCAGTTTCCTTTATCTTTCACTATTAGCCATGTTGGTAGGAGACTAATGGGAATTTTAATTCAGCAACATCTGGAACATCACAGCTTCTTAATCTCATATTCATTTCAGAGCCTATCAATGTTGTATGTCTCTTTAAAGGCATTTATGGAGCTTCTGCTTTATGGCTGCCTGCTCAGAATATGCTATGCGTTTTAAGAAAATGGCAACATCTTTATCTATCAAGCAAAAAGTATAATTGTATTTACATTACTAATATTTTAGTTACATTGCTTGGTATTGAAAACATGAAGTACCAAACCAGCTGTCAAATTTTCTGTTAGATTATTTGGATTGCTGCACTGTTTTTAAGATTTGTTTTTGTTTTGTTTTGTTTTTAAAATAGGGATGTGAAATTTGTTAAGTATACCACATAGCATCAAGATGATAGTATTTCTTTTGTTTTTCCTTTCTTTTTGTCCCAGAAGAATCATTAAGGCATTAGGCTCCCCCCCCCCCACACACACATAGCAAATAAACTAAACACAGCATAACTAATATATATATATATATATATATTCAGAAAACTAATTCCTTAAAAACAATTCAAAATTCCTGGGTCAAAATGTGTCTCCCACATGTAAGGATAGAGTGAAAAATAAATATGTATCCAAATATTTTGTTGGGTTTCCAGAATCCGTATAGGATGGAATCTGACAGTTTTTTAAAATCGTTAACAGTCAGGAATAATTACTATGCAAGCAGTCCGCAACCTTTCTGCTCCACAGACTGGTGGCAGCGGTGGGGGTGGTTTCGTGTGCGCAACCTAGATCCCATGCATGTGCAAATTAAGGTTCATGTGCTTATCTGCTGCTTGTATGGCCTGGTTCCCAACAGGCCACGGCCCAGAACTGGTCTGCAGATCAAGGGTTGGGGATCTCTGCATTACCATAGTAAATATGTATATCCATATATACCTGTATATATAGGAAAGTCTTGGATAGGCTCTAAGTATTTATCTATGTGTACACAGACACATACACACAATTTTATTGTACAAACTATTATAAGGCATATACAAGCTAAAAATATTTTAAAATTTACCAAAATCAGATGAACTTGACTGAACAAGATTTTCTAATTTGTATATAAATTGTCTGTCAAATTAAAAGAAAAAGATGTTACTGGAAACAAAAGCATATACACAAATACCATATTCAAATCATACATGTATCTCTGTACACACATAATCTCTATACATACATACACCCATGAATATGCACATACATTATACTTGTTAAACTTCTTTTTTCAAAAAAAAAAAACATTTATCTTTGCCAATCATCCATGCCAACAAGCTTGCTAGCCTAGGTAAAGCATCTCTTTATAGGAGGATGGACTCTTCAATCTTTACTAGGGGTTTCCTTTATAAACAGCTTGAACTTCCATTAAAGTTCAATAACAATTTATTATAATAATATACTTAGTGAAAGTCCTCAGAACAGAATAGCTAGAATAGAATAGTCTACGTTTTAAGAAATATGGAACCACATAATAACCACAATATATTCCAGGAATAATAATAATCATCATCATCATCATCATCATCATCATCATCATCATCATCATCATCATACCTCAATAATCCAAAGAGAAGTGTACAAGATTCAACTAAAGCAATTTCAGTAACCCACTGAAAATCAAATAATTCCACAATGTCCTTTTCATAATCAATTGGAAAGGGATCCAGCTCCAGTAAAATCCTAAGAAACAAAGTTAACATTGTTTATAGTTCCTTGAGCAACATCCATAGGCATTCTTTAAGTGGGCACCCTCCAGGTGAGCAGGACTGCATCTTACAACTAATTCCAATATCCACCCATCTGGAAGATTGCACACATCTATTCAATTTATATTTTATTAATACATCATAGCCTTGCTCATTAGTGACCAAGGTAATGGTTATACTTCCATTGCTGTATATGTTCGCATTCACTCCATTTTAGAAGGCCCTTTAAAGCTAAATTGTGTACCATATAAAAAATCTAATCCAAATATAACTACTTATTTGCGGCTTAAATTACTTCATGTACCCCATAAATGTTTAACTTTGCCGCACTATACAATCAACTTTCTTAACACGAAATGCATTAGGGATCTCAGGAAGTGGATCTCCAGTTCAGGAAATCTGATTTCCAGATCATGTCATATGCCCGTCCCACAGTATTTTTTTTTCTGGATTGGTTATGGGAGATTCCAATTCTCAGCCTAGCACACTTGACTGCACAGTTAAAAAGTATATTTGAGGCATTTTGGTTATTTTCTGTATTTTACAGTCATTCTCGTTTCTTGCTAGTATATTATCACTTCTATACTTCAATAAACTAGCTTTCGGTCGTGATTCATTGTCATAAAATCAATCACAATAGCCCAATGTAAGTACACAAATATAAACAAAAGTACTCCTGTAATCCAGAAAAGCACAAACAGCAACTGGCCTACCCCTTTGAAGAAAGCATATGGGTTGGGAATGGGGAAAATGTTGCTCTCCTCCCTTTTCCTGCTAGCAGTGTAGTCTCATGGCTTCCAGTTACTAATATGAAAAATATCTAATTGGGTACCACTACTTTGTTAGCCCCATAGAAAAGGATCGCTTAAATGAAATGTAGGCTGTATGACATTATCTTGGAGGGCCATATGACACTGAAGGGCCTGATGGTCAGCTAATTTGAAGAAGCAAGGGCTAAAGAAGTAAGTGAGCTCCAGCCAGCTAATTAGCAATGAACATGGGAAGGTTTAAGACCACCTCATGGACCACCACAGACCCGTTTGAGAATCACTAATATACTATCACAACTGAGTCCCATATTTCTGTTGCTAAGTGAAACATTTGTTAAATGAATTTTGCCCCATTTTAAAAACTTTTCTTGCTACATTTGTTAAGAGACTCATTGCACTTATTAACATGGTTGTTAAGTGAATCTGGCTTCCCCATTGACTTTGCGTGTGAGCAGGTTTCCAAAGGTGATTATATGACCCCAGGACATGGCAATGGTCATAAATATGAGTCGGTTGCCAAGTGCCCGAATTTGGTCCATGGGCATGCTGTGATAGTCGTAAGTATGAAAAAAACGGTCATAAGTCACTTTTTCCAGTGTTGTTGTAACTTTGAACAGTCACTAAATGAACTATTGTAAGTCGAGGACAAGCTGAAAGGCACCAGGTTAGGGAAGTCTGTCTAAGGCAGTGATTCTCAACCTGTGGGTTGGGACCCCATTTGGGGTCGAACGACCATTTCACGGGGGTTGCCAAACAACACAGTCCGCCATTTTTTCCCCCTTTTCCTTAGCTGTGCTACTCCCTTTTATTCTATTGGCTTTCAAAAGCCAATAGGAATTGTCCAGGCTGTCTCTGCCCTGCTAAGCCCGCCAAAAGTCCCATTCTGCAAACGGTGCTGCACCAGTTGAGTAGTCCTTGACTTAGGACCGGTTGAGTAGTCCTCGACTTACGACCGGTTGGGGGGTCGCGGCATTAAAAAGGTTGAGAACCACTGGTCTAAGGCATGATATCTATATTCTACATTTCAATATACAGTGCTTTTGCTACAGAACTTTGTCCCTCTTATCATGGGATTCCAAAAGCAACATATATTTATTAAATTTAAATTTATATATTTATTAAATTTATATCTCACTATCAAGCGACTGGCAGCATATACACAGACCAACCATATAAATCAGCTACAGGAAACCTAATTTAGGGCCTGTGTGTTATAATTCTTTGAATCACTAGTACTGGCCACAGAATCAGCATTATAAATATATTACTTATATAACATAGAGCCCAAACTAAGCAGAAGAAATCTTTTAGAGATATTCATACCATAACAGTAATATAAAAAATTATCCCCAAGATCTATTCAAACAAAAGCCGAAAACACTAATGGGATCATAGTGGCACACAGCAGCTGTTAGAAGAAGCTAATTAAACATTCCAAATTCTCAGTTCTGCACATACTCACACACCAGGGATTTTAATACTATTCCAAGTAATTATGATACTGGAACATTCTTAGTAAAATCCAGCTTGTCTAATAGTATGTTCAAAATAAAAGTCCCACGAGCAGCATTTTAGGTCTTACATACCTCTTAAGAGAACCACTTGCTAAATAAGAATCAGGAGAAAAGCTTTTTCCTTCACTTTTAAGGTCAGAGACACAAGAAAAAGAAAGAACTCTGGAGTATTGTCCTTCTATTTCCATTGCGGCCTCTAAGCTCTCAGTAAGCGAAGAAGGCACGGAGTGAATGCTGGAGTCATCATCCATTGTTCATGCTTCTCCCTGGAAAAATAAAAACATGCAGCATACATTTTTCCATATGTTTGTTTTTCTGAATTATCAGAACTAAATCTTACCTATTAAAGCAGAATGTGATAGATTTCCCACAAGGACTTAGAAATATGTCAAGACGCAATAAGTTTTCAGATCAGCTGAGCATCTGAGTACACCAGAATCCCAAAACTATCAACTAAATTTACTGCGTAGGCTGAAACATAATATTAAATTAGCTGTAGATTAATATTTACAGTTGTTTTCCTGATGTATTGCAGTAAAATCTCTTCATTCACATCCCATTATCAAGTTAGCTGAGTAATGCAGATTATAGTTCAACATATTGCATCTCAATGGCATTATGCTAGGGAAAACCAAAACTAGTCATAATAATTATAAGATAGATGCTGAGCTCTTACGTGTTTCCTTCTTTTCTTTTTACATAGCAATGAGATTGAAAGCATTTGTTTCCTTTTTAATTAATCAGTAGAGCATCAATTCACAGAGTTTACGTATTTTGCTATGCCATTGTGCAGCTTTGTTTTTCCTTTGGGATTAGTGTGATTTTTATTCAGTTTATATCCTGACTTTCTGTCATAAATGAATAAAGTTAGAGCCCAGCTAATTTTACCTTAAATCAACTATGATTCAACAAACCAACCCTTAATATTATGTATGAACTGGATCAGCAAGTGCAACAGATGCAAGTTTTTCATAATGCCATAATTCAGTATTTATTTACATTATGTTACTGAGGTAGATATCACATTCTGGGGAGGAGCTCCTGGAATGTCTCCATTATCAAAGGTTATGATAACACCTACAAAAAAGGGGGCTTCCTCAGTGGTTCCTCAAGTTGAGAAACTCTCTCCTGGATCAGTTTTGTCAGGTTTCTACCTTACTATCTTTTATGTCCCTAAGAGTCTCTTTCACCTTTCTCAAATTTGTTCGTTATAAATTTAATCTTGCTGGTACGTTTTCCTCTGTTCTTGGGATTATTACCTATTAATTTCTTATGAATTTTTAAAATGTATGGTCTATTTTTATTCTTTCTTATAAATCCCTTGATTGACAGGAAATTTCAAATAACTTCAATAAATGCATAAAGAATAGATTGTCATGATTCTGCTTTTGTAAATTTGAACAAACTATGAAAAGCAGTAGTAATAGTCCTATAAATATTTTCAAGTAGGGATGTACATATAGAAGTGGCATTATTTTTAGAGAGACAGCAATTCTAAGGGAACTCGCAAATGGAATTAAAAGACACATCTTCTACCAGTTCCATCTTATGCTGATTTTCCATCATCAGTTTAAATGAAATCCCAGCATGAAAGGGATAAGGGACAGTGGAGTACCCTTGCTTTTGTTTCAAGCGTCTGTTCATATTTCCTTTCCCAATTAATTTTAATCAGAACAAAAATATTTACATAGGCTTCAAACTGATATACTCTTAACTAATGGGCCTCATTTTGGAATCTTTCCAGGCAGTGACTCTATGATACTGAAAACCTGTGTGTGCCTTTTAACAACTAGAAATTTCAGATTCATAGATGTAACTGCCCACCTTCACTGACATAGGATTTCAGCTCAGCTGTCAATTCAGAGCCCAAGAGCCAGACCACTACTATATGTACTAACAGTTATATTTGACAGATCACACACATTTGTACCAGAATGTCTCTGTACCAGAACAAATATTTGATCAGAAAAGTATATTCTTCCAGATAGTTTATTAAAACTACCTTCTTAAATTAGCATTAAATTGGGTCGATTGTAAGATAATTCAAAATTCACTGCTAACAGTGAACACTTACTTATAAGGCCTTTTATTATTTAAGAAAATGGAGTGTTAGGTTAAAAATGACATCTATTTAAAAAACTTTAGTGACTTTCAGTACTATTGTAACACTCTCTAAATATCCAGTCAGCATAGCTGTTGCAAGACCATATGGGTAATGAAGTTCAAAGCAAGGTAATTTTTCTCCTTGTTTATATTCAGAGATTAATCTGAGTTTCAGATAACAGACGCTATATTTTGAGCCATGATTCTATTCATCATATCTATAAAGAAGTACTCCTTACTCCATACAGCGATTTCTAGGAAATGTATTTCGGTGAATCTGATTGTTAATCTGAGGTTTTTGAAAAGTGGAAACTGCCAGAAGGCTGGACCTTTCCAAAAGATGGAGACAGTCTATTACACTTTTGTCCAACCCAATGCATATACCGATGCACAGGATCCCCACTCCCGTCATCACTAGTCATTATTTCCTCGGGTGAATCGGGAGTCACGGAACTTGTAGTCCAAGACAATTGAAGGGCAAATACCTACCCACTCCGTAAAGCAACAAGCGAGCACCGGTGCTGCAATAATTCCTGCGGTGGACAAATCCCGAAACTCACTTTAGAAGTCGGACATGCAAAACAAAAGTACCTGGGACAAAAGCGCTGTTCCTCTAACCTTCGCACAGGGCAATGTGACAGCGGCGTATGCTGCAAAGCGCCGATCCTTTCACAACTATCACACTTTCTTCCGTGGAATAAACTGCAGCCGCATATCCGCCGCCGCTCCGTAATTCCCGCGCAGAACCGGCACTAGGTTACTGCGCGTGCTCAGAGGAAGAGGGGATCATGACGTATCACGTTCTAACTGGACACGAGAGCTTCCATAGAAGCTTTTCCCCTTTTCTCGCTTCAGGGGCGTCTTCCGCCTGTGGGAGTTTCCCGAGTGGAGGCGGTCGCGGGTGAAGAGTCGCGTGACCCGCTGTGTTACCTTTGAAACTAAGTGGTTTCTAGAGGCGCTTCCCTCCGCTGATCAATTAAATTCCGGCGGTTCCACGAGGTTTCTGCAAAGAAGGGATTTGTCGGTTTCGCACTAGAGAGAATTGCAGTCAGATGGTGTTTGGTGGGATCCCAGCCGGTTTGCTTTGTTAGTAGAAGGTGCAAGTTGGGTTAGTTCAGATCACCGTTCATTTATACGAACACGGGACTAAGTTTATCCAGCTTTACACTGTTTGCTCAAAGTGGAAATCATAGGTAGGATTAATGCTTCGGAGTATAGGCAGTCCTCGACTTACGACCACAGCTGAGCCCAGAATTTATGTTGATAAGTGAAAAACTTGTTAAGTGAGCTTTGCCCCATTTTACGACTTTCCTTGCTACATGTATTAATACAGTGTTTCCCAAACTTGACAATTTTAAGGTATGTGGACTTCAACTCCCAGAATTCCACAGGCAGCGTTGCTGGCTGTGGAATTCTGGGAGTTGAAGTCCTCATGCCTTAAAATTGTCAAGTTTGGGAAACACTGTATTAAGAGAATCACTGCAGTTATAAAATTAGTAACATAGTTGTTAAGTGAATCTGGTTTCCCCATTGACTTTGCTGGTCAGAAGATAGCAAACTAAGATCACATGACCTCGGACACAGCAACTGTCATAACTAGGAACCAGTTGTCAAGCATCTGAATGCAAATTATGGGACCATGGGAATGCTGCAACAGTTGTAAGTGTGAAAAATGGTCATAAGTCAATTTTTTTCAGTGCCATTGTAACTTTGAACGGTCACTAAACAAACTGTTGTAAGTCGAGGTCTACCTGTATGCATGCTGAGCTGACCCTAGTATAGGTTCATGTTCTCTGTAGAAAATTATGACATAAAAGATGCATAGCTGGCCATGGATCATGCAATTGTACAATGTAAGTCCCTGCATTCGCTGATGGAGATGGAGTGATTGAATTCCAGATACAGTGAGTGAGTTCCCAAAGCATAACAGCAGATAATGATGTTTGTTTGCTTTTAGCTTGGCTTCCTATGAGTCCAGCTGTTAATTTCAGCTGTATATTGTACCATGGTTTACAGCTTTCAGTGCTGAGTGTCTGTGTTTGTACAATACACTAGGCTAAAACATGATTGAGAATCAATGTGGATGTGTGAAGCCAACCAGGAAAGTTAGATTATGGAAACCCATGGTTTGAACCATGGCTTATTAGTGAATATAGCAAATTAGATTTATTCAGGGAGGTTGAAGCAAATGATGCACTGAGTCTTTTTTGCTTGTCTTTGCTTTATTGAACCCAAGCCTGTTTTTCTTGAGTCCTTTGATTTTTAGAATCCTAGGGTACAAAGAAAAAATATCTGCTGCAAACTCTGCGTGTTGTCAGGAAGGGCATCCAACTAGTAAACACTCAGCTCCATCTAGTCACCCCGATTCTACCCTGAATTAAGGGATTATAGGATCATGAAAAGGAGTTTTTGTCTTTTAGACTTAATTTTGTCTACTTCTCTTTTGCCATACCAAATGGGATTAAAACTATATCTTACTGAAAAAATATAAAAGGTATTATCCAGGTCCCATTTATTTGAGGGCTACATGGAGCAACACTCAAGAACCAGTGATGCATTGCAGGCCCTCCAAATATCTACATAGTTTTAAAACAATACCAAACAATATTTCATAGTATTGTGTGCAATCAACAAGTAGTTGTCCTTTCAATTTTTTTAAGTAACATGTTATAGATGGGCATTGTATCCACGGGTGAGGAACAAGTAGCTCTCCAGAGGTTGCAAAACTATAACTTGCAGCAGCCCTAGGCAACATAATTATTGTTGAGGCTTAGAGCTGTCATGCATTTAAATATAGAGAGGGAAAAGTTCCCCAACCCTTAATTGGTAAAAAATTCTTCTGAGCAAGCCTGTGCATAGGAATTATTTTGTCAAATGAGTATTCAGTCTCATATTTCATCTAGATAAGTAATCTTTTTCAAGTGAGCAGTTTGCCAATATAAGCATATCAACAGATGGAAGCAGCTAGTTCTCATGAAAAACTGGTAAAAACTTGTGTAAACTCTCAAGCTGCAATTAATAACATCTCTGGTAGGTTGAAGACAGAGTTCCCCAACTTGGGGAGCGAGATAGGAAGATTCCGCACAAATGGCGGACAAACTCAAGGCCCGGTAGTGGGCCACAGCCCGGGAGTTGGGGACTCCTGGTTAAGAGATTGCATTTATGCACTTTGCTACATGCCTTAATGTGGATTATTTGATTTTAATTTATTGTGGTTTATAAACACAATCTTGGTTTGTAGCATAATGCATGTCTTTTCAAACTGTTCTGAGAACTTGATAGGGCTCTTTGACAGACTAAGATTTTAACAGAAAGTTCACTCAAAGTAAGCCGGTTTGCTATCAATAGAGCCAGTGGTGAGACTCAACCAGTTCACACCAGTTTGGCAGAACCGGTAGCTATATTTTTTTTTTTTTTGCCCAGGCCCAAAATGGACTTTCAGAAGTGGCACCCACACGGAGAACTGGTTGTTCACATATTTGAATCCCACCACTGAATAGAGCCTTGTCTCTTCATTATGGCTTCTAGGAATTTGGGTTTGATAACTAATTGGTTCCACAATCTACCGTGTTTCCCGGAAAATAAGACCCAGTCTTATATTTTTTTTGCCTCCAAAAGAGATACCAGGTCTTATTTTCAGGGGATGTCTTACCCGCTTACCTTAGGACTGCCGTAGCCAGGCATTCCACACCCCAACATCTGTTGCACCGTTGCCCAAGTTCTTCTGCGGCTGCTTGCGGGCACACACCATGTGCATTGCACCAATGCCACCGCAATGTGTGGCTCATGCCGATTGCGCTGGTGCTGCACTCATGGCAGGAGGCCATGTGGCACGTTGCACAGTGGCAGTGGCACTGGTGCAATGTGATGCATGGCCTGCCACGAGTGGTGACATAGGAGCGATCGGTGCGACAAGTCACGCAACCTGCCATGAGCGGTGGCATTGGTGTGATGAGCCATGTGCCTCCTGCCATGAACAGTGGCACCAGCGTGATGCGCCACATGGTGTGCAGCTACAAGCGGCCACAGAACTCGGGCAGTGGCACAACAGGTGTCAGGCCGTGGGAAGCCTGGCTGCAGTGGTTCTAAGGTAAGCACATGCGGGATAAGATTTTTATGCATGCACCTCACCCCAAAACTAGGGTTTATTTGGGGGGTAGGCTTATATTAGGCGCACATGTAGAAATCAAGCTACGGATTATTTTGGGGATAGATCTTATTTTGGGGGAAACAGAGTAAAAAGTTGGAAGACCTCTGGCACAATGTGTATGGGAGGCAACTGATTTAATTTAATAAGACCATCTTTAGATAAAGCATGCTTTAGTACACTGCGCAAAGCCAGCCAGCACAATAAAATATTCTGAGCTCTGCTAATTTTGATGGGAGTATTGTTACCGCTTGGATGACCTAAATGTTCTAGAGCATATCTTCCAGGAATGAGGAGTAGAATGGTGTACTTCAGAAAGTTGTTGAGACTCTAAAGTCCCATAGCTACACCAGTGGATTCCCTGGATTCTTTATATTCTCTCAGTTGTTTATTTTCTATTGCTTTCAGTGGAAGTAAAAACTGTTAAAAAAAGTTTTTAAAAAGTATTCAGAAAGAACCAAAAAAAAGCAATACCCTCTCCCAGCTTATCTAATTGATGTGAGAAAGTGTTTGCCACTTGCACTCCCTTTGTATCTCTTGTTTACCATTGTGCTGTGAATGATCCAAAACTTTCCAATTTCCAGGGAGCAGAACTGATTATTTGATCATGAATCTTTTTATCTTGAAAGTTTTCAAAATACGAATTCTGGCTTCTGGCGCACTGATTTACAAGGAAGGCTGAAGAAAACTTTTATCCTAATAATGAAGTTAACTGTCCTCTTGCCACAACAGCAAGTAAAATAAGTTGCTCAACTCAGAAAACCTTTTTTTTTACAGTTAAATAGATGCTTTTGCTTTTAAGAGTGTAAGGCAATCTATCTCTCTTTCTTCTTTTTCAGTTTTTAAGTTGCCATGGTTAAATAAATCTGTACTCAGGATAACTGATTACCATATGCAGATTTTTCTGCACTGACAGCTTCTTTCTCTCCCCCCCCATGTTGGTCTGCTTTTTATTCACCTTTCTTCTCTCTCGCTCTCTCTCTCTCTCTCTCTCTCTCTCTCTCTCTCTCTCTCTCTCTCTCCCTCCCTCCCTCCCTCCCTCCCTCCCCCCCTCCCCCCCTCTCTCTCTTTCTGCATGACGAAGCCAAAACATCTCCCAAACAAAGATTCCAGGTAATTGCTTCAGGCATAATCGGGGAGCGGAAAGGAAATGCCCTGATAAAGATCTTAACTATAGCTGGTTCCTTTTACGCCCTTCTCTGGCTCAGTTTTTTAAAGTTCCTCTGGATGATGAATCCATAGTGGATTAGCAATGGCCAGCGGTGCAATGGATGCGTTGAACTTTTGTTGCTCTTTGACATTAAAAAAAAATCACCAGGGGGGAGAACATATGGACAGAAATGCTGCCTTCCAGCTGATATATTCTCTTCAAGCCAGCAGATCCCGTGTGTCTGCTAAGGAGCAGTGTGCTGGAGTTGGATTTAGTAGAAAAGAAGATGTTGGTAGTGGTCGGGATCTTGGTAGAAGGCAGAGATCAGAGGTAAGCAAACTGTTTCAGTGTTCTTGTTGGGTTTGAAAATGTTTCCTTTTTCAGCCTTAATGCTAAGAGGAAGCGGCATCAAGGATGCCTTAGATATGCTTCATGGATCCCTGTACTTAATTTGCATTAGGAATGCCTGATTTGTAAACAATACTTTGTCACGGATTCTTCTCAGCTTTTCAAACAAAAGGAAGCAGTCAAGTTAGCTGGTTTTGTGACATCATGCTTGGTGCAAAAATTGGATGCCAAGCCTTACTGTATACGTACCAAAACCACCTTTTTCTTAAATGGTTGGATATGCTATGGATAATGCTGTATTTGGATGTATTATAGAAGGTATGTTTTGATTGTAGTTCAAATGTTAGAAATTGTGTTTAAAATAACAGTGTTTTTTAACTATGACTTTAGAATAGAAGCTGCAAATGCTAGATAATTAAAAACAGTATTTAGCCTGGCTGTTTTGCAGCCAAGGAATAAGGTAATAAATTTTATTGCACTAATCAGACTCAAGATGTTCTCTGTGTTAATTGGGTTAAAAATTGCAGTACTTATTAGAAATTCTAATTTCACAATGCAGCACTGACAATAAGCCCAGCCAGTGAATTATTCACATCTTTAATTTGCTCACTTAATGACAGTATGCTGTAATCAGAGTGCAGCGAAGGCTTCCTATGCATTATGTATGATGCTCAGGACTTTAATGCAGGACATTATGAAGCTCTCAGTGGTTCAGTAATTAGTTTTCCACAAGGCAGGACTTGGATATTCACAGATAAAAGTTCTAATACTGAAAAATAGTAGTAATAGATAAAACAAACTAACAAAAAGCAAAGGAAAAAATACAGTATTTGTTTTTTGCAGACACCTGGTTTAAATCTTACAAAATCTGAAGCAAAAAGAATGGAATAGACCACACCTTCTAGCACAGGCATGTCAAACTGCCGGCCCACGGGCCGGATGCATCACGAAACTGCGCCTACCCCATTGCCGGCAATGGGGAAAAAGTTGTGATACGTTGCGCGAAGTCATGTGACGTTGCGAGTTTGACATGCCTGTTCTAGCATGACAGTAACACAGAAAGTTGCCTCTGGCTTACTTTCCTCTTTTTGATTATGAAGTAGATGGCAGCATCAATTTGTGAATTGTATTTGGGGGTGGGGAGGCTTGCAATGGCAAGTAGTAATTTTTGCAAAGCTTTGCATTCAGTATTAAAAAAATTACAGCTGTGTCTGAAGTTTAAGTTGATATTTAACTTAGAAGAAGAACGAAACTCCTAAGCCAATCAGACTTGGTTTCATTGGTCAGTTGCAACAGTCCCAATGTCATCTTCACATCATAGGCCTCGTGGCGAATGGAAAGCTACCCTTATAAAAATGGCAGGTCTAGTATTTTTCCACTGCATTTCAGGAAACTGCAATGAACTACTATTGCTTGAGGGTCTTCTTGAATTCACAACTACTGCTGGATGGGGAAGGGGGAAACTAATCAGGAGGACCTTTGCCTAGTTCTGGCTGATGTACTATTTGTAGCCTTTCTCGGGATTGATGGATCTCACATTAGTTCATGGCTTCATCATTACATGTTGAGACTGCCGTGATACTACATATAATACATGCACATATTGCAAATAGGAAGTCTGCGTAGAAATAAAATGCAATGGCCTGTTCAGTCACTAAGTGTTAGGAGCATATACCATGAAAGTGATAGGCCTGCACTGGTTGTCAGTAAGTGTACGTAGCTGTTTTTGATCTATATAAGCCCTGAATGCCTTGGTGACTAAGTATTAGCAGGACTTCCCTGTCCTATCTGACATGATTCGTCCTCTACAGTTGTCTCAATAGGCTGCTGACAGTGATTTTAATTAGGACCCCAATTTTATGGAACAACCTTTTGGCAAATTGGATTGGTCCCATCTATTGTGTTAGCGCGTTGTGTGAACAAGAACATCATATTTAAGCTGTAACATGGTTTACTTGGGCCGGTATTATCTGAATGAAACAATTGTGATTGTTTAGAGCAAGGCTTTTTAACCAGTGGTATGGGTATCACCTGTGGCACCTGGTAGGTGGTACACGACCATCCTAGAAAAATGGTAGTGGGGGAGGGGAATGAGCTGAACCGGTGGCAGCACCACACAAGCCTGAGTGAGAGATGGCTGGAGCTGCAGGGCTGTCAGGGCTCAGTGGAAGCGCCAGGATCAGCGCTTCTTCGGGGTTGTCACGGCTCAGTGGAAGCTCCAGGATCAACGCCAGTCTCCAGCTGGAGCTCGGTGCTGATCCTGGCACTTCTGCCGAGCCCTGAAGAAGTGCTGATCAGCTGGAATGTTGCAGCATCTCCAGGGTCTTGTGATTTACATTCAGATGCTTGGCAACTGATTCATATTTATGACGGTCACAGTGTCCCAGGGTCATGTGAAGTGACCAAAATTGCTGCAACCACCCAGCAGACGGGGGGAATAAAAACCAAACACCTCCCCACTCCACCCCCGCTGCCAATCCTCAACAGAAATGCTCACAACAATGAAAATCTCAGACAGGAGAAAGAGCGGGGCTGGGAAGGCAGGCAGGTGTCTTGCTCGGCTGTGGCTTGGGGAACACTTTTTTCAGTGCCATTGTAACTTCGAACAGTCACTAAGTGAACAGTTATAAGTCAAGGACTACCTGTACTTTATCACTTTTTTCCTTTTTTTTTTTGGTCATCAAGTTTTTGACACCTTGCTGGGTGACTGGTGGTACTCGGATATTGCCATATCCTAAAAGTGGTATAATGGGTGAAAAGGTTGAAAAGCCCTGGTTTAGACCTGTGGTTAGAATGCAGTATTGCAGGCTAATTCTGCCGACTGCTAGTAATTCGAGTTTCACCGCCTCAGCGTTGACTCAGCCTTCCATCCTTGCAAGGTCAGTAAAATAAGGACCCAGATTGTTGGGAGCAATGTGCTGACTCTGTAAACCATCCAAAGAGTAGCTGTAAAACACTGAAGCAGGATCTTAGTCTAAGTGTTATTGCTATTGCTACATTTTGCTAGTTATTTGTTTAACTTCTATCCTGCCTTTATTATTTTTACTAATAAGGCAGCAAACCTATCCAATATACCTTCCTCTTCTCCCCACAACAACAGCCCTGTGAGGAAGGTTGGGATGAAACAGAGTAACTGGCCCAAGCTTTCATGGCTAAGATGGGACTTGAACTCACAATCTCCTGCTTTCTAGTTCGGTACCTTAACCACTAGACCAAGCTGGCTCTCTCAGGGCTTAATGTGTTAGGCAAGTCCAGCCATTTCTGGGTCCCACAGTTCACAAATCAGCAGTCTTTGGCTATACAAGTGGTCCTTTAGAATGAGAATTTCCATTGCTAAGCAATGTGGTCATAAAGCTTGATATCACATAACCACGTTACTTAACAATAGTAGTCCCATTGCTGTTGTGAAGAAAATTCTTAAGCAAAACCTTAGGTGAGCACCCACCCCAATCCAAGCCATTCTGGGCTTGATCCCTCTCAGCACCGAGCCTTGGTTCTTCCAAGGTAAGAAACAGCCTTTCCTTCACATTCCCTCAACTGTCTTATTTTCCCTCACCTCTTTTGGCTGCCCTGCACCCTGCCTTATAGAGCACAAAGCAACCCCAAAACCATGACAGCTGCTTGTCATGCTGTGGCTCAGTGATTTTTTTTAGCATATTGTGGCAGCAAGAAGCCCTGAGCTGCGGTGCAGTATGAAGCTGCAGCTCTCCATGGAAGTCTCAGCTGCCCCAGCTTGGCCCAGCAGCACGATGTAAAAGCCACAGCATCCCAGATACTTCCAGGGGTGTGGCGGAAAGTCCAGCCGGAGTCTCCCTTGCCGTCTTGCACTCTGTGGCCCCTGCTGCTGATGCTGACTTTTACTATCTTCCTCCCACTGCTGATGAGGAGCAGTTGGCCCCTAGGAGGCAGAAGGGCATTTCTCAGTGCAGAGACAGAGCTGGGATTGAAAAGGCCTGGAAATAGTGGCAGCTGACTGAGAGTGCGGAGGGCCCTGAGCCTCTACTTTGTCACCATCCCTGCCTTGCTGCTGAGCAGTGCTGCTGTGCAGATGGGGTAGGGCATTTGTGGGAGGGAGAGGCAGGTGGGGGCAATTGAAGTGGCACATGGTTTCAAGTGTGGTGGGCTGCCAGGCACCAGAATTTTGATCATATGACCATGGAGCATTGCAGTGATACCATGTTTCCCTGAAAATAAGACCCAGTCTTACATTTTTTTGCTTCCAAAAGAGGCATTAGGACTTATTTTCAGGAAATGTCTTACCTGCTTACATTAGGACCATTGCAGCCAGGCCTCCCATACCCCGACACCTGTGGCCGCTTGCAGCAGGATGCCACATAGTACATCATGCCAGTGCCACCACTTGTAGCAGGTTGCCATGTGTGCATCATGCCGTCACAGCATGAGTGGCAGCATCAGCATGCCATGTTATGTAGCCTCTGCCGCGAGCGGCTGCCAGCAACCAGAAGTGTGCCGACGGTCATGCAGGCTCCTGATGGATGGGGCTATTGCTGCTGGTGCCACAACCACGTGGCAGCACAGGTGTTGGGGCATAGGAGGCCTGGCTGCGGAGGCCCTGAGGTAAACGGGTGTGGTGCGCTTGGGGCAACTCCAAACCCCCACCCCTGCCGTAGCTTGATCTTTACGTGTGTACCTCGTCCCACCTTGTACAACCAGATGGTGGGATGGAGTGAGCTGGTTCTTAACTAGGGTTTATTTTGGGGGTAGGCCTTATATTAGGTGCACACGTAAAAATCAAGCTAGGGCTTATTTTTGGGATAGGTCTCATTTTCAGGGAAAGAAGTAACTGCGGGATTATGTCGTAAATCCCTTCATTCAGTGCCACTTTGATTTTGACTTGTAAGTTGAGGACTACCTGTATTGTTTAACTTCTCTTCGTTCTGCCCCCCACCCCATCCCATGAAAAGCAGCTTTGAATCACAGAAATCTTGGCTAAAAGAATAGAATATTGAGGAACTGCTTAATGTTTACTCATTCTGCAGTTCCTCTCAAGCTGCTATTGCTTCTAAGAGGAGACGTAACAGTCATCCTGTGCTACTACAATTTTGGGTACAAAGTAGAGAACAGTAACCAAATTATGTATACCACAAAGGAAAAAAATGGCTGCCTGCCCAGCCAAAATTGTGTACTGGAACTGGTTTCTGCTTTCATTTCTGATTCATTGTCATCTGAAGCACTTAGCTTTATCTGACTGGTTCTATATTACAATTGACTTCAAATTGATTTGAAGGGTTTTGAAGACACACACACTTTTACCCTATTACACATTTGAATCAGATCTGTGTTGATTTGTTAATTAGTGCTTACCTCTAATTTCAAAAGATTTCTGTGCTTTATACTTGTGTTGCATTTGAGTGAATTAAATCTCTTTAAATGTAAGAATAACACATTTTAGAGCTAATCTAATTATTTATTGGTTTAAGAAAATAAAATACTGAATGCAGATATAACTACTAAAAGTTTTAGAATGCAAGGCAAGGGTTTATCTAACAATACTTGTTTCTAGAATTCGATTGTTATAGTTGTGCTTGTTATATTTTAATTTCAATAATAGCTTTGCTTTATATATGTAGAAATCCTTGGCTTTTTTAAAAAATAATATTTGTATCTTTGTTCTCTTGAGATGTTATTGCTTCTCATGATGGCTTTTTTTAAATCATTTTCTTTTCTAAAGAATGGATTTGCCCTTGGGGACTGCTTTTAGAAAGTCCTGGGAAATTGCTAGCATTTCTTTCTATTGCTATTAATTTGAAAGAAATATTCCTTATTTATGAAATATTTCATGCATATCCAGAAGTGAGATTCTGTGATACCATATTATTAGTTCATCCTGATTTTAGTGAAAATAGTAGGGAAGTTGTGTATTTGGATTACTGTCCCTGTATGGAGAAATAAGAGATGATACATTTTATACCTGTACATGTGTGGATTTTGCATGTTAAATGCATGTTGCATGTTCATAAGAAAGCAAAGTCATAACACTTCTGTATTGCTCCCTAGAAAAATATAGGGGCCTATTTATGAAGTCACCAATATATGAGCTTAACTCCAAGAAACTTCCCTATTGGATGAGATGGCAGTGGGGGTAGTTTTCCAATTTGAGTATTCTCGCCTTAAAAATAAAGAATGTGCTAACTTTGCTACAATTTAGGTGCATCCCAAAATAATTCTTATTCAGCTAAATCTTCATAAGCCCACTGTGCTGCTGTCTGATTAATTATGACAACTATTCTATTATATCTTTCATTATATGTAGCATTTATATATAGTGAAATGTGTCATTATTTCTGTACTATGTCTACAAAGGTATTCCCTGGCAGGCAGTATAGGAATCTTTTAAATCAATCAAAAGAAGCAAATAAAATGCAACTGCACCCTTGATGTATATTGTGTTCTAGAGATGCATAGGCCTTATTGGTTGGGTTGGATTGGATTGGATTTGTATAGCTATCTATCTCACACAAATGACTCTGGATGGTACACAAGACTTAATACCACAGAAAACCACAACACACAATCCCTAGCACTCAAGGATACCTAGCAACCCCCACACCACAGGAGACATCATCTAACCTCCTGACTCAAATGCCTGGGGAATCAATCAAAAGGCTAACAGAGTTGGGGGCCATCCAAATGGATATGATTGGGGGAGGGAGTTGTTCCATAGGGTAGATCAGTGGGTCGGGACCCCATTTGGGGTCGAACGACCATTTCACGGGGGTCGCCAAACAACGCAGTCTGCCATTTTTTCCCCCTTTTCCTTAGCTATGTTACTCCTTTTTATTCTATTGGCTTTTAAAAGCCAATAGAATAGACTCTCTTGAATAGAGTCTAATTCTATTGGCTTTCAAAAGCCAATAGGAATTGTCCAGGCTGTCTCTGCCCTGCTGAGCCCACCAAAAGTCCCATTCTGCAAACGGTGCTGCACCAGTTGAGTAGTCCTCGACTTACAACTGGTTGAGTAGTCCTCGACGTACGACCAGTTGGGGGTCGCGGCATTAAAAAGGTTGAGAACCACTGGGGTAGATGCTGCCACTGGGAAGCCATGGCTCCAGGGCTCATCAAGATGGCATGATTGGATAGAAGAAGCCCTCTGGATCAGATCTCACGGAGGGAGAAAGGTGGTCAAGTTCCTGCTCCCATAGTTTATCATATAAAACTATAATTGTTGAATGGACTGATATGGGGTAAGATGGGCTGAGAGAGAGTTGTTGTCCCAAAGTCACCCAGCTGACCTTAGGCATGAATGCCAGATGGATGACTGGAAGAGGAAGAAGGAGCATTAGGTATATTCGCCACCTTGAGTTACTTATAAAAACAAGTTGGGATAAAAATAAATAAAATAAATAAACCAACGGTCTTCAAATTTCGGATATCTGAGGAACTCTTCTCAATGTGAAAAATCGGTGCCCTTAATAAATATTTGAACAAAATGTTACAATTAATATTGCAAAGATACATTTCATACAGCACAAACAGAAACTGTTTTGTTGAATCCCATGATTCCCTGGAACACAGTTTGAAGACCGCAGTGCTAAACTGTGATTTGTTTCACTGTGTTTTATTGGATAAAGTACAGTTACCTTGGCTCACCTAACATACGAAAACGTATCAATCATGGTGCCAAACATAGGCTTATACAACATTCTAAGCTTTAGATGTGCAAACCACACTGTAGCTTAGTACAAAGTGCAAAGCTCTTTTACTTAAAGGTATAAATGTTTTACTTTACAAGAAGTTAAATCAATGTAATCAATTATTAAAAATACTGATAAGCTGCATTGTGAATACATTTGATTTAAGGGTTAAGGCACAAGACTAGAAAACTCAGAGGTCTAGTTCTTCCTTACGCATGAAAGCCATCTTGGTGAGTGACCTTGACCCAGTCATTTACTCTCAGCCTAACCACCTTGGAGGATTGTTGTGGGAAAAATAGGAAGAGGAAATAATATTGTGTATATTTGTCTTGCATATAAAACAATAAAAGTGAGATTTAAAAAAAATCTAATAATGACTAAAATAAATTTATCATTTATCTGTACTTTCCTAGATCTTTAATGCTTTAATTTCTGTTAGTTTTTCTTAGACAACACAAATGTAAATTGTAGTTTAGATTCCTTAAAGGCCATAAAGTTCAGCTGAAATTCACAAAACCTGATGACCCAAAATTCAAATTAAACTTCTGGCATATGCATCCTAATCCTAAAGATAACCGAAACCCTTTTGACAACATCTTGAAGATATCCAATTTTTCTGGGTGTTCAATATAATCAAAGCATTTAAAACAGAGTAAATTATTTTAAAATAGGGTATTCTGTAGCAATCTGTGAGTTGGCTCTTTGCCTTATTGAAATTTGCTACATAGGGAACAATACTAAACGATCACAGGTGCTTGATGATGCAGAACAGGAAAGATTGTAAGAAAATATTTGATTGTGATGGTTCTAAAAAGCTCATTTTGGGGAGCAAAGAATATTTGGAAGTGAAGTGTTTTGCTAAAAAAAAAGAGAATTTAAAAAATTTCAGTTAAACTGTTTTAATTAGTAAATATGTTGCATTGCAATTTTCAAAAGTTCTTAGAAGTGAATATTTGTGTTAAAATTCTCCAATTCATTTCTTAGTCAAAAAGCAACCTTTGCCCTGGAAAGATTGGAAAAGTCTTCTAGCTTTTTGTGAGCATCACCTTTCTTGAGAGAGCCATTATATTCAATGATATTGTCAACCATTTCTCTGTCATGTTGAAGTGAACAGGGCGAAGGAATTAAATGAGAACATGGGAAAGGCACTTGCCCTCATTGGATTCATCCCTACATGATGGTTGACTTGTCTGAGAGTTCATATGATAGGATGCCACACCGTCTTTAGTTGTGGTGTATTGTCACCCACAGCTTCAGCCATCATGTAAATGTAGCATTATAGTACTGGATATGGAGTTCTATACCCATCTATGTTTCCATAAAGAAAAGGTGTCATATGTAAATGGTCTATTGCTGTCTGAAATAACTGAAACTTTCTGAAAAATTATGATCCAATTTGCCAAGTCAGGAATGAATGACTGCTTTTTCCTTTTTGTTATAGGAAACAATCTTCTTTTCTTGTTGCTGCTGGTCCTCTCCTCTGCAAAAAGAGCCTGGCTTCACCAATAGAAGTATTCTAAGGCTCTAATATAGTCAGTTGGGGAATCCCTTCAATGATAATCATAAGCCAAGAGCCAAATATGGCTTAAAACAGGTGTGTCCAACAAGCAGTCCAAGGGCCACATGCAGCCTTGAACACAGCTGATAATGAGGCCACACAAAATCATAAACATGTGATTTATATAAATTAACTATTTTTTCCCTGAAAATAAGATCTGGTCTTATTTATTTATTTTTTTGCCTCCAAAGGAGGCACCAGTTCTTATTTTCAGGGGGTGTCTTTTCCCCTCACCTTGTGCCAGTGGCACCGACAGCCCCAGCCAGCCAGCCCACTTCTTCTGCAGCCAATGGAGTAGCTTCATTCTGCAGCTGAGAATGGAGCTCCGGCCTGCATTTTGCAGTCAGAGGCTTTTCCGGAAGGCCTCTATAGCCAAGAACCAAGCTACAGATTGAATCCATAGTTCTTGGCTGCAGAGGCCTTTCGGAAAGGCCTCTGACTGCAAAATGCAGGCTCCGATGTAGCTCCAATGTAGTCTTATCATCTCATTCTCACACTATATTTCAAGTCTGTGATTTTCTTAGAGGAAAATTATCCTTTTTCACATAGATTACATCAGCAGAGAGATGAGGAAAGGAGGGATGTCTTTTCTTTAAAAGCTTAAGGAAATGGCTAATTTTTTTATTATTCCTGGCTGCAGATCACTCGCCTTTTTCTGGCCGAACTCACACTTTTTAGATTATACTGTATGTTAAACTCGTTATAAATGCTAATCTTGTATGTGTTCTAGAGACATGCCTGTATGTTGCTTCTTATGTATGTGTGTACTGCTTGTACTAGTAATTTATCCAAGCTTGGAGAGATAGGAATTTCTTGTCTATGCATTAATATAAACATATATACTATCTGAAAGCATAATATATTTATTGCCCTTTAAAACTCTTTGGTGTGTTTTATGAGTATGTATTTTCCTTATTGCTGGATGCTTGAATTTTGAAACACCTTTGTTTCTGAAGATGAACCCTTTTGTCCTTTTCTTCCTCAGCAACACTTAGCGACAGAAGTTCCAGGACTAATTGTAGTTGCAAGTTCATGTATTAATAAATGAATTAGAGAGAAATTAGATGGCCATCCATTGAGGTGTTGTAGTAATGGCTTCCTACACTGGGCAGGGAATTGGACTAGGTGAGCTCCAAGATTTATTTATGTTTATTTATGTATTACATTTTTATGCCGCCCATTTCACTTTAAAAAGCAGCCCTGGGCAGATTTTCTTGATGTACATTTTACATCTTACTGTCAGCTTCTGAAATGAACCTGGCTGAAGCCATCATTGTCGTTCTAAGTTACCACATAGTTGGGGGGAAGGGGGAAAGGAAAACGAAAGTACTGCTAGATAAAACATGGAGCAGTCCCATGGGAACCAAGGTCATTCCCGCAGGAAGGAGGAGCAAAGAAGTGTCACAGAGCCTGTCAATTGCTTTCACTGGGTAGCATGATCAATAGCATAGTAGAAGGAATTGTTACATTTAGTTTCATTGAATCCCTTGGAGAAAGTTTAGAGTTGGTTTCACTTTTGACCCTGCTGATATTATGTATCCAATAAACATGTGCTTTGAGGAAACTTCAAACCTTGGAGTTCAGCTTTATTGGGCTTCATTAGTCGGAATCTTGACACTTACATTTTATGATTCTATCATGGTTATAAGAAATGTAATGAATGGAGTTCCTGTGTTCTTGATTTAGTTATGTTTCTTTATCTCCTGCTTTAATTTTTCTAAATAAAGATCTTGGTATTATTTGGAGTGAATGTGTTGTGTCCCCAGCAAATATGGCTAGTTTTCCTTTACACTTTGATCACAGATGAAACACTTGGTTACATCACTGTAGCTTGAAGCCATTAGGTAGTTCTTGTATTTTTATTCTGTGATCAATGAGATGCCATAATAAAATAATCACACTAATATATCTGAAGAGCCAACAAAAATTTGGATAATGCCTCTGAATATATAATGACCTAAGAGGCTTTTAGATAAGATAATGTCTAGACTGGCGCTCTAAGCGTACTTTCTGTTATGGATGCATGCCAGTGATTTTTTAATAGGGCTGAAAGGTTATAGGAAAAGCAAATGTCTTCTACTTGTGGCTGGATAAATGCGACTTTTGCCTTTGAGGTTTTCCTGGGATACTTTCCTAGACTATGCCAAAGGATGTAAAAATGAGAAAGAAGGGTTTGCTCAAGATGAATTAAGGCTGGTTTTAATGGAAGATGTGCACATTCAGCTTTTTATTGAAAATACATTATTTGTGCTCTTGGGTATTTATTGAAAAGATACATCCTTTGATCAGCATCTTTAATAAAAGGCAGAGAAACAGTGGCTGACTTTGAATGTTACACTCACTCAATATTTGCCTGCTAAATAAACCACAATGGCTGGGTTTATCCAAACTGCTAAACAAAAGAGGGCAAGGAATAACACTGTCGGAGTTGCTTAATTAAAACTTCCAGGATCCCTTACCATTAGCAAGCTTCCTAAGGTTACTGTAAAGAATTAACCAATTTTTAGAAGACCTCTTCCAGTGCTAAACTGTAAAGCAATAGTTGGTCATGATTTCTATGCTAAAACAAAAGCAACTAAATTACATTATGATTTAGTGTACTGTAATGTAAGATAGAGAGGATTATTATACCAGTATAGATCAGGGACTTCTTAAGGCCAACAAATATGGCCAAATCATCATTTGCTTATAGAAGCAAGCTAGCCTGTAGAAACAGGAGGAAGTGGCCAAGTGTTTAAACACAGGAGCAGTAACTTATATATAGGCTTTGATATCTATGTTCAGTTAGGCATATGGCATTATCTTGGTATGCCATAAAGAAAGAAAATAGACCTATTGTATCTGTGAGTTTTCCTCTGAATAACGGGCTGGTTTTCTCGGCTAGCACTAAAGGTCACCAGCCAACAAATAGTAAGCTGGATGTCTGTCACAGAAAGGAATTCTTTTTACCTATATATAAAAGTGGGAACTGTAATTCAGTCAAAAGCTTGGCTCAGGTAGAGAGCAGGGATACAATACACAAGCAACAAATCCAATGGACTAGACAAGAGAATTCATAAGTTCAAACCCAGAGTTTAAACCTTGGCACAGGAAGGTAAACATCACAGAGCTGAGAATTGAAAAGTTATTCTCAGTATATGCTCCAAGGGAGTGACACCAATAAAACGGCCAGACTGAGCCTCCACCCAATACACAGCTGAGACATTTAACTCCTCAACATTGGTTGTTCTGCAAGCATGCTTCTTGGCAAGGGTCTCTAATCTATGGAGTTCCATGCTTTGTTGTTGAATCTTTATCACACACCTCTGGGTAGGATTGGATAACTGGCCTCAGTGTTTGAGTGGCTATTAGTGCTTGTGTGATGGCTGCATCGGACTTCGGTTTGGAAGAGGAGTTGGAACCCGGACCATCCAATGGGAATTTATTTATTTATTTATTTATGAGACTTATATACCACTTTAAGTGCAAGCACTCTCTAAGCGGTGTACACCAGTAAGCAATGTATATATATATATATTTACATTGCCCCCAACAATCTGGGTCCTCATTTTACCTACCTCGGAAGGATGGAAGGCTGAGTCAACCTTGAGCCGGTGAGATTTGAACTGCTGACCTGCTGAACACAGTCAGCTAAAGTGCCTGCAGTACTGCACTCTAACTGCTGCACCACCTTGGCTCTGTCATGGCATGCTCTCCCCCAAAACACCCAGAGAATCCAGGGGCTGAAGTTTGTCCAGCATTGGGAAGGGCAGCTGACCAATCAAATGGGAGCTACCTACTGGAGAGGAGCAGCTGTGGAGGACCAGCAGTGATGATGGGCTACAGATCGCCTCTGATGAAGAACAACTGCCGCCTCCACCCAATCTGCAGACGTGGAAAGTGGAGCAGAGGGAGGCACAGAGAAGGTCGGTGAGGTTGCTTGTGAGGAAGCAGCCCCATCCCTCCTTACAAGGAACAAGGATGGGGCGATTTAGACAGACACTGGGGGAAGTTATGTTTGTCGGAATTACCTGTTTGCTTTGACACACAGCTTCCCGGTTTTCATGGATGCTGCCTTGTGAATCTTGGATGCCTTCTTCTTATCATTTTTTTTATAAAAATGATAAAATCATACAAAATCTACTCAGACTCATGAGACTCAACTATTTAAAAAATGAATTTGGTTCTTTCAGTCTCTTAATTTTTAAAATAATCTAAAAATAACATGTTTCTGTAGGATAAAAATAACTGCTAATGTAATCTTATACCCAACTCCAACTTTTTTCAGATCTCAGAACCACATCTGATTATTCCTACTGAAAATCAGTGACATAATTTCCCATCTTTTTGAGACCAATAGATGAAAATAATAGTCCCATCCCTTAACTGGGTTTAGCACAGTTTAAAAAACAACAATTCTTTCCCTGCCTCTTCAAAATTTGAGAAAAGTCAGAGAATCCACCTTTTCCTTTAGATTGAAAGCAGCCCAATGTGTACAACAGATAATATACAGGGAAATATAGGGAAATAGCAAGAAATATGCCATTTGTCAGGTGATTATAGATCTGTCAAGACGTCATGTGGCTACGTTGGCTACATATAATCTGCCAAGCCAAGGTCTAACACTAAAATTGAGTAAGAAATTAAAGACATGAAATATAGTTAAATTCACTATTCCTTTCAATCCTTGCAAGCCATCCTCGTGTTTATGCCAATGCAGATAGTCCTCAATGTACAAATATTCTTTTGGTGATCACAATTATGACATTAAAAAAGTGACTTATAATCAGTCCTTGCACTTTTATGACCATTGCAGCATCTCCATGGTCAGGGGATCAAAACCTGGGCACCACGAGAGTTGCAGCATCCTGGAGTCATGTGATCATCATTTGCGGCCTTCCAAGCCAGCTTCCAACAAACAAAGTCAACGGGGAAAGATAGATTTGCTTAACAACCACATGATTCACTAAACAACTGCAGTGACTTGCTTAACAATTATGGCAAAAAAGAGGGAACATTGGAAGCAATTCACTTAACAATCGCCTTGCTTAGTAATGGAAATTTTAGTCTCAGTTGTAGTCGGGGATTACCTTCCTATATTACCTTTTGTTCTCCAAATTTCTCCTTTGTTTTTGGATAGCTCATCTACTTCATGCAAATATAAATACCTCTGTCTTTCTTTTCTTCTTAGCCCATTCACTCTTCCTTCACACTTGCATTGCAGTTTGACTATATTCTCCCTGTACGACCAAAACACCTTAATGCACTGGCACTTAACTTTAATATTTATATTGTATTCTGTGCACAGTCATCCACAATCCTATCTCTTCTCATTTTTAAAGTACCCCATTCTCTTTGTATTCAGTTTAGATTTATGTTACATTTATAATTCATCATTACAAAGTGGGCAGAAGCGCACATCATTTTGTGTTTTTCAATAAACAGTTCCTCGCAACAGAATATACAGAGTACAGCTCATTACTTTTCCAACTTTTGAACCTCTTCAAGTTTTCCAACCCATATTTTAGCAAATATTTTACTAAGATCACAAATCCAGCTTACTGTAGTTAATTGTCATTTGTGCATTCACTGGAGGCATTTGATCCATTTTCCTGTCAAATACATTTTTTCCTGGTATATGTTCCTTATTGCATCATACAGTCCATCTGACATTTGGTGTGACTCATTTGGGTTCTCAGCCAATAATAAGACATCGGTTGCATACAAAACTAGGTGTCCATCCAGACTCTCACATAAGTATTATCACCATCATATTTATGCATATATGCACACGTTATGCACACGTCTCTTACTATACTGGTGCTTTCCGGGGTTGCTGTTTTCTTTTCCTTGGATCCAATCACTCAACGTCTACTAGCATCAGACTGCATTTCATTTATTCTCATGCCTACTGGCATATACTACCCAGGAATCAAATTTTAAGACTATATTTGCATAAAATATTCCATAATTGAAGCTTACTTACTTTTTAATTTTATGTTTTATCTAAATCAACAAATACATAATAAGGTTTCTTACATTAATCTATTTCTCAATAACCTTCTGAAGAGCAAAAATCTGGCCGGTTCATTTCTGCCTGGCACAAAAGCTTCATTGCTTTGCCAAGTTTAGCTCATTGTCACTTGTACCCTATCAATCAGAATTTTGCCAATCTTCCCAGTACATTCAACAAACTAATTCGTACATTGTTTTTGCATTCATTCTTGCTACTCTTCTTTTGTTTATAAGGAGCAATAAATGTATTCAATCACCAGGCACAGATGTACCAGATTAAACAAGTTGCACAGCCACTCCATTAGCACTGTATCCATATTTTTATTTTTCTCCATTTATATCATCTACAACTTTTGCCATTTTTAAACATTCTCGCAGCACCTATGACTTCATACGTTTTTCTTGAACACTTAACATTTATAGCATTCATTTCTTTTCCATATCACTGTCAATCTTGTACAAATTTCTGAAATACTCCTTGCAGCATTCCTTCACTTTGTTTTAACTCTATCATTTTATCATTGTTATTTGTAATTCCATTCACAGTACTCAAATATCTTTTTAATCACTTTTTAACCATAATAATTTTTATTTCCATCAAAATCACTGTGTATTTTCCTTGCCTCTTTTAATCTTAACCATCATTTGCCCTTCCTGATGACACTTCTTGCAACTATATTTTTTATTTTCTATACACATGATACACATGGTGCAGTGTCTTTACCTCATCCTTGTTTTTCAGCAAACATTTTCTTATTTGTTTTTCCAATTCCCTGTCTCTTTCACAGCATCATTCTAGCAAGCATTCTTTTACATATTTCATTAGCATAAAGCCACATACATCGGTGGCCCTTTGTAATATATTTTTACCATATTTTCATATTCTCTTTTCTTACTTTCACTTTTTCTTCATTCTGTTTGGCGGTCAATCCATCTTATAATAGTTCAGAAGAAAACAGCCTGATCTGACTGTGATCAAATCAACGAACGGATGGAAACAGAACCTCCACCCAACCTGTCCTATTAAAACCAGAAGAGAATCACTCCTTTCCTTTACATAGAGTTGGTGGAGAATGGAATGCAATAATTGAAATATTGATGACGGTATAAGTAGAGCTCACTTTTGACAACATTTCCTGGAATTTCTATTTTCCTATCTTTTCTATTATAAATCTTAATACAAGGTTTTTATAAGATTGTATAATAATCTTATACAAAGTGTGCTAGTCAGAGTCTATAGCCATCTGGTCAGAGTATATAGCTAGCTTAGGAATTAAGAACTGTTCCCTTAAGGGATAGCCTTCTGGGTAATGTAGTTTATGCTACCTGGCCATATCTGTGTTAGGATTGGCCACTGGGTGGGTCTTCTGTTTTATTACGGGATATCCTGGTTATGTGCCAGTCTGCGAGTAATACCATAAAATTATATATCAATGGAAAGATAATTTAATCAAGAATGTAATGCAACAAAGTTTGTTCAATTATCTGTACTGTACTCTATGAAACGTTATAGCCAAATAACCAGAAAAAGGAAGCACAACTTGCTTAGGTTGATATCAGGTAGCTTTCCTTCATCTGATTGTAGCCAATGAGCATGAGTGTGTAGAGAGCCAATCAGGTGTCATCTTGTTTTGGCAATGAGCCAATCAGATCACAGTAGGATTCAGTTATTGATGTCAAGTATTGAAGCTGAGAGGAGGACATTTGTCAGTGTGTTATGTGATCGCTATCAAGTTGGTTGGGGTTTTTTGTATTCTTTCATTTAGTGAGCTTGTAAAACTTAATAAAATTAAAGTAATGGTGCAAAGAGTTGACTGGTCACCCAGAAAGCAATGTAAAATAGTATTATTAAATGAACAAGGCTACGGTTAATAAAGAAATTAGAAGAAAAATTGGTGGAAACTTAAAGGTGGCATTTCTACTGTACACTTTTCCCAAAAGGTTTCCACAATTTTGTATTGTATTGTATTGTATTGTATTGTATTGTATTGTATTGTATTGTATCCTATCGTATCCCATCCCATCTCACCCCATCCCATTCTACACTTTCACTAATCTCTCAATAGTTCATCATATGCTATCAAATAATCATGTTTTAAAGCCATGTTTGAGATTATATTCATTCTTTTGCATTGTATGTATGAATACACACAGTCTTAAACCATGTATCCAGAAAAAACATCTTTTTCTAAGCAAATGCTCACCAAACAGTAATCATTTTCATTAATTTGGGGGATTCCAAACAGCCCAGTCATTTTTTTCTGTACTTGTTTTATTCTTCCTATTCATCCATATTACCCAAAATATTTTTTCTCCAAATCACATTAATTAAGGCATTCCATATTTCCCCCCCCCTACTTTATTTCTGATCCTTTTATGATCCTCATTCACTGGAGCAATACATGTAACTGTCATCAAGCTGCATGCATTTCAGCATCATTATGATGGTGAGGTTGATTCCCACTTTTTTATATATAATTTAAAATATCATACATAAGGCTCTCACCTTCTATTTCTCCATAATATTGTGAGGTGAGTGGGGCTGAGGGAGACTGACTTCCATATGGATCAACAAGAGCTAAATGAAACCAATTAATACTTTTCATCATAGATCCCAACCATTTCATTAAAAATTAAACCTAAACATTCAATTCCCTGTATGGATTCATTTGCTTCACAAGATCTTCATTTAGCTCTAATGCATCCTTCCCTTTTTTCTTAGTTTCATAGAAATATAACTTCTTTTTCTGTCTTTAATTTTATTTATTAATTCATGCTCTGTACTATTGCTCTAAGTGGCACATACTGGAATTTTACTGAAAGCAACAATATTGATCACAATTGTTGTGTTGTCACTTTAACTTTTTTTTGAATACATCTTAATAATCATAATTTAGAAAGACTAGTTTCCTTGCCTATTCTTTTCCAGTCATATTTGTTGCTACAGAGGTCTAACAGTCTTCCATATACCTTGGTTGTCCCCGATAATGCACTCCAGAAGGCTTGAATCATGGTGAATGGAGTCTTGACAAAACCAGTTGAAATACAGAAGGGAATTTTCCATGTATCTTGGTTTGTCCCCAAATACACACATTGATATTGACCTCTGCTGCCTATCATGTCATTTCACATAATGGTTTTTAATAAGATAGAGAAAGTGTAGACTAGCTTACCTTCCTTGGTCATACCACTGACATATCAGTAGTCCTTCACTTATGACCCTAATGGAGCCTGGAATTGCAGTTGTAAGTCATCACAATCATAGATCAAGGCACAATAGGACCAGATCCAATGTTATGACCATTTTTACAATCATTGTAAGTCATAAAGCAGTCATAAAGCAAATCACACTATCATTAAATGAATCCATCATTTTGAATGTTTTTTTTTTTTGCCAGAAACCACAAAACCAACAGAAACTGGCAAAGAAGTCACAAATTATGAACACATGACCGTATGGCACTGCAACCAGTCATAAATGTAAACTGGTTATCAAGTCTACAAAATGTGATCGTAGGAGCATAGGGGCTGGGGCTGGCAGTCATAACTTCAAGGATGCTATAAGTAAGTTTTTAAAAGTCCATTTTAATTTTGAACGGTCATTAAATGATCAATTATAAATTGAGTATTTGTCTGTAGCTTTCCCTGCTAAGGATAAAGACAATACTAGTCAATTTGGGCAAAGTTTGGGCAGTATGTATAAGCTCAATCTCAGCATGGTTTTACCCCAAGCATACTCATGCTACTCCTATGCAACCTAGAGTTCTAGAGTCTTTTAACCCACCACTGCAATATACATACAGGATACTGATAACACAGAATGCTATTGAGAACAGAGCTTTAATCTTCCTCTTCTACCTTAAAAAAAACCCTTTGCTTTCTTTTGTGTATTTAGTCCTTTTTCCTCTTTCATAATTACATAGACACCAGAAAAAGAAAAAGGGACTCAATTTGCAAGCAGGAAATGTTCTATTTATTCTTAATGTAACAAAATCATTTTTCATGCTTTTATTACAGGAAGTTTTAAATGTGTCGCTACAAACTAATAATGCTAAAAAATAATAAAGTCATTTAAATTATTTTAGGAGAACACTTTAAAACATTTTTAATAATTAATATGACCTGCAATTGAAATCCAAAGTCATTTTAACGGCTGCCTTGTTAATGCAGAATTGTTTTAATTAAATTAAAATCAGGAAGCTTATAAGGAAGCATGGTTTACATTTCTTCAACCAATTCCTTTTGAGAGTATAAGGTGGGGGGGGGGGAAATATGTGACATTGTAAAGTGCCTTAGGTAAAAATGTAGGCAGCACAAAAGGCAATTGCAATTTCATCAGGTTCTTATAAAATAGAAACTTATAATATATAAGAACCTTATAACTGATTGATTTTGTAATCAAATTCGTTGAAAAAGCAAAAGGGAGAGGATTACTTTACAAGTTTGTAGATGTATACTTCAAAATTCAAAAATGATGTCTTGGAACTGAGGATAGGAGTGGGAGGTTATCTTTTGTTGTTGTTGATGCCTTGGAAGGTTTTAATAGTACTGGATTCCTCTGAATGTAACTCCCTATTCAGCAAAGTATAGGTAAGTGTCTATATAATTGTAGGCTATAATCAGTGCTTTTTTTGTAAAAAAAAAAAAAAAGGTGCCGGAACTCACACATGTCATACAACCTGCCTTGACTACTCTACAAGGTTCCATCCAAAAAAGGTGCCGGAACTCCGTTCTGGGTGTTCTATGACAAAAAAAGCCCTAGCTATAACCAATAACAAAAATACCTCATGGAGGTGTGCATGAAATGGAAAACATTTTATCCTTGAAATGTAAAAGAAGCATCATGTTGTGGAAGGTTCGCTTGGCTGATTCATGATGGATAGAAATAAAAGCTGGATAGAAATAAAAGCTGGATAGAAATAAAACCTGAAATACTGGACATTTCTAGGTTTCTGCCAAAACAACATTTTGCATGAACACGTTGTGAGCACCCCTGCTTGCCATTATTGATACAGCCATTCACAAAACACTCCTGCACTGTACAAGAAATTGAGGTTGTCCCTATCATTTGCTCTAACCTTGTCCATTATCCTGGTTTACATTTGTATTTCTTTTTCTGGGGAGGCAGACAGACTTCTAAATAAAATACTGAACTGTGGGCAGCCACCATTTTTATTACCTAAGATTGCATGTGGGATCTGTTTGAATGTTTGTAGATGAAGGTAATTCTAGAAGCTATTGGCTTGCTTTGTAGCATGCCAACTCCTAATTCATTTTTTAAAATATAAAATTAAATGTCAGGGCAGGTAGCCCAGGAAGCCATAAGAGATTATCTAACCTGTCCTGTTTAGTTCTTGGGGATTGGTACTTCTGACTTTCAAAAGCATTAAATAAAGCTATCGCATATGTAGACAGGTGCGGAAAACATACAGAACAGAGGTCAACAGTGTTTTTTTTCATTTATCTCTTCCATTTTGACACTTTTGTCAGGGAATTAGGAAATCAATGGACACTAATTTCATTGGCAAGGATTACAGAGTACATGAGAAGGAACAAGCACAGTGTCCCTGTTCAAGGACATTTTTGAATAGAATTGAATGCCTTGGGGTAGCTTGCTGAGCTCATTCTACACTCCTCATATTTTAATTTTGTTTTGTTTTAGCTAGGAAGTCATCATAGTTTTATTTTTTAAAATTAGGGATTGTGTATGATGAAAAGATTTAATTTGCAACCCAGTTTTGGGTTAAGCTATGCATTGTTTTCAGTGTTGCCTGCGCTTAGCGGCTGAAAGTACTATAATATTTCAGTTTGTGGCAGTTCCTGTGGTCTATGTAAAATTTTGCTTCTGAATTTTGCATCAGATTTAAGAACAAGAACCTTAAAGGGGTTTTGAGAATTGTCTACTCTGGTAAATCATTCTCCAAAATGAATGTTGGAAGACTTTTGACATGTCACCTTTCAGGCTTATTATACACACCAAATTTCATGTTAAAACTTTATCATATTTTTTTCTGGATTTTTAAAAGAAATAATCCCTTCTGCGTGAATAAATCTCACCCCATCATTAAATTTCATATTACTCCAGATATTTTTATTAACATTAATATTTCCAGTATTATACCCATAAATATCTGAAAGATTTAGTAACTGCTTGTTTAGGGAAGCAGATATGGGAAGTTATCTGATTCAATTTGCTTCACCTCCAAATAAGTCCATTGGCAAAATCCCTAGGACAGTGAAAGACACAATTCTAGATGAGAATTTCCAGTTGAAGGTATATCCAAAAATATTTAGCTCTTCCATTGTTTCCCATTTAAAATTCTGTATAAATTAGTCATTGATTTATATTTCTATTGGTTTTTCAAAAATTACATCAGCAGATGCTCCTATCTGCTAAACTTATTTAGAGTGATAAAATTAAAACAATAGTAATATCGTTAAATACTGCATTCTTAGATTCTTCACTTTTCATTAATCAGCAAAATCACTTCATTGTATAAGAAACAAAAGGGAATGAATGGATGGACAAAAAGTTATTAAAAGATTTGGAGGGAGTTCCATGAAAACTGAGCCACTTTATGCATTAGAAGCATATAATTTTGTGTGAATTTCAGCTGAATCCATATCTCAAATGAGTGCTAAAGTAGGGTCATGATGATGGGAATATTATACATGAACAGAGGAAGGAAAACAATCTCAGCATAAATTAAGTATCTGGATTTCCAGAAGGTAATTTAAAGATAGAACCATTAGTTATGTAAGACCAATGGTAACAATGGCATTTGATAGCTTAGAATGAATTAGAATGAATAACCTGTTAATTATTTTGATTAGTTGACTTCTTTATTTCATGAAATAATCAAGGGTATTATTGTCCCAATAAAAAAAGTTATATATGCATGCAACTCACAGTTATAAATTATAGCAGCTTTGGCTTAGAATGTGAACTAGTCTTTTTGACAATACCATACTGACATTTATGTTACATTATTTTCATTTGCACTAATATATGCATGCACAACAAGCCATAATCTATTAGTGAAATTTACCTAAATGGTATTTGAATTATTACAGAGGCAGAGCTTATTTAAAACTTGCCAACATTATATTGATTATTGTAATCATAAAACAAAGTCATAAATATTTGGAGAAAACATTCTGAATTTTCCACATGGAAGAACATAGTAAAATATTTAAAACTAGCTTGTTAATAATATATATTTTGGATTTCTTTCATTGAACAAATTTGTTGGCATCATTCCCCAGTCAAAAGGACCTATTTTAGCCATTGATTTGCTTTTGAAAAAATAATGGCTAATATACAGTTGTTGAATGGTTTAACCAAATTATATTAATTAAGAAATTGATGTGAGGTAATGGTGCTATAAAACATAATGTTTTCAGGATATTGTTATTACTATGAGGACTATCATAGCTGTATCCATGTGGTTTACATCAGACTCAGCCATTGATATTTTAAATCTTTCATTAGCCTCTTTCATTCCTAAAGCTATTGGAAACCTAGAACACATTATATGTTATTGAAACTTCATTGTTCCTTAATTTTAACTACCTGCGATGTAGTATACTAATGGAGGCCAACTGTTATGGAAAATACTAGTATAAGCAAAGTTGATATAGTTACTAATAGTTGAACTCTAATATGTTTAAATGTAAAAATAATTTAGGAAAAAATGGCTATATAAGAATGACATAAATGATATAAACCAGAGGCCCCCAACCTTTTAGGCAACGGGGACTGGTTCTGTGGGGAGAGGTTTTTCTGTGGACCAGAGGGGGCGTGGTTTTGTTTGCTGCCTGCATCCCATGGATGGGGCTTCGCTTATTTGCGCGGCCCAGTTGCTGGCATGCTGCGGGCCGGTGCTGGTCCACGGACTGGGGGTTGGGGACCTCTGATGTAAACCATCAAAACGAGAAAGATACTAAGATCTTTAGTGAACTGAATTATCACTATAGAGAAAAATATTAATATTTTGATATATTTCAATGGCCTGGAGGTTCTTTATGATTTTATTTTCCTTAATCATAAACATATAATTGAACTAGAAGCCAATATCCATCTGGTTACTGTCTGGAACTTTCATTAGGTTCTTTACCCTTCTTGATAAGAAGTTCTATAGACTCAGTATAAAATACAAATGACCTTCTGTTTTCTAGTAATCTTGATAATTCTTTTAAAAACAGTGTCAGCAAATAAATGGTTGGATAGCTCATAGTTATACCTATTCTTATGTTCTCATCAAAGATTTGTGGAATGAAAGTCACCATGGGAAAGGCGAAAAAGAATGAAGCAGCAGATGCAAAATCAAGCTAGGTTTGAACCCTTTCATCCATAACTTCAAAATGTTTTGTGTAGCTTGCTTCTCTCTGTCATTGGAATCTGAACCAACATAAAGGTAAAGTAAGTTAGCAAGGTAACACTGACAATAACTGAGGATCAAGAATGAGTCACACAAACAAAAAGCTTAGAAGCACATAAGTAATTGTTTGAGACGTTGTTGTCTTCACAGCAAGTATAAAGGTAGAGACAGTTTTTCAAAATTTAATAGTATAAGGTCTCCCTGCTGACAGCATGTACCAGATGCTGGATTTCCTCAAGGTTGAATGTGATTATAGTACATACTCACAAAAATTGCAGGCAGAGATTAAATCCTAAAATAATGAGATGTTCTCATCAAGCAGTGTATTTATGATTAGCCTTCCTTTGTCTCTAAGCTACAGTATGCTTCTGTTTTTTTTAAAAAAAATTATCCAAAATATACATAGGAAAACAGAATATGAGTGAGTGTCATAGAACTCCTTTTATGAATTGATTAGCTTTTTTAGTATTTGAAGGATACACTGAAAAAAGATTTCTATATTATTTCTGTCAGTTTTATATTCATCTTTCTACAAACTTTATTGAGTTTGTAGCTTGGGACAATTCCTTAATTAAAATTATTATTGTAATATAGTTCAAGCACCAGGTAACTGGAACAATATAAGTAAATAATCTGATAAGAGTTTGAAAAGATATTCTTGTTAAAAAGAAAAGCTAAGAGCACAACTTGTTGTATCTTTTGGATAAATGGAAATATATTTCATTGGAAGAGAAGTAAAAGCTAACTCAAAAGCAGAAGATAAGCAACATCAAACTACTGATGATGTCTGGGTATGTCAGAATTAATCTTAATAAATGATTGGCAACCTTTTCAATGAGTACCACCACAAAATGTTGTTCATGGTATCAAAATATAAACATGTCCAAAGTCTCATGAGATTTCAACCTTAGAAAGTTTTGCTAAAATACTTGTCAACATTTGTAACCAGCTTCAGACCATAACATTATGTCATGCTGTAATGTTCAATATTAAATACATAAATAAAGGCCAAATTTCCAGTTTTATGATGTTATAATTACATTCACACATACATCTAGATTTGGTTTGTTTGGACTTCCGTGCTCTCTGGTTGTTTCCTTTTTTATATAAAAGTTTTATTAATTTTTAAGAATTACAGTCTTTAGTGCTTAGTAAACAACATGTTGCCTGGGTTCAAATATTTAACATTAACTTCTTCAATATAAATCTGTTTGATACTACACAATCCAGCATTTTTTCCCTGATTTTCCTTCTCCATATTTTTTCCATTTTCCCCTCATTACACCATTACAATTTTTGGTACTGTTAATGTATACAGAGTTAAATATAAGCATCTTCATCATATTTTACTAATATCATACAAATAACAATAATATCAATTCATAAATCAATAATGTCAATTCATTAATCAATGTCCTGTTTTTCGTGCTCTTGTTAAGGTTTGATTTCCCATCAGTATTTGAAATATCTTTATCAGTTATGATTTTCTCAATATTAATTACATTTACATGTATTTCCCATATCCCCAAAAATGATATCTTAATTCTATATCATATCTTTAATTATAAAAGTCTAATTATATTTAAGGGTCATCCGTTCTTTTAATCTTATTCAAACAAGTATTTAAACATATAATGCCCCCTCTAGAAGGTCAGATCTTCTGTTTTTTAAATCTGACTCTCGCTTTCTTTCTTTGCCAAGTAGCTTTCCAAGTCAGGGCAATTAGATCACCCAGGAATTTTCTTTCTGTTTTTGTAAAAACTGCTTGGCATGAGGAAGACAATTTAGGTAGGGTATTTTTGGGTGGGAATTCTGCCCATTTATATTCCTTAAAAACTCCCAGTTCCTTTCTCTCTCCATTTCTCTTTTCATTCTGTCTTCCAAGTTGTGACATTTCTCCTAACAGCTGTATAATCCATTTTTAAAAATCTTCTTCCTTGCCATCAGATATATTTTGCAGACCTAAGGGGTAAAAGGTCTTTTGTGTTTCCATCTCTAAATCCATTTCCTCTGTTTCGTCTTCTGATTTCTGGATTATTTATTCATACTTTGTGGTTGTTATCTGGGAATGTTTTAGTTGTAGATTTAATTTGGAGATTTGCTCGTTTATATTGTCTAAATTGTTTTTAGTCTCATTATGATTTCTTTTTATGTCCTCTTTGCATTCAACAATAGTTTGGTGAATTAGTTGTAGCATAGAATATATTTCTTTCTTAAAGATGTTTTTTTTTTTCTTGAGGCATCGTTCTTATATCACCAGTTTCAATAAAAGTAGATCAAAGTTTCTTCTAGTTTTCTGGTCTTTATATGTATAATCCAATAGATTCCAAAGTATAGGTTCAGTCCTGAAAGTAATATTTTATAGTAATTCTTTATCTGAAGTATCGAAGAATTGTCAATCAGGCAAGGTTGTAATCCACAATGTTCATAGTGTTCAAAATGTTCAACCTCTCTGAAAACAGTTCAAAAGTCTCTCCCAGCCATGCATAGTCCAAGGTCAATTTTTTCTTTCTCTCCCACTAGCTCTTGAAATTAAAAATCCAAGCTCAGTAGGTATTTATAATCCATGAAGGTCAGGGTAATAAGTATGCCAAAATATTTTCCTTTATTGTCAGCTGTTCTCCTGAGCTAGGAATCACCAAGCAGCCAGAAGGAAATTATAGTGCTATACACAAATCCACCATTAGATGTCAAAGACCATTTTCCACTCTTAAAACAAAGGATTGATTTCTTATATTTTGCCTCAATGTTTTTTTTCAAAGAGAAAATTTTAACAATTATCTCAGTTCTTAAATTTATCACAATTTTATGTTACTTCCACTTCAGTATTGTATGTTTCTGTCCCCCATAAAATTAAAATGCCGCTTCTGTTTACATTTGGAAGTTTTTAGTTTCTTGAGAACCTTTCCCAGGAAATTCAGTTATAAAATAGTAAAGAAAAGATAAATATTCTCACCCAGTATAAAATAGTAAAGAAAAGATAAATATTCTCACCCAGTTCCAAACATGCTAATTGGTGTTTTTTTCTTCTTCGGTTGTTAGCAGCTAATGGTCAGCCACAGGAATGTAGCCAGTCTTTCCCCTGTTAGTTTGGAGGGCTTTCCTTGGATCGAACGGAAAGACCGCTGTCTCTCTGTGATCAACAGGCACCCCTCCTCTTCATCGCCTCTTCAGGGCGATTTTAGGCCAGCAGGGAAAAATCGGGCATGCAAGGCAGAGCCCTGCCTTCCTGCGTCCTGTTCCGACATGACACAAACCAGAAATCTCTCTGGTTGTTTCCTTGTAGTCGTTTCATTACCAAATTAGGCAACACCAAACAAATTTGGATTAGCATTTAATAGCATTTAATACATGAGAAATAGCCTCAAATCTATATTCACTTATCTCCTTTGGCTTAGATCCATAGAAGGCTTTAGAAGAGTCTGCTTCTAGTCTTGATCAATTATAGTTTGTTGTAATGTAGGAAATGGAGTATGATTATCAGAACATAATCCAGCTTCATGATGTAGGTTATAAAATGTGCTTGTCTTTTTACAATTGAACTATTTATTCCAATTCCTCAATGGGCCATGCATATACAGTAAAATCTTTAAGCGTTCACTTTATTCTAACAACATAGGTTTTGCATTTTCTTTTAATAGGTTTCAACACACCTCAAGCCTTCCTCTCAACTTGTACATCTCAAAAACCATTTATGTCCACTAATCCAGTCTTCTTTTGGGAATAAATAAATGGCTATGGTGTATGCTTGTAATGCAACAGTTAGCAATACCTATATCTGGAGACATATAATTTTAGTGATGCACATCTGTTGATTACCCTATGAATTCCAAAGGGAATGTATGAGACAATTAATTTAGGCAAACAGTTCTGAAGATGTAAAGTCCTGTTAAAGAGCTCAGGGATTACTCAGTCTAGCAACATGCATTTTATTAATGTATATTGTTAAATATATTTAACAAAAGTCTCCTGAAATGGACCCAGCTAAATGTATACATTTAAATAATTTAACTGATTTATGGATGGATAATATAGGAAGACTAGTACTATAAATGGAATTAATTAATATGTTGTATGTAGGTCACATTTTGGACTGAGATTACTTGACTTTTTTAATGTAACCAATACCATTCTCAGTGGACAGAATCCAATCATATATTTTCGTAACTCAAAGAATATTCCTTTTCCAGCAGTTCCTGCCACATGTACACTCCACTAGTTTTCAAATGTAGGTTTTGAGGCCATGGAGAGATTGGGGCAGTAGAGATTGGAGACAGTTCCATTGCCTGAAAGGAGATAATATTATAGATTTAATAATCAGGTTATTAATTACACTTTGTATTAATAATTAGTTTTGTGATGTATCTTTATATTTATAAGGTTTAAATAAGGTTATTGATATACAAAAAATATAAGAATGTTTATATAAAAATGTTTTCTGGAGATACCGTAGTTGTTATCTCTTATATGTAAATCCATTTCCTCTTCACTCTAACTTGAACCTAAATTTCTACTTTCAAGGATAGACATTATGATTGTTTTTAACTTTTCAAGACCTTATTAATATGTAGCTTTTTCAGAACATGCCTTGTTTGATTGGAGAAATCAATCAGATGGGCATTTTTGAAGCTGATTTTGTCTTCTAGAGTACCTTCTATTTACGCGAGACACTAAAACATGAGCTGGAACTCAGTGTCCTTTGTTAATGCTACATATCTAATTTTACCATGATCATATGATGTATGCAATGTATGTTTTGTCAAATATATTTCTGTTTTGTTATGTAAAAAAATAGGAATGGTAAGGTATTCCTAGTAAAATCTTCACAGGACTTAATTCCCTAAACTCTGTGAAGACTACTACTACTATATCCCTCTTTTTAGCTCTTCTTCCCTGTTGTTTCCTTTTCCATTCCCTTTCCTTTCACTTGTCTGTTAGGAAATAATTTAAGAGTACAACGTATATGTACACACACAGACACAAAAGAAGAAAAAATAAAAGTATGTCGAGTATCCATATTCTTGATAACATTTAGACTGACAAAGGAATTGTATTTAGAAAGCCATTGTTATTATATCTAATAAACTGTGATCAGATCTGAAGAAACATCCCTCATTAAAAGTTTTTTTTTTAATTTGTGTTAATTTTTTCAGAGAAAAATTACATTAGGTTATATGTTTAGAAAATATGGACAATAAACCAACAGCAGAATTCATTGTGGAGTTTTAATGGTGATTTCCCCAATTTCTTCAACTGTGTTAGGATAAAAGGATGGACTACTTGGATATAATACTACAAAAATTTTTTTGCATCCCAATTTTCTTAGAACATCATATAAATTAGAAAAATTACAGTTTATATGGTTTAGAGTGCCATCTATGGATTACCTTCATAGCTAAACACTGATGACACCGAAATAATTTTTAAAGAAAATGTTTAAAAAGGAGTTTTAGCACAGAATATTAGAAAGAAGAATATGCAAAAAAAAAAAAAATGTTCAATATTCATGGAGTTTCATGAGATTCATCAATTCCCAAGTCATTTTCCATAACTTTTTAAAACCTTTCAAGTGTCTCTGTCATACTTCTTACAAGAGTTTAATATAATATTTATGAAATTCCCTTGTGATTAAATGATATAAATGTGTGCCATTCCTCAACATGGTTAATGGCCTTAACTTG
Source organism: Crotalus tigris (assembly GCF_016545835.1). NCBI lineage: Eukaryota > Metazoa > Chordata > Lepidosauria > Squamata > Viperidae > Crotalus > Crotalus tigris. The sequence continues at coordinate 443,995 of NW_024097199.1, forward strand.
ATAAGATATGGATAGTTTACATAGAAATGTAAGTCATTTCACTTGTACCTAACTTTTTTGAAACCAACGCTGAACTTGACCAATCATTTTGCAAACTATATTCTGCAGAGACAGAGTTTTCATCAATAATTAAGTATCTAATTTTATAAAATCCAGCTATCATCATATTCTGTATTTTACAGATTTATCTTACTGGGAACACTCAAGGAATGGGAAAATGGGACAAAGATATCATTTTCATAATTTCTGTACCTCTGTATAAGTAAGTGCTAAAGATGATTTGAGATAGTAGACACTGTTTTCCAAATCCCAAAGAGGAATGGTATCACCCTTGATTAGAAGTCTAATACTAAGGCATTGTTTAACAGTATTAAATTCCTAATGACATGAATAGTCATAGTTCAGGCGTGTCAAACTCGCTGCGTCACGTGATGTGTTGTGACTGTTTTCCCTTTGCTGGAGCTGGGGTGGGCGTGGCTTCTGGCGCATCTGGCCCACAGGCTGGCAGTTCGATACCCCTGTCTTAGTTGAAAGACTTGAAAATGATTTGCTTTGTGATCCTTTTTTTATATTATATGGTTTATCCTAGCCTTTTAATATATAAATGGAGAAAAAATATTCACTATATATGAAACTAAGTTGTAAGACGTGTAACTGGGAATGTGTGAAGCAAAAATAGATTTTTAAAATAATAATTTTAGTTGCAGCTGTTCTACCAAGGAATGCTAAATAGATGTTAGCATGACTTCCAATCTTGCGCAAAACAGAGTTATAATTACATTTGTTTAATTGATGCCAATCTATTGTAATAATTACTCTTAAATATCAAAATTTATCTACACTAATATAAATTCTGCTACTTCATGAGGCTGTTTTTATGATTGTATATCAGACTTAATTTATAATCCCGATGCTGCATAAAACATATTTAATTTAAATTGCAATTGAGTGTTTTCTTTAAAATCAATTTGGTTGTTTAAGAAAAATGAACAGATTAATTATAATTACATGATTTCTGTTTTTTACATTAAGACTTGAATATTCTTCTTTTTAATATCTTTTGCTAATACTTCCATAATAACATTGAATAAAATAGGCAATGTTAGGTGTCCCTATTTATCTGAAAATAATCCATATCCAATCCATTGATGGTAATTACTGTTTGTGCATGTGAATATAGCTGATTAATTATAGAAATATACAAATCCCATTTCCAAACAATTTTAAGTAATTTACATTTCTTTCTGTCAAGCACAAAAAATATCTGAAGACAGCAAAATGAATAGAAATTTGGTATCTTTTAGCATACTGTATTGCATTTAATACTCTTTTAATTGCTCCAGGGTATTTCTTTCAGGAAGAAACTCAGATTGATCAGGAGATATAATTCCTTGCAAACAAATTTAAAGTTATTAGACATAATGCAGTTACCTTTTAAAACCTTGGTATAACAATGCAGATATAGACCTGTATAATGTTGTCTGCCTAAAATCTTTATTTGATTTTGGAATGGTCAAAAATTCGGTTTGTTTCCAAGATGCTGGAATACTGTAATAGATTCTGTTATATCTTGTTATGCAGTTGACATAGATATGATTTATTATTTTTAAATAATATTGTACTATTCATGTCCAAAATCATCCTTATCTGGAATTTCATCATTTAGTGAATGTATTATGGCAATGTCTATTTTAATTGTTTGTTTTTTTAGTTAAGATAATATTTTTACTTGTTGAATTGAGTACCGTAAGTTCAAAGTTTCCTAGGAAGTCCATGATCTCACTTTCTCTGAATTAATGGATTCAAAAATAGACCAGTAATATTACATGCATGGGTGTGGCTATGTGTATTGAATACATACACAGTCACACGTGTGTGTGTGTGTGTGTGTGTGTGTGTGTGTGTGCGCATGCTTGCTGGTGAGGACATTTTGAACATTCACCCTCTCCTTGGAAGTTTGGACGGCCTGTATCTTCTTAGCTTGCTGAAAAGCACTTAAGATCTGGCTTTTTCCTCAAACACTGGGATAGGGTGAGGTGTACTAGAAGTTTTAAGGAGGGACTACATATGAAAATTAACTTTGACGCCAGATTTTTAATATTTATGGTTTAATACGGGGGTCCCCAACCCCTGGCCCATAGACCGGTACCGGGCCATGGCATGCCAGCAACCGGGCTGCACAAACAAGCAAAGCCCCATCCACAGGATGCAGGTAGCACACAAAACCATGCCCCCTCTGGTCCATGGAAAAACCTCTCCACATTAAACCGGTCCCTGGTTTAATAAATATGTATACTATTCTGTTTTATTATTGATGCTATTTTAATTGTTGATTGGGAGCCACCCAGAATTCAGTATAAGATGGGTGGCTATATAAATGTTTAAGATAAAATAATGAATAGACAATAAAAATAATAAAATAAAATACATTGTAGATGCTCAACCAAAATGACCATCGGTGGGAAGATTGGTGTGCCAATATACAATATAAACAACATTCTATACTACCTATTAACTATTTTTCTGGAAAAAGCAGCTCACCTCTCCTCTTCCTCCAATACTATTACAACTATTATTCTTAAGATATGAGAAGCACAGAGTTTGGTGGGGCCATATACTTTATCCAACTTGATTCTTCTGCCAAACCTTGGGTTGAATGAATGATAAAGTCCTTTATAATTTGGTGGGGCTGAGATGGTTATTTTGTCTGGATGTTTGGGATTTCCCAGTAGTGTTATCTGTATTATGTTGATGATTTTGATTGCATAGCATTGTATAGCTCAATGACATTATTTCGTACATTAAATAAATAAATAAACACGTAGTACATTGCCTATCCCTACTACCGTATAGAAAAATAGTAGTTTAGGTCAGGGCTTTTCAACCTTTTCACCCATTGAACCACTTTAATGATATGGCAATATCCGAGTACCACCAGTTGCCTAGCAAGGTGTCAAAAACTTGATGACCCCCCCCAAAAGGAAAAAAGTGATAAAGTACAGGTAGTCCTCGACTTACAACAGTTCGCTTAGTGACTGTTCAAAGTTACAATGGCACTGAAAAAAGTGACCCCCAAGGAAACAGCTGAGCAAGATGCCTGCCTACCCGGCGGTGCTTTTCCTCCTGTCCGAAGTTTTCATTGTTGTGAGCATTTCTGTTGAGGATTGGCAGCAGGGGTGGGGTGGGGGGTGTTTGGTTTTTATTCCCTGTCTGCTGGGTGGTTGCAGCAGGTTTTAATCACTTCACAAGACCCTGGGACACTGTGACCGTCATAAATATGAATTAGTTGCCAAGCATCTGAATGTAAATCACAAGACCCTGGAGATGCTGCAATATTCCAGCTGATCAGTGCTTCTTTTTTTTTTTATTAAAAGTTTTTGAATTTTACAAAGCAAATCCCTTCCCCAAACCCCCCACCCTCCCATGCCCTCCCCCATCTCCCCAAACCTCCCATACCCCCCCTCAACCTTCCCAGAGCTGAGTACAGGCTTAATTAAAATTTTTCAAAGAAAATAGAAAATAAAAAAAACTTAAAACACATATAAATCCTAAACAAATCTAAATACATTAAATTGAACAAAATATCTTCTCTAAAAGATAATAATTGCAAACATTAAACACACTCTAAACCTTTTCTAATATTGTACTTATATTATTATCCATCATTCTATAAAGAATCCCCAAAACACAAATTTAAACATTACTTTCTTTAAATATCTATACCTACAATATAAAATCTAATCTCCCTCTTTCTTTACTCTAGAACACAAAAATAAGCATATAAACATTCATTATACCATCAAAACTGGATACCCATTTAAATAATTAAACTAAATACTTATATTTAAACTTCTTATCTAAAATTTTCATTCAATCTCCATGATCTTCTTTCCTATCAATAAAAAAAGGACTTAAAAAACATATAAATCCTAAACAAATCTAAATACGTTTAATTAAACAAATTAACTTCTCTTAAACCAATCTTTAAACAAACTATAATATACTCTAAACCATTGTCCATTTTATAATATACTCTAAACCTTTTCATATCATACTTATATTATTACCCCCAAACACATATTTAAACATTACTTAAAACATTAAAATTCCCTTATACCTGTTTAAATCTTTACCAATAACAAATTCCACAATAAACACATTCCTTCTCTTGTCCATAAATCTCTTAAAGGTAATTCCAAAAAGTTTGTAAATCTTACTTCTCCCACAATTCAATAGTCTTCTGAGTACTTAAACTAAGTACTTAAACTTAAACTTGTTATCTAAAATTCATTCGATCTCCATAATCTTCTCTCCAATAGCCAGTTCCATCCACTATAAACACAATCCTTATCAATCTCTCTTGTCCATAAACCTCGAAAAAAATGCTTTAAAATCTGCCCTTGAAGATAGCTCCAAAAAATTTGTAAGTCCTGGTTCTCCCACAAGCTCAGGAACCAATAGCTGTGACAGCTGATCAGTGCTTCTTCTGGGCTCAGCAGAAGCGCCAGGATCAGCACCGAGCTCCAGCTGAAGCCTGGCACTGATCCTGGCACTTCCGCTGAGCCCTGACAGCGCTGCAGCTCCAGCCATCTCTCGCTCAGGCTTGTGCGGTGCTGCCACCAGTTCAGCTCATTCCCCTCCCCCACTACCACTTTTCTAGGATGGTTGCGTACCACCTGCCAGGTGTAAATGTACCACAGGTGGTACCCGTACCACTGGTTGAAAGCCTTGGTTTAGGTTACACTCATCACAAGCAGGGTTACTCCAAGACATTTTGCTCTCTGGTCCCATTCTTTGCACTGAAGATAGCTTATTCCTCACAAGACTGAAATAATGTCACCTGTGAAAGCCATAGGCAGTTTAGGATAGTTTCACAAGCTTGGTTTTGGAACCACTGATAATGCACAGATAATTGTCAGAAAGAACACACTTGAGGAACAGGGAGAAACACAACCAAGAGACCATTCAGATAAAAGAAATCTGAGTCAGCGTTGAAATGTGATCTGAAAAAGCGTCTCAAACATAACCCTCTCTAGTTTTCATAAAAATAAGTGAAGGGGGGGGGGAGATATTCAGACATTCAAGATTCTGTTATTGTAACCTTATAATAAAGTGGCATTAGCTTATTAGTTCTTGTCTTCTGACAGCAATGCCAGGGAGGAGGATGGGGCTTCTAAAGGTAGAAGAGACCGAACAGGGTATTTTGGCTAACAGCTATTCACAAAAATGACCAGAATGAGGCTGAATGGAGAGGAAGTTCTTGTTTATCCTTTGCTTTTTTCCCCATCTTAAAGCTTCAAAGAGAAGAAAAAAACTTGGCAGAATGTATAGAAAGCTCCCTAAAAATCTAATACTTAGAAAAAAAGACCCAAGAAGATATATTTTAATTGTTTGTACTAGCCGTTAAGCTGCCAATATAATTTAGACATTAGGGAAAAGATATAATTATTGCATTGTTTAAAAGGTAAAGAAATAATAGTTTGTATTATGTGATAGTTTTGCATCCTATTAAGTTCCCCTTTAAATACTAAGACATGTCATTGAAAGAAGATATTTCATAACTAGAAAAAGAATTAATTGGGTTTCCTTAAACTATTCTTTTGTTTTTGTTTATTTCTTTGGATCGGCAAGTCCTAGGGTTTTATTTGTTTCAAACAGAGGAGGAATCTCTCATTCAGAAAATGAAAGCAAACTTCATACCTGAGCCAAGGCTTACATCGTTTCAAAAATTCCTGATCGAAAATTCTTTGTTTTATACAGTATTTCAGAGCACCATAGATGCCTGACCATTTCAGATACTTCTCTTCTTGCAGCAATGACTGTCAGCTTCCACCAGAGAGCAGAGCGGCTCTATTACCCAAGTCTTTTACATTCTGGAAATGAGTGGAGACAGCGACACAGCCAGATCCTGGCCAAACAACATGGATTGCAGTTCATTTCAAAGGTCAGCGCATATTTAAACTTGCTTCATTACTTCCACCTTTATGCCTGAGATTTTCATTTTTTGAAAATCTGTTTACCAAGGGTCCTTTAGAGACAGAAAAAAAATGAAAGTGCTGAGTCCTATTTTCATTTGGAGATATCAAGCTTTTTATCAAATTATAGTGGTGGCGTTTCAGAGTGTTTCATATCTGATGAAAAAGGAAATCCAAAAATAATTTTCTCTTTATTCAGGAGTCTTTCAGCCACCAGGACTGTTTTATTTATTATTTGATATCCATGCACTAGTCAATCATTTTTGAATTCAGACAAGAAAATAGTTTTTTTTAATGGTATTAAAAAAGTCCTAAAATGTGTAGTATTGAAATGCTATTTTTATTTGAAGCATAAAATTAGAACCTTGCTCTTTGCTCTCCTGTATGTATAATATTGGTTTTAACCCTAATAGGTAGACTGAAGCTGTGCTGTTAAGCAAAGCCTCTTGTATTAGTTAATTAGGGGCCCTGGGCCTCCTGCGTATGTGTACATTTATCTTTTAGCGTTCATATTTTTGGCTGCTTCTATCCTTTGAGGCACTTTCCATATATCTTTGCACTGAAACATTGCTGGTTTCACCGTGTGTGCCCAATCAGATGCACAGCATTCTTTTAAACAATACTGTTTCATCTGAATATAACTGGTCAAGAATAGATCATCCTTTTTTTTGTTTATTAATTTAACAGAAACCTTAGACTGTTATCTAACCTGGTAATATTTTATTGGAGGAGAAATAAGCACTCCCGGGACCTAATTTCTGACCGTGCAGTCCTTTTTTGTTTTCTTTGAATATATAAAAGAAACCAAAACATGCATTGTGTGATAGTCGTTTTTCCCTTTTAAAATTATTTTCCCCCTGTTGGATATGCTCAGCAACCATTGCTTCCCTGAATAAATTAATCCTCACAGCTCTCTTCTCGGGGTTTCTCATTTCCCTACAATGCATTATGAAGATAAGAAGAAGGAAGCTGAAAATGGCCTTTGTGATGACTCTCCTATAGCACCCTAATATATCTGGTGGTCATTTTTCTAACCCTTAATTTATAGAGCTTGCATTCCAGTATCAAATGTAAATAACATTGGCACATGTATTTGCTATCTGCTCTACATCTTATGACTCTGACAGAGTTCAGTCATGACACAGATTATATCTGCCACAGTTTCTAAGTGCTGTCCTTAATGGATTCTCCTACTTCATCTGCAGCAAAGAGTGAAGTAAAACTTGTGAAAATTGAGTATAAATTCATATGCTCTTGGTAATACATGTTTGGTATGGATATGGGATATGCAGCTACTACTGGTAATTATAATGGTCAATACTTGATGTTCCTTCTCGGAAGTTTGACTTAGCATTTCTGTGAGGGAAAAAAAATTATATTCTGGCACAATCCATTAAATGATGCATTATAGTAATGATCCAGGACACTAATCATGCAATATATTTGATTAATAATGGTTTCAGTGGTTAGGGTTACTACTCCAATATTTTATGTTAATAAGATTTTAAAACTTTGTTATACAATAGACTTCCACATGAGGTTTCTTAAGTCCTGTTTTAAGCATGATTTCCAGGTAAAAGGACAAGCACTGCACTGTTATACTGCATGTTTTTTTTTTTTTTTAAATGGTAGTTGGATTTTAAAACTTTCTCGGTTCATGTAATTCTTATTCTATTCAGAGCTGTCATTGAAACACTACATGCAGGATAACAGAAAAGAGAAAACTAATATATTTCTTACTGTCATAAAAAGTCAATGTGCTACTGCCTTTTCTGTGTTTTGTGTGAGCAATGATAAAACAACAGCCCCTGTGGTATTTAGGGGCTTATGGTCTTTGAGCCACAAGAAGGACAAATGCAGACTTAAAGATTCAACTATGATTAAGCTTAATAGTTTTTCAAACTTCTTGTGGCTTTCAATAAGCCACTCTATGTGCTTTATGATAATGACAGTAGAACATGTATTTGACAAAAGCATTGTGTTAAAGTCAGTACAGCTAATGTATCTTAAAAAAACAACTAAATGTTGAATTCTCAGTCACTGAAGCTGAGGATGGAGCTAATGTGAAAGGAAAGGTTATACTCACCTCTCCTAACCTATGAGATGGCAGAACTTTAGTATCAGGGGAAGAATCTAACTAGCTCTCCAAGAGCAGCAGACACTGGAGAAAGTGATGATTCTGAGTTTGCCCACAACCCAGCAAGTCACTCAGTAACCCTTTGCCCCAATTCAACACAGTGCCAACTGTGGTGACCATCTGAAAGCCTGAAAGAATACCTCCCCTATGTGGGGATACGAAATTATGAGAGATACCCCAATAGTCCTGCCAGTAGAAGTGAGGCTGATTGTAGGGTGGTTGACATTTGAGTTGGCAGACAAGATGACTAGAGGCGGTAACATGGCTGACAGCTCCTAGAACCCAATCTTCCTGCATCAGGTAAAATGTTGGCTGATGCCATCAGCTAAAGGTTTAACCTGGAGCTGGACCATAAAGGTCTACCGCCAATTGCTCTTCAGGATCATAAGAAATACCAGGGAGGTTTTTCCCCCCTCGTATTCTATCCAAGGACTTCAGAGCCCCAATCTTGGATACTCTTACTGAAATAGCCAAGGGGAATGGGCTTAATCATGCAAAGCCAACTCACTTTCATTTGCATCTTCTGCCTAACTGGATATGAAAACTTAGCAACATATTGCATTGACAGGGCAGTGATAATCCTATCTTTTAAAATTATGGTTTCTGAAATGGAGTAAACTTGTTGTTTTACTCTTTTCCTAAGCTATTTCTGAAGCAAATTATCAGGCAAGATTGCTAGATCTTCTGACTATTATTTTTTTCATTAAAGGCATGCTCAGTACAATTACAGTGTATTGGATATGCTGTTAGATAGGTATCTGACTCTGGTGTGCCATCAGAACAATTCACTACCACGGTTTCTGGAGTTTGGGATCTGATTTTAACAAATTAGGGTTGGGGTAATGATAATAAGGGCAGTCAAGATCTCCTAGTGACTTTCTTGAGTGTGGTATCTTCATAGATGTAGTCTGTGAAGTTGAACAACATTTTCTGATCTTACTGCACACATTCATACTTTACAACCAACAATAAAATCTACCTTCTTTTTCATGAGGTCTCATCACTAAGAAGGTGGAATGGTAGGCATGAATGGAGCCAGACTTTATTAAAGAATCCAGTGTTTATTTAGATAATTCAAACCTTCTAATATTACTCTTTTGCTCCCTATTTTAAAATAATAATAAAATACATTTTCAATCATTCTTTTTTACAGATTGATTTGTGATTCTACTGTAGGTCTCCTTAGAATGGTTCTTTTCTAATTGAGATTTTAGTATTCTGGTATGGTAGATTTTTTTTTTTAACTTTTCTGATAGAAATATAACTTTTTCTTTCTTTGTATAATTGTGAATATAGCTGTGCAGATTTTTTTTAAAAGAGATGTTTGGAATGCACTGGAACATATGCAAAGCAATCTTCAAATAACTGAAGCAGCTGTATTTTCTCCCATGCTTCTTTGGTTGTTCTGTAAACTACTTTCAGCTGCTGCCGTGTAAGTGTACATGCATAGCTGTTTTGCTTTGCTATGAAAAAGCAAAGGAGTGGTTAAGACCGCACATGCATCTGGAGTTAGTTGGGAGCAGCTAAAGAAGTAACTATATGCATCAGGGGGGAAAAAACATAGGAACTTCTTATGTGTTCCTACACTTCTAAAGCATTTATTTTGAAGAATGTTGAACCATCCTAATAATAAATGTATCTGCCTAGGAAAGGAATCTTAAAAGGGGAGAAAGATTATCGTCCACCTCTTGAAAATGCTTTGGCATCAATTGACTTTTCCAGTATTGACTTTGACTCTTTACCTTAGATGCTACATAAAATTAATCTCTAGTTTTGCCTGTTTTTAATAATATTTAAACAAGGGACAGATAAGAACTGTGAATTTCACATCTTTCCTGGCAGACAAATTGACATGAAGTTAATTGTGAGAATGTATCTATTTTATTTTTATATGTTCAGCAGTGGTGGAGAATTCTGGGCAGAAGGTGGTTCTTAGAGAGGGAATACAAAACTGAACCATTTTTCTCCTTGCAACAGTTCTAATTAAATTCATTTCTCTGTAGATGCTCTTTGCATTTCAGATACAACTCCATTAGCATAAAGGGGAACTTTGGTTAAAATGCAAGTAGTAACTAGAGGGAAATTATTTTTATCAAGAATATGGAAAGAAGACAGATTCTCCCCCCCAAATAAATTTTAAGACTTCTTAGGCTTCCATGTTGTTCTTTATAATATAAAATAACCCACATTAAAGCCTATTTTAATTTGGCCCTAAGTATTCCTACTTTGCCAGGTGAGTAACAGTATTTAGCTAACAGTGCCTGAAGTCAGAAAGTTAAGCAGGGTAACAACTGGTTAACACTAGGATAATACTGGAAATAGGTAAACTGAAACATTTACAAAAAGCTTCATGAAAAGGACAACAGTAAACTATCATATTTTTGTCAAGAGAATTATATAGAAGTGACCCTGTATTCACCAATAACCAATCTTGATTCAAAGGAAACTTACCTTTACCAGGGGCTATGCACAAGATATGAAGAAGTCAAGATAGCAGTGGCTACAGTTGTTTTTTTTAAAATGTGTGTTGCATACATATGCCATTCAGCAATTACTTATTTTCCTGCCTGCTAAGTAATTCTTCTTCTAAAGTTAGTGTTGTGTATCTATCTATAGTCAAGTTCCTCTTAAAGAAAATCAAGGGCTTCAGATAAGCTTGGTTGGCAGCCATAAGTATACAGCAGAATATTGATCTTTGGATCTTCTTATCTTTCAATGATTCTGCTTAGATAGACTCATCAGTTGAAATGTAGCCTTTCATAGTTCATACCTGGAACTATGGTTTCTTCAGCAACCAAACCTGCCAAATTCTGTTTGGCTTGCTAGCCATCATTTTCTTCTACATCTCTTCAACTTCAGTCATAACTTGTTTCCTCCCAGTCCCCACTCCATTTCAACTTCCTCTCTTCTCAGCATGAGAACTTCCCTGTGTTTGTGGGTATGAGAAAGAGAATAGATGTGAGTGTGTGTCTGTGTCTGTGTGTGTGTGAGAGAGAGAGAGAGAGAACCATTTCTACTACTCTTTCAGCTCTTTCTCAAGACTCGGCTCCAAGTGTTGGTATTGTAACCCTTGGAGATCACTGGATAAAATGGCAAAATGCGCATGCTCCATTCAATTATAGTCCAGTTTGGGGATCAAATTTAAATGTGCCCAGTTTTCAGATTTCAGGGTATTTTGGAATATTCTCACTCAGCTGTTACTACCACACCATGTGAGAAGATAAAATATATATTACTAAATTCTTTCAAACTTCTCCCATCAATCAACATAAATTCACACACAAGATGCACACATACCCACAAATATATCTGCAGTAGGAAGATCCATTGGCTTTTAATGTAGAGTGCTAATATATGAAGCATTTCAGTTACATGAGGGGTGTGAGACGACCCACTGAATAACAGAAGAAAGAGTATTTTTCTTTTCAGAATTTACACAGAATATAAACTTGACTGGATTCTTCTCAATTGTTTTAAGAGAAAAGGCATCTTTCTTTATTTTAACAGAAAATGATAGTGTGATCATCAGTGACCATCTATTTGCAGAGATGAAAATGAAGAACAATTATTTCTCCTCTTTCATAATAGTAATAGTAGTAGTAGTAGTAGTAGTAGTAGTAGTAGTAGTAGTAGTAAAGTTGGAAGGGACCTTGGAAGTCATCTAGTCCAACCCCCTGCTCAGGCAGGAAACCCTATACCATTTCGGACAATTGCCTATCCAGTCTCTTCTTAAAAACCTCCAGTGTTGGAGCATTCACCGCTTCTGGAGGCAAGTTGTTCCACTGGTTAATTTTTCTAACTGTCAGGAAGTTTCTCCTTAGTTCTAGGTTGCTTCTCTCCTTGCTTAGTTTCCACCTGTTGCTTCTTGTCCTGCCTTCAGGCGCCTTGGAAAATAGCCTGACACCCTCTTCTTTGTGGCAGCCCCTGAGATATTGGAACACTGCTATCATGTCCCCCTTTGTCCTTCTCTTCATTAAACTAGACATACCCATAGCAGCCGTTCCTTATATATTTTAACCTCCAGTCCCCTAATTATCTTTGTTGCTCTTCTCTATACTCTTTCTAGAGTCTCAACATCTTTTTTACATCGCGGTGACCAAAACTGGATGCAGTATTCCAAGTGTGGCCTTACCAAGGCATTGAAGAGTGGTATTAATACTTCACGTGATCGTGATTCTATCCCTCTGTTAATGCAGCCTAGCACTGTGTTGGCCTTTTTGGCAGCTGCAGCACACTGCTGGCTCATATTTAGGTGATTGTCCACTAGGACTCCAAGGTCCCTCTCACAGTTACTACTATTGAGCAAGGTACCCCCTATACTATATCTGTGCATTTGGTTTTTCTTGCCTAAATGTAGAACCTTGCTTTTTTCACCATGGAATTTCATTTTGTTAGATAGTGCCCAGTGTTCAAGTCTGTCCAGATCCTTCTGTATCTTAAGCCTGTCTTCTGGAGTGTTGGCTATTCCTGCCAGCTTGGTGTCGTCTGCAAATTTGATAAGTTCCCCATCTATCCCTTCATCCAAATTGTTGATAAAGATGTTGAAGAGCACTGGGCCCAGAACAGAGCCTTGGAGCACCCCACTACACACTTCCCTCCATGTAGATGCGGTTCCATTGAAGATGGAATATAGCCGGTCAGCCAGCTACGGATCCATCTGGTGGCGGTGCTGTCTACCCCACATTTTTCTATCTTGTCAAGTAGTAGGTTGTTATCTACTTTATCAAATGCCTTACATGTAAGCTCTTTGGTATTTCTGATACTTGTCATTTGTCTACTTACATCTCCTTCATTTCACTGAAATGGTTTAGCTTTGCTGTTGTTGTTGATCTCCTAAACCAGCTGTTGCTGAACTTACAGCAGGCATGTCAAACTGCTGGCCCATGGGCCAGATGTGTCATGTTGAAACCGCGCCCACCCCATTGCTGGCAATGGGGAAAAAGTTGCGATATGTTGCGTGATGCCATGTGACATTGTAAGTTTGACATGCCTGACTTACAGCAACTTCAATCATGATGGCCAATGCAAGGGATATTTCATAGAACATTGGGTTGGAAGGCATTTTGAAGTTTTTTAACTCCCTGCCCAAACAAATGGCTTTGACTGATATTTTTAGTGAGAGTAATTGCTAATTAGAAGATAACAAGTTCTCAGTGCACTTCAATTTTAGACATCATAGGATAGTCTTTGAAGCAGTAGGTGTGAACTTAAATGGACTCCGGAAGATGGTAGAGGACAGGAAGACCTGGAGGAACGTTGTCCATGGGGTCGCGATGGGTCGGACACGACTTCACAGTTAACAACAACAGGATAGTCTTGTCTTTTTGTTAGGGGAACAATTGATATTAAAAATCAAAGGTGTGTATCTATGTCTATGCATTTGCGCCAATGCATCTCCCCAGAAACATATGTCTATGCATATGCTTATACTTAAAATGAAAACTAATTTGATACAGTCTTATTTAACATAAACTATTTTTCAGGGAAGGCAAATATGTTGCATATGTTCTCAGTCATTCTCTGGAATCTTCCATGAAAATGATGTCTGTGGATTACAGTAAATTAATGCTATGGTTGGCCTGATAGGCTAACTCATATGTTCCACATATAAGTTAAGACATATGTGTTTTCATGTATGTTTAAATAATCCTTCATCTTACATAGTATTCGTGACCAGATCTGTTCTCAGGGCTCTTCACACAAATTTGTGACCAAAACTTTAAAAAGGATACACATAAACAGTTTCTCAGAGTCTGTTAACACCAGTTATAAAAAAGATCTGGGTTTATTTTGACATTTTATTATTTTTGTTTCTTTTTAAAAGAGATAGTCAATGTCGCTTGCAACTCTGAAAGACTGTGGATGTGACTCTGTCCCGACAAAGCTGCTGTTTAACAGCAAGGAAAAATTATTAAAGATACAAGGAATAATCAGGTTTGCTGTGTTTAAATTAACATTGTTGAATTTGAATTGGATTTAAATTAATCAAATTCAGATCTGCTCCTCCTTTGCAGCGGCCTTGTCTACCGTTTGGAATGCAGCCTTTGAAAATTGAAATGTGCCTTCTGTTTGAGAAAGCTGCTATTGCTCTGCTCGAGCAAGTTCTTAGTGATTTTTCATTTTTCTCCCCAACATCAGCAATAGCCCCTTCATGTGTTATCTGAAGCCCTCCCATATTGTAAGGCTGAACAGTGAAGCCCTTCCACGTGTTAGTCTGATTTCACAGAGATTTATAACTAGGAAGTACCTTTGGCTTGGTAGTGTCTTGTTCCAAGGAAGACAGAGAGTTTCAGAATTAACAGTGTGGGCTCTTTCCAGATTTTTTTTCCCCCTAAGTTCAGCATCCTTTCTAAAGCACCACATTGATTCTTGATGCTGGCACTGGCAAGAGAGCAGTTATTCTGGACAAAGGTCAATAACTATTGAATCTATTCCTAGATCTCAGTGCATCAGATGTATATGTCTGGTCGGTATTTGTATCTCTTTCAGTTTATGTGAATGGGCACGTTTGTGTATTTGCAGTCTTTGAGCAAGCACCTGTCCATTCCTTGGCTGGCGCTTTGCTGGGTGGCTAGCACAGCTTCATTTGCCCTTTGCACATGTGATTAAATATTAATTAGGCTTCTAATATGAGCAAGTGAGTTCACAGACTCTAGTGCCGTATAAATAATGCATGAGGTACCCGAAGGCTCAGCCTGAAAAGCTGATTGGCCACCTCGGATTTGTATAATTATGAAGTTTCATTATTAACAGTGGAGGCACTGGAGAGATTTGCCTAGCTTGAGGGACTTTGAAAGCATAAGCTGTCTCATTAGGGAAGAGGGGAATAAGGCATAATATGCAAACTTGTTAGCGAGAGGGATATTTTTTTTTTCAAAAAAAAAATAAATAAATTAAGCTCGGGTCTTTAATAGGAGGTATGTGTAAAAGAGAGAGAGGGGGGGGAGGAGAAATGAGAATGCAGGCATATCTAAAATAATTCAAGCAAATGGAAAAATGAAATTCAAATAGGAAAGTTTGTAGCATTACCTTTCATCGTTTTCCTTTTATTTGAAGGGCTCTTTTTGCTTCAAAGCATTGAGGCTTCATATATAACCATCTTTAATATTTTACTGAAAAATCCACAGGTAGCTTAATGGGTTCAGCAAAGTGAGAGGCAGGGAGGTATGAGAGAATGAAGACTGTCCAGGGTTCTTGCTAGAATGTGTGTTGTGCATGCAATTAAATCTCAAGGTCAAACAATTTACAGACAATTACTTTTCTAACATCTCTAGAAATGCCTGCTTACACGTCTTTAATTTTAAATGATACTGATATTCCAATTCTCCCCAAAGGTTAATGCTGACTAAATCCAGCTGTGACCTGACACGCAGCGACAGCACACTGCCTAATTATCCTCTGGATAGTCATTTACTTTATACCATTAAAGGAATAGGTCGAGAAGATGATTTAGAAGTCTAGAAGAAAAAAAATGCCAGTCTTACTTTTTTCTTAAAGAAAGGATGGGCAGCAAAAGTAAAAATAAACCTCTTATAAAATGTTATCTATTTGCTCATGATGGCAGAATGTTCTTTTCAGCTTTTTTTTTCCTTGAAGGGGAAAAAAACAACACAACAGGTTAAATTGCTAACTAGTTCATTTTCTCCATTGCTGGTGGTGTGGCAGTAAATGTCAGTGACAAGTTTTGTACTTGTCTTGAAGAATGAATTAAGTTATGCACAAAAGCTGCGTAGTGCTCTTTTTTTGCAAAAAAAAAAAGTGGGGGGAGTTTGATCTTTTGGGGGAAAAAAAGATTATATCGATTAAAGGCCTTTTCTATTGTAATGGAAGACAGGTAGTGGTTTAAGATAATTTTAACAGTTACCACCCATGGAGACTGAAGTCTTTTGCTAGAAATTTTTAAGAGCTCACATCATTTCATATACCTTGACTATTATCATAAGGCCATTTGTAATGGTAGGAAAAAAACATAATTACAAAAAGAGACAACTGTAGTATTTATTAACTAAAGTAAAAGTTACTCTGTTTTTGCCCCATTAAGGGCCTTTTTTTAAAAAAATATACTTACCATTATCATCAGTGCATTTCCTTTTTTTTAAAAAAAAAATTAGTACTGTCTATTAAAAAGCTGAAAAGACCAGTTTATTCAAAAATTTGTTTTGGATGATAGGACAAGAATTACACAAAGAATCCACTTCTCTTTTTATATATACAATTTTATTAAGTTCCATTATATAATAAAAATACAGAAAAAACTAAAGTTAGAAATCTAAGAGAAAGGAAGAGAAACGTACAGAGAAAGAGAGAGAGATAGAGGGAGAAAGTGGTGGTGATTTCCAACTTTTTTTCAGTTCAGTAAAATAATAAAAATATACAACCTCAACCTTTTGCTTTACATTTCACAACATTTCAAGCCATTTCTATAATAACAAAATCACCTTTAACATCCACCATTTTATTCTTCAAAGTAGTTGCCTACATTGGTGGAAGTAGATGGTGGAAGTAGATGGTCACTTTAATGACAATAGCAAAGGTATCCATTCATGCTGTCTTATAAAAGCCAGAGATAAACCCAGTCCAGAATTTTACCTGGAAAAAAACATGAATAGACCAAATAAAGTGACTCTCTACAGCAGGGGTGTCAAACTGCCGGCCCGTGGGCTGGACGTGTCACATGGAAGCCGCGCCCACCCATTGCCGGCAATGGCAAAACTGTCCCGATACATTGTGCGACATCATGTGACGTCACAAGTTTGACATGTCTTATCTACAGCATATATGAAGATATTTCAGGGTAGTAATTGCCTTTATGGTGTAGCTAGGTTAAAGTCCTTTGGGATGCTTAGTTGACAATGTTGCCAGCCAAGAAAAAGTCCAAAATTGCAAAGATCAAATTATGGAAGTCAATATTGACAGAAGACAATATTGTTTATGACTCTGGAAATGGAAAACAAAGAAAGAATGGTGTTGACTCGGTAAAATACAATCAGTAGCCAAATAATATCAATTAGAGTTAGTATAAAAGTTATACAAATTTACATTGCATCTACTGATGCAGTAGAAGAGAAAGTTAACAGATTTTATGGTCAACTTCAACTTGAAGTTGACAGAACAAGCAAGGACCATAGGCTGCTTATGATTAGAGATTGGAATACCAAAATTGGAAATACTGAGAAAAATGTAATTGGGCTATATGGCCTGGGAAATGGAAACAAACCAGGAGAACAACTTATCAATTTTCAGCAAGCCGTGACTTGTGACTGCATTTCAGTTCTGAATTATGAATAGAATTAAGCATAGCAAATATAAGCCAAGTCATCACATGACCAAATTCAAAGTTACAACCATTTTTATGACATTCATTAAGCGAATGCCACAGCTATTAAGTGGACACTGTTATCATTATGTCAGCACTGCAGTTGTTAAGTGAATCTGTTTTCCTCAGTGGATTTTTTTTTGCCAGAAAATGGAAATAAATACCAGAAACTGGCAAAAGAAATGTAACAAATTGCAGTCACGTGTTTGCAGGATGCTGCAAATGGCCATAAAAGTGAGTCAGTTGCCAAGCACCAAAATGTAATCATGTGACCACAGGGAGGGGGGTATGGCTGTTGTAATTTCAAATGGGTCGTAAGTAGCTCTGGGGAGGTCTGTTGTAACTTCAAATGGTCATTAAATGATCAGTCATAAATCAATTCATATGTAAATTCTTCATTTTTAACACTCTTCCAAACCCCCACCCCACACAAAATGGTGCTATAAACATGGGCATCACCAGATGCAGTACATCAAAATCAGATTGTCTACATTATTGGTACAAGGAGGTGGAACAGCTCAGTTTTAATCACAAAAGTATGGCTTGGAGCGGAATAAATCACTAAATCTGCTCCTATGCAGATTCTAAGATAGCTAACCAATATTCACAACATAATCTTGACCATATACCCACAATCTTCAAGGAGAATATCAGGAATCGACGTAAAGTTTTGAAATCTCTTTGAAAGGGAGCCAGAGTAACTAGGGAATGCATGAAGTTAAAGATAAATGTGGAAACAGACTGTCGAAAACCAAGAAACAGAAGAAAGCAAACTGGGTATCAAAACAAATGGTAAAAAATTCCAAGAAGGGAAATCAAACCTAAGAAAGACAAAAGTCTCAGGAAGGTAGTTAAAGAATTTCAGAGAGCTGCTTAGGGAGACAAGAAGCGGTATACAATGACATCTGTAAAGACACTGATGATGGAATCAGATATGGAAAAACAAAGAAAGATGCCCAAAAGATCTCCAAATTCTGAAGGAGGTTTTAGCCTCCCACTGGAATACTAGGGGACATCAATGGGCAGATAGTTACTAGTTCAAAGAAAGTCAAAATAAAAAAAACAATAGGAGTCAACTGAAATTCTGCATAGTTTGGTGTCAACATCCAAAATACTTTAGAATGCATTCCCTATTTAGAAGAACTTCTAGTACGAGTAGATGAAATTAGATCATCACTCTGTTAATCACTGTCAAAAAGTTACAGAAATTGATGGAATATCTAGAGAAATAGAGCAAGCAACAACAACAAAAAAATCTGGCAAATCTAATCAAATTATGCCAGGAAATCTGGAGAATGGCACAGTGGCCAACAGATTGGAAGAGGTCAGTCTACATTCCAGGACTAAAGAAAGGAGTCATACTATATAATAGCACACAAACTATCATGCAATATCCTTAATTCCATGTGCTATATGAAATAATCCTTAGGATCATCCAACATAGATTAGAGCTGTCATGGAAAGAGAAATGCAAGTCATTCAAATTACTTCTAAGAAAGGCTAAAGCAAGAAGCATTGCTGATACATACTGGATAACTGAGAAACCCAAAGAATTAAAAAAAAAAGAATTCAATATGTAATTTGTTAATTATACAAAGGCCTTTGACTATGTGGACCACTTCACGAAGTTTTATTTATTTGATTTATAAGCTGCCCAAATCCACCCTACCTTTGGGTATCATTTACTAGAAAACCTTATTAAAAAAACTTGAAAAAAATGCCTGAAAAACAAAATCTAAATAAATCTGGTCTATTTCCCTATTTCAGCTAGAAAGAGAAAGTGTTTGCCTTAAATGACATGGAGTACTTCAGATGCTACTTGTGTTGTCTCCTGATGTATAGAAGGAGAAGAGTAATTGTGATTGCCTTGGTGATGGGTGGGAAGGTTAGTAGAAGTTATGTCATACATCTAATAAGTGGTCAGTAGGCCATTCTGCTGGGATAAGATGGTTGTGTGGATAAGTCCTTCAACATGGTGATTCATTTTAGTAGCAACAGGCCAGGTGAGTAACAGACATAAGGGCAGCATGTGAAGAGATTTGTTTATCTAGCTCTTACTATTTGGCATCACATCCAGTAGACTCATAGAGTCAAAAGAGTGATACAATCAGTGCTTTTTTTCTAAAAAAAAAAAAAGGTGCCAGAACTGATACACGTCATACAACCTGCCTTGCCTACCCTACAAGGTTCCATCCAAAAAAGGTGCCAGAACTCGGTTCTGGGAGTTATATGAGAAAAAAAGCCCTGGATACAATATTCAACAGGGAGAAACTTTGGAATAATTGAAAGCTGTACTTTGATGGCAAATGAAATTTCTTAGAGATGTTTATTTCACTTTATGAGGAAATAATATTTATTCAGAATGAAAAAAGGGGGGGGAGGTTAAAGTTACAAGGAAAGAAAAGAGAAGTAAGATGAAGATGAAGCAAGAAAATATTTAAAGAAGTAATTTCCTATTTCATCACAATGAGTATAAACAATATTTGTAGTATAACTCCATCTTTTGGATATAGTCTGTCCATAGAAGCAGATATCACTGTTAATATCTGACTAATATTCTTCAAAAATCTCTTGGAGTATTTCAGATGTCATGACATTTTCTGTCATTTTGTAAATCCAGTGCTAATCAAAATGCAAGGTTTCCCTTTTTTTTCCTTTCCTTTCCTACCTAAAATCTAGTCCTCACAAGTGTCCAATTTCTTCAATCATAAATTCTCAAGTGTCTGTAATATCTTAGGCAAAACAGTTTAGTTGCTATGAAATACTGTTTATTAGTATAATTATTTAAAACTTAAAGAAAAAGTTTTAATATTCCAAATTTAACTGGACCCTTAATTCATTTACAACTTTGTTGCATCAAAGTCTTATTTAGTTTTTTTGCCATTTATTTTCAGTTTTTTAAATTCTGAAATTTACAGTTCATTTTTCTTTTATTCAAGAATGAAGGTAAACTCATGAGGTGGCTTTTCAAACTTGTTGTTCCCAAGTTTTGTAATAGACTTATGATAGCTATATCACTCTCTGGATGAGACGGGCAGTTTCCAAATTTGGCAAACAAACAAATAAATCCCTTCATCTCCTGCAGTCTCCTTGCAAGGTGCAACTGTCTGGCGCACAGATCAGTGATCTCTCATTTTCTTAACTGGAGAGGTTCTATAGAAATGGGTTTACTTGGAGATGTGCTAGTTTTCCATGCCTTCTCCAGACATCAAATGGAAAACGATTTTTAGGTGGTGACTGAATACCATCTGTGGGTTTTTGTTCTTATACAGCAGCGGTTCTCAACCTATGGGTCGCGACCCCATTTGGGGTTGATCGACCATTTTACGGGGGTCGCCAAACAATGCGATCCGCCATTTCCCCCCCTCAGGGGGCGGTGCCGCGCATGCGCGCTGCGCATGGGGCGCCGCCGCACATACGCGGCACGTTTGTGTGACGGGGGTCGCCGTCACACAAACGTTGAGAAACGCTGTTATACAGCATTCCATCCGAGAACTAAGGAATGCAAATTATTCACCATTATCTCAGCACTGTTAGGCTTCAAATATGTAATTCCTATAGAGTGGATCTTAAGAAGATACAGTTTTTATTTAAACTATATGACATAAGGTTCAAACAATCTTAGAGCAATTGTAACATCCCTTCCCTGGTTAGTGTTTATCCAGTACCGTATACATGATAAATGTGTGGCATTAGTAAAAGATTCTTCATAAAACTATCTCTATCTCTATCTCTATCTCTATCTCTATCTATCTATCTATCTATCTATCTATCTATCTATCTATCTATCTATCTATCTATTTATTTAGCTTTATTTTAAAGTCTGTGAGAGTTTTGGCTTATATTCTAAAAAGTTGAGGTGTTTTCATAATTCTCTATTGGAAATGCTTAGAGTAGTTTCAAATGTATATCTGCATATATGGATGGATTATATATTTGCATTATCCTACTCTAATTCCTAAAATGCTTGCTTTCTATCTGTGTGTTTCTCTTGCCACCAAATGTCAAGCTCCATGTATTTGGATAAGATCAAGGAAGCAAGAACTACCCAGATTTTATATAGCAAAGCCTCTTTGAAGTTCCTGTTTATGAGATAAGCTGTCAACTGATTTGCCCTCCATTTCTTGATTGTTTATGTCCTCACTTCTGATTCTTTTCCAGCCATCCCACAATCTCTTCTAACACTCTACCTCCACAGCAGTTTATAATACAATAATAGTGAATTGTAAAATATCAGTATCAGAAAAGTTACCCTAGTTGTCAGGGCCCACTAACTGCATCAAAGCTTTGGCAAAACAGAATAGTTTTAATTGCATTACAAAATTAAATAGGTACTTAATTCTTTCCCCGCAATGTATTTGTCATCAGACAGAAAGTTTGGTAAATTTTAAATTGGAGAAAGATTTCTATGAGATCATCTCAAATTAGTGCTTTCCTTCCTTCCTTCCTTCCTTCCTTCCTTCCTTCCTTCCTTCCTTCCTTCCTTCCTTCCTTCCTTCCTTCCTTCCTCCCTCCCTCCCTCCCTCCCTCCCTCCCTCCCTCCCTTCCTTCCTTCATCTGACAATTTCTGACATTTTTTTTTGCAGGGAATTTAAAAGGAAGTGCAGCAAAAGATTAAATGAAAGCTAGAAATTTTGGCATGTGATGTGTTGTGGCTTGAGAGCCTTGTACAAATAGAATCTGCATTATGTTATGGTGTTTACCAAAATCTGCCTTGCTTCACATTTCTGTAAGCCTTTGATGGTTTTATTATTCAGGGGTGGGGAAGTAGACAGAATGCAATGAAAGCTGCAGGATGATTTAGCACTGTGGGAACCTAATCAATAAGGCTGTTGTAGAGAGCTCCCAGGAAAGAGAGCTGTTTTCCATCCAGATGATAATGAGGCAGTCTAGCAGCAACCTCTAGAGATAAATACTGGAGCAGTGATTTTTGTGTGGTGCTGCTTTCCTAGTTACTAATTAATAGTTTTGAGGCCAGCAAGACACCCTTTGGCCTCTCCAATACCTGCAAACTTTTACAGCAAGTCTCACTTGATTCTTCTACCATAAGGGGTCACTCTAGGCTGATTAAATCATGTCAAATCTTAACTTAATGGAATTTATGCATATTCAGGCAATTAGCTGAGAGATCAAAGCTTTCAGTCATCTTTAATTTTTGTTAAACAAATTACTTAATTTTTATTCAGATCCTAGGATGGCAGAGCTGGTACATCTTTACATTTTTTTTTAACTTACCACCCATTTGCATTTGTATGAATAGGATAAGAAATAAGTGGAGCAATCATTGCCAAGCTTGGAAATATGGGAGGGATTAAAACTGTCAACAGTTGCAGAGCTTCAGATTTGTAAACAAGTCAGTGAAACCGAGCCACGTTACCTAGATTCAACTCTTCCTGTGGCTTAAAGAATAACAGTTGGAAGGGACCTTGGAGGTCTTCTAGTTCAATCTCCTGCTCAAGCAGGAAACCTTATATCATTTCAGACAAACGGGTGTTCAATCTCTTCTTAAAAATCAGCACCCACAATTTCTGGAGGCAAGTCATTTTACTAGTTAATTATTCTCACTGTCAGGTTATTTCTCCTTTTAGGTTGCTTCTCTCCTTGATTAGTTTCCATCGATTGTTTCTTGTCCTGCCTTCAAGTGCTTTTGAGAATAGGTTGACTCTCTCTTCTTTGTGACAACACCTCAAATATTGGAACACTGCTATCATGTCACCCCTAGTCCTTATTTTCATTAGACTTGACATGCCCAATTCCTTCAACTGTTCTTCATATGTTTTAGCCTCCAGCCCCTAATCATCTTTGTTGCCCTTCTCTGCAGTCTTTCCAGAGTCTCAGCATTTTTTTTAATAACGTGGCAAACAAACTTAAATGCACTATTTTAAGTATGGTCTTACCAAGGTATTATAAAGGGGCACTAACATTTCATGTGATCTTGATTCTATCCCTCTGTTTAGGAAAACTGCAATGGAGGACTACCTTTCAAAATTCATCATCCCTCTTCCGAGTTGTCCCTGATCCAAGGACACTGCCAAACTATTGATCTGATCTCCCAGACTATTCAGCCATACAATGTTTGTTCTCAGTGCAGATTTACTCTCAATCAACAGGAGAAACCATTTAAGGTCATAGCTGTTTAAAAGATCAGGCAGCTCCTTTAAAGAGGATGGACTTAATGACAGAAGCAGAGCCATGGCATATATGAAAGGGCTCTTAGTTATAATTATCAGTCATATGAACTTTTCTACCTGAAAATTTAATTTGACTTAGGACTTCTAAGTCTACATTATTAATTCTAATAAGTTACTTTTGTAATTTTTGTAGTTTGCTTTTGGCAGTTAAACATGCATTTGATTTTGTGATTTGAAGAAAAATGTTTATCTGCAGAAGTAAGATTCAGAGTACTGCATCTATATGTCAATGTGCCCCCTCCACTTAATTTATATAAGTTTAGCTCACATCCCAATAACTTATTAGTTAAGAAGATTCAGTTGATTTTTCTGATCTTAAATATCTATGCCATCTTTGATAGTCTACAAGTGTAGCTTTAATGTGTATTTTCAAAATACGCTGTGCATGCGATGAAATAACTTTATTTTTCATGCACATATGACTAGGCTGAATACAAACTAATAAAACACAATATCAAACATTAATATTGTAATTCAATCCAATTGAATTACTATGTCCAATTGAAGTTCACAATTGATATACAGTGCCTCAGTTGCCTGAATGGCCTATAACATTTAAAAGTTTCATTTACAGTTGAATCTAAATAATAATATATTTTTGCCTAAAATAAAAATCAATTTCACAAAGGTTCATTAAGTGAAAGGGCTTAAATGCGTTTTAGAATGTTGATAGATATAATACTGGAGGAAGTTGATTCCAGAGAATAGGTGCTAAACAAGAAAGAGCTCTTTGCTGTGATAGTATGAGAGTATACCAAGTGCTTCTGGATTGATGATCACCAGGAGAGGTGAGTTGGAAGAAGCTACAAGCACAAGGCCTAAAGAATTAACACCAGTAATTTAACTGGTAATATCCAGCCAAAGTAAAGGACTAGCAATAGAAGAAGTAGTTTGGCAAGAACGGTGCAGATTATACTATTCTGTATCCTGATCAGAGACACAGACAAGTATCTATGGAAACAAGCCAGATTGGTACTGCAGTAATCCAGTTGTGAGACACTCTCTGGTGAGGAACCAACAGACTCTGTTAACATTAATTAAATGACAGTTACAAGATTTTGATGATTTTATTAATGGAATCCCTCATTCTTTGGATTCTGAGATTCTTCACCCTAATGATGCTGACATTTATAGTCTTTAAAAGAAGGAATGAAGAGAGATAAGGTAAGATGATCAGGTTGCAACATAACAATCTCTGTCTTTTCCATGTTCAGTTTGCAGTGGTGGGAACCCATCTAGTTTGAGACCTAACCAAGGTGCCTAATATAGGAATGTCATCCAGAAGGCTAAACATGAGTATTGTAGGTCTATGTATAACAAGTGGATGGGATGCAGGGGAAAACGAAAGGATTGAAAAGAAAAATGCACAAAGTAAGTAAGAAAGCACTCAGTACTTAAACTGAGAGAACTCCAGTGATGAAAAATATGCTGATGATACTTAACTCTATCTCCACCCCGGGGACCAAAGTGATGCTGTTGCTATTTTCTCATGGTACCTGGAGGCTGGGGAGGAAGTGGGGGGGGGGTGGCTGGATGGGAGACAACAGGCTTCAGTTGAACCCTGGGAAAACCGAATGGCTTTGAGTGCATGCAACTTCAAGATCTGGGACTTTAACTAAGTTCTGGATGGGGGTCACACTACCTCAGACAGTTTTGATTCACAAATTGGGGATTCTCCTGTATTCAATACTTGAAGAGCAGGTACCATGTTTCCCTGAAAATAAGATCCGGTCTTATTTTTTTTTTCTTCCAAAAGAGGCACCAGGTCTTATTTTGGGGGATGTCTTTTCCATGGTCTCATATTGCAGCGCCAGCAGCACCAACAGCCCCACCCAGTTGGCCCACTTCTTCTGTGGCAGCTCACTGCTGCTCGCACACATTGCCCCCGGCCTCCATTTCACCTTCAGAGGTCTTCAGGAAATTAGGTCCAGGATATCAAATGCACTGGATACTTTAAATAATTCTGGCTTGGGCCACCAGCAGATGGTTTATGCCATGAGCCAATGTTTGACTTGGTAAGTTGTCCTGCACAGGAACTCAACTGAAGTGGGTCTAGGAGATTGACAGGAAAGGACATGGAGATATAACAGAGAGAGTTCTGCTTTCTGAAGTGCTTTGGATAAGAATGGAAGATGTTGGATGATAATCGGAAGACACAGAAGGATAGCAGGTATTTAGGCAAAGTTAGGCAAGTTATCAGTGAGTTTGGATAACTGCCAGTAGAAACAGAGCTCTTTGCCAGCCTATTGAGAAAAAACAAGGGAGTTGAGGAGGAGAGATGAATAAAGGGAAGAGGAGAAACTGTCATAAGGACTGGTTATATAGGGAGCAGATTAAATTACTAGATCACCATATTTTCTGTTACGAAGGAAAAAGAAAAGTTAAATATCAGATGGCACTACTAAAGTAGCTTGGTCCTTTTCTACTTTGGATACAAAATAATTACCAAATGTATTAGGTGTAAGCCAGGAATAACATTCCTTAGCAGCAGTGGGTGGAGTTAAGAGGGATGAAAAATGAGAAAAAGCTGGCTGCAAAACTTAACTTGAGCAAATGCTACATTTTACCCTGCCTATTATTGCAGGGTAAAATAGAAAAGGTTTGTTGGAATGGTGCCCTCTTATCAGTGATCAATAGTTTCATACACTTTGGCTCCAGTTTTCAAACTTGAATGGCTGTTGCAAATTAATCAGTTAAGGTAAACAAAAGTTGGATTTTTGTACTTTTTGATGATGAGCTGTGTTGATATAAGACAATTTAAGCACATTTGAAATTGTCACAATCAGGAAGCCTCATTTTTCAGATCTTCCGCATAATTTAACAAGTGAAAAATCACTTTTAGAATGTATTGAATGAGCCCTGATGCTCTGCCCTGCAAAATTTTGAAAGGAACATTATTGTGGATAAAACAGACAGTGGGCTACATCAAGGAGTTTTTTTTTTATTTGAAGTCTTTTGATCAAAGTATCTGGAAATCTAAAAGTAATTTTGGCTTATAGCTGGGAGAATGATGATCTTCTCTCCCATTTTGAATTCTAGTACCTTCTCTTTCTTCTGGTTAATTTCCCTTTCTTTGAATTTTCCTACATACCTATCAAGCAAAACCTCTAAATGGAACCTATGAACCTATGTGCAAACATGTTTTCAGGTGATCTTTTCCAATAGTTTTCTTCACTTTGCTTCTTTCTCTAGATACCATGTTTCCCTGAAAATAAAACTGGGTCTTTTTTTTTTTTTTTACCTCCAAAAGAGGCACCAGGTTTTATTTTCGGGGGATGTCTTACATACCTCCGGTGCTGACAGCCCTGCCCAGCCAGTCCATTTCTTCTGCAGCTGAAGGAGCAGCTTCATAGTGCAGCTGCATTCTGGCCGGCATTTCTCAGTCACAGGCCTTTCTGGAAGGCCACTGCAGTCGAGTACTGAGCTATGGATTGAATCCATAGCTTGGTTCTCAGCTGCAATGGTCTTCCGGAAAGGCCTGTGACTGAGACATGCAGGGCTGGCTGCAGAAGAGGCCTCAGAAGAAGAAGTGGGCCAGCGAGAAGAGGCCTGGATGCGAGGTAAGTGGGTGCATGGGGCCGATCTGCCCCCCACTCCTGCCCTAGCTTGATTTTTAAGTGTGTGCCTTGCCCCCAAACTAGGGCTTATTTTGGGGGAAGGGCTTATATTAGGCCCACCCCCCAAAATTAAGCTAACTCTACCGTTGGGGAGGAGGGGTATACATATTGGATTGAGGTAAAAAAAATATGACTGTCCTGTTCAATACAGTAAAATCAATAAAGAGAGGTAATGCTATTGGCTATGAAAGTAAACATTTTCAAGGATTAAGGTTGGAAGTTCCTCTCAAGCTATACCAGGGGACTCGTGGACTTCAACTCCCAGAATTTCTGAGTCAGCATGGCTGGCTCAGGAATTCAGGGAGTTGAAGTCCACGGGTCATAAAAGAGCCAAGGTTGCCTACCCCTGAGCTATACAAACAGTCCTACATCAGAGTAGTCCCTTTGCAGAGCCTTTTGTAGGGTTTCTCCTCAGCTGATTCTGAAGTGCAGTTAAAAAGTGCAGAACAGAGGGATTTTTACCCCTGTGAATATATGTGTGTAGAAACATGCATGCATGCACAATATTATCGGACTCCAGCTACCAGCCCTGGACAACATCTTCGAATCTCGCTGTTTGAGGAAGTTGCATAACATTCTCAGAGACTCTTCCCATCCTGCTTACAATCTCTTTGGACTGTTGCCTTCTGACAGAAGATATAGAACATTTAAAACTTGGACCACACGTTTTCTGAATAGTTTTTATCCCAGAGCTATAATTGCACTTAATAATGAACTAAAGGGCCACCATCAGTGAATTGTTGGACATTATTACTTGGTCTGTTGGGTGGATGTTTGGGCAGTTTTAGGGGTGGGGAATTGTGGTGGGTGGGAGTGTGTTTGGGGATTATGTGTGTGGGACCTGGTCTTTGGGTGTCATGTAAATTTCGTTGCATGTGTATACTGTGTATACATATACAATGACAATAAAGTTTATTATTATTATATAGATGTAAACAATTAGAATCTAGATAAAATATATCTCAATCTAGATGGGAAATTAAGATCTCTTTCTTTTCATACTAGACTTAAGTGAAATCAAGCCTTCGGACTCAAGATGTCCCTCTGTAAAATGCTACATATGGTTGCTCAAATGGGAAGTTGTTTTACACATTGAACTTAAGGAAGAGATACTATAAGTCTTGAACCTTGGAAAAACCTATAGGGTTTTGCTAAAGGAAAACTTTCCAAAGTCTTGAAAAATGGAGTTTATACAGTACAGGAGTCTTCAAACTTGGCAACTTTAAGACTTGTGGACTTCAACTCCCAGAATTCTTCAGCCAGCCAGGGATGGCTGAGGAATTCTGGGAGTTGAAATCCACAAGTCTTAAAGTTGCCAAGTTTGAAGACCCCTGATATAGTATATGAGGCTAAAAAAAGCATGTCTGATGTATATAAAGAAGTTATAAGATTTTACCCTTGATAGTGTTCTATTGTGTCCATATTCTGGACCATCTAGAGAAAGTATTTACAATTCTTGATGTCTGAAAGAAATTCCAAGCAGGGTTTTTTTGTGTGTGATTTATCTAATCTATTGCCTGACTGATGTGATGGCCTAAGTGGTGAAGGCTCTCACCTCCCACTTGGAAAGTTAAGAATTCAATGCTAAGTAACAGCACAAAGAAAAAACATCTGTGAACTCCACAGGGCATCAGGAAGGGCATCTGGCCAATAAATGCTCAGTTCCATCCAGTCGTCCAAACTCTACCCTAAATTAAGGGATTACATGATTGTAAAAAGGGAGGTGTTCTTATCTAATGTATTGCTTGAATAAAACTCAAGCTGAATCTGAGTAGTGCAACCTACTTTCTGATGGAATTAATGAGATGCAAACTTGACTGCAGAAATGCAGTATTGCTTTAGCAAATTGACATTAAGAAAAGCAGTTTAGAAAACACTACTGAGCACATCTATTTTGCTATATTTGTTTTCAGAGGAAGAATTATAATAATGCCATTGTTCTAGGAATACTTTTCATATCTCTAAATTTGATCTGATTCAGAATAGCCTGCCACTTTCACCAAATGCATCACTTTAACTGGGTCTACCATTTAATTGTAAATAAATAGCATGTCTAGCTATCTGGTTTTATGATAGCATTTTGGTGCTCCATAGCACTTACTATCTGGGGCAATCCTGAGTCATTAAAAACATAAACGTATATGAAAGGATGTTCTCCACCTTCTGTGATACATTTGCCTTTTATTTTCTTTTTTTAAATACAGCTTCACATTTTTATTAAATGAATGAATTTCTCATGCTGCTTGACTTAAAAACCTTAGTAAAAAATGGACAGTAAACCAAGATTATTGTCAAAGATGATTTGGTATTTTTACTGATTTCTTCACAACTATTTGACTGAAATGTCACCAATGGCATGCTTGGAAATAATCATGATAATGGAACCTGATATAACTTTTAAAAAAAATCTTTAAAAGGTTATAAAGAGGTCTACCAAACGAGTAGCAAGAAATGGGTCTGTAGTAACTAGCTTTTATGTTACAAAGTCATCACAACTGCATTGCTAGAAAATAAGGAATCCTCTTTTTAATTAATAATTTACTGCATCAATTCGTAAGTTTTCACATTGTATTATATATTTATCAGAGGTGAACTGGAATTGAAAAACATATTATAGGTTTCTACAAAACAGCTCCGCTCAGCATATTCTGTTAGAAATCATAACCACAGAGTTGGAAGGGACCATGCAGGTCTTCTATTTGGTCCATGGGTCGGCAACCCACGGCTCCGGAGCACCCGGGTGCCCCACCCCCTGGGAAAAGCATGCCAGGAAGTCCCTTTCCCAGGCTGGCCCCATCCGAGGCGCACGTGGCATGGAGCCGCACAGGGAAGCCCCAGGATCCCCGCTGGGAGTGGGCCAGCCCTCCCGCAAGCTGCGGCCCAAGGGAGAGCAGCTCCTGTGATCCCCAGCCAGTGCGACCGTTGGCCAGCGCGGTCAGGAAGGTGCACCCAGAGTCCCGGCTGCCGTGAAGGAAGAGGGAGATGCCGCAATGATAGGAGAGCCTCCTCCTGGGGCCCAGGACCAGCTTCCTTGCCCTCCTCCTCCTCCTCCTCTTCTTCATCCTGCTGCCCCATGGGCGGCTCGGGTGGGCGGCAGGGCAAAAAGGGCAGCGGGGGGGCCAGTCGGGCCACCGGAAGGGCTGGTCAGGCAGAGCAGCTGCAGCATTGCAGCCAAGGCCAGTGGCCCGTGCAGCACCAGCCCCTGCCACGGCCTACTGTGGCTACATCAAATGGGCAGAGGGCGAGGCCAGGCAGCGTAAAGTCCCAGGTTGGGCAGCGGCAGTGGCTTCCTCAACCCTCCTGCTGGCCTTCTTCCTCCTGCTGGCTCTCGGGCGGGTGCCGGGGCAAGAGGGAGGGAGCAGCCAGGCTGGCAGAGGGGCTGGCAGGGGCTGGTCAGGCAGAGCAGTGGCAGCATCGCGGCCAGGGCCAGCAGCCCGCACGGCACCAGTCCCCACCGTGGCCCGCCGCGGCTACATCGGATGGGCAGAGGGCGAGGCCGGGCAGCGCAGAGTCCCAGCAGCGGCAGCTTCCTCGTCCTCCTTCTTCCTCCTGCTGCCCCCTTGATGGCAGTCCAGGCTGGGGCGGTGGCCGGTGCCAGCATCGCTCCCTGGGCAGCCGAGCCGGCCACGCATCTCCTCCGAGCCGGTCTGGGCGACAGTCCCGGCGGGGGTGGCGGCCGGCGGGGGCATTGCTCCCTGGGACGTCCCTGGGCAGCCGAGCTGGCTACATATCTCCCCAGGCCGGGCTGGGTGGCAGTCATGGCTGGGGTGGTGGCTGGAGGGGGCATCGCTTCCTGGGAAGCCAAGCTGGCCACATGTCTCGCCGGGCCGGGCAGCAGTCCTAGCTGGGGCGGCGAAAGGGCAGCCGCATCCCTTTGCCTTCCTCCGGAGGCAGAACTCTGGCCTCCCGCAGCAGGCTGATAGGCGAGCCCGAGAGGCCGTCTACTGCCGCCTCGGAAGATTTGCCGCAGCAGCTCCTTCTCTCCGTCATCCTCCTCCTCTGCTCCCTGGGAACCTTCACGCCAAAAGGCAGAAAGAAGAAAGTCCCAGAGAGGGAGAGCGTGGGGTGGGGAGAGAGCAGTCTTTTCTGAGGGGAGAAACCAGGACGGCAGAGCTGCCCATACTTAAAAAATTTAGCATGTATGGGAGAGGAGGATATACCGCAGCGCAAGGGCATTGAAGGGAAGGCGGGGGGAGGAGGGGAGAAGAGGGATAGGAAGGAAAGAAAATGAAGGAAGCTCTGTAGCCACCCAAGAAAAAGCAAATTTGAACCCAGTGGCTGCCAGGGAAGGAGGAGGGAGGGGAGGCTTGGCAACTCACTGGAAGGGACCGATTTGGGGTTCGGGTAAGGTGTAAATCTTTCTGGATCAAGGCGGGGAGGGGTGTTGGGGGTTGTGGCCTTGGAGGGAAGAAAATGAAGCTGATCCAGCCTCTTCAATCAAGTTCTTTGTTCTGTGCCTCCGCGCGCGCGTGCACGCACACATTTTGCGGCTCCCAGTTTTTTCTTTTCTGAGGGAAACGGGTCAAAGTGGCTCTTTTACTTTTTCAGGTTGCCAATCCCTGACCTAGTGTCATCTTCTGGCCAACAATAAGTGAGGCTGCTTGTTTTCATTGTGAGAAAAGACATTGTAATAAAGATTGTCTGATGCAACAGAAAGAATATCAACATTTATCTCAAAGTCAACTTTCCAAGATACCTAGAGCAGAAAAATAAATAGAAATGGTAGTCCCAGTGCAGTAATGCTCCAGGAGCCAGCTGGAGGACTCAGCTTTTGCATCCTGGAAATCTGTGATCAAATTTGATAAATTTCAGCCTTTTCAAGTAAGAAGTGATCATTTTCAGAAAGTTTACTGAGCATTTAAGAATGCTCTTAAATCTCTGCTATCTCCAGGAAGTGTTGAAAAAGAAAATCTGAAAAAAATTAACCGTGTACTGGTAGTCCTCGACTTACAACTGTTCATTTAGTGACCGTTCAAATTTACAACGGCACTGAAAACTTATGACCGTTTTTCACACTTATGACTGTTCTAGCATCCCCAGGGTCACGTGATCAAAATTCAGATGTTTAGCAACTGGTTCATACTTATGACAGTTGCGTTGTCCTGGGGTCATGTGATCAGCTTTTGTTACCTTCTGAAAAGCAGAGTCAATGGCAGAGGTCCCCAACTTTTTGGGCACCAGGGACCAGTTCTGTGGAGAGAGGTTTTTCCATGGACTGGAGGAGGTGTGGTTTTGTGTGCTGCCTGCATCTGACAGATGGGGTTTTGTTTGTTTGTGTGGCTGGTTGCTGGCATGCCGCAGCCCTGTACCAGTCCACGTACCGGGGGTTGGGGACCTCTGGTCAATGGGGGAGCCAGATTCACTTAAGCACCATGTTACCAACTTTACAAATGCAATTATTCCCTTATGGTAAATGGGGCAAACTCACTTAACAAATGTTTCACTTAGCAACATAAATTTTGGGTTCAATAGTGTTCATCACTTGAGGACTACCTTTAGACAAGACTTGATTTGCAGATAGTTAATATACCCTGTGTAATCCAGATACCTCAACCTTTGTGACGAAATGGAAAAAAGCTTCTCAAAGAAATCCTGTCCTTTGAAACAAATCAGATTTGGATGAAGGTGCTGTGTTTCTTTTATCACATGAAGAGCCGCAGCCCTAAGTCCTCTCCAAAAGTGGAGGAAAAAGATGGAAAAGAAAAGGCTTGTTTTCTCCACTGGATCAGAGTGGCTGGAAGGATTTTTTTTTAAAGTCTGTGGGGTCCTTGGTGCTCTCTGACACTGGTTGGGTTTGTTGGGTTTTTTTGAAGACATTTTATTATCCAATTAGATAACATCAGTGCTAGAAAGGAGTGGATTTGCTTTCAGTTTATATTCAAGTGGCTTGCCCTGTCAATGCTGGTGGGAATGCTTTTTTTTCTTAGTATTTCCTTGATTGAGCTATTGTTTATTTTTTGATTGTTTGTCTAAGTTGGTAGCTCATTGATTGGGGTATAGTTTACTGCTTCATTGTTGGTCTGGTGTTAATCCTGGTTTTAATCTTTGCTTATGTGGGTGTTGACTACTGTGGAGGAGGTGTTTTGGTCTTTTTGTTTCCTTTTTAGCTTTTTGATTGTCTCTTTTAAATGGTATGTAGATGTTGTTTATCTCTGTGCCTGTTGATAGCTGATTTATTTGACTGCCACACTTCTTAAAGTCTCTTTTAGAATGGGATAATTATTAATCTCAGTCTTTCTTCCCCAAAGTCAAAACTTTCAGGTTTTTCTTTATAGAGTCCAAATTGCCTACTTTAAGTGGGCCTATTGATAGCTTGAGAACTTCAGAGAAACTCTTCAAGAGTTAAATAGTTATTTAAGAAGTAATTCAGTCAGACCGACTGTATTAATGCTCTGACTGGAAAAAAAACCCTGTTCTGATTCTGTGGAAAATCTTTATCGAGTCCCAGTTGCTAAAAGTTGTGATAACCTATTTCTTTGGAGATTGATGCAATAGGGTTACTTACTATTGACCTCACCTTGCTGAAATGCAACATTGCAGTATAATGTAAGGGTTTTGTGTAAACTAAGAACTTAATCAAAATAACTGAAAGGGAGAAAAAAGCCTTCCAATAGCTCCTGTTCTTGCTTAGATTATAAAGGAAAATCTGGACTTTTTTTTTTTTTTTTTTACAAAGCATATACAGTATCTTCACAAACTCTATGTCATTATCAATTGTGGTAAAATTGGGACCTGCAGCTTAGATGAAATGATAACAGTTTAGTGTATGAGAAATTAACTAGATAGTAGTTACTTCATATTGCATGTTGCTTTCTGACCATTTCTTTTGCATTATACACATATATGTAGAAACAACACCTTGCAGTGTTTTTTTTTTACAGTGGTAAGTATGTAAGCACCTTTGTTATTGTCATGTGTAATCTAGAGGTTCTGTAAATAATTGAATTTAATAGGAGATATGTGTCTATGCTGATGGCACTAGTCTGGTAGCTGAAAATGAAAATGATCATCAAGCTTTACTATTGAAGGTCAAAGAGCACAAACTTAACAAGGAGCACAAATTAAATAAGAAGATCAAACTAAGGGCAACAGGTACGGCAACCAACTTAAGAAGTTACAATGAAGATATGGAAGTGGTGGATAGTTTCTGCCTTTTAGGATCTATCAGTCAAGAAAAATATGGCACACTGGCAATTCATAGAGTAGCAATGAGAGAGAGAGAGAGAGAGAGAGAGGGAGATTGAGATTTGTATCATAAAGGGAATGATTTTCCTTGTGACACTCTGTAGAAGGGAAAGTTTCACTTTCAGAAGCAGGTTAGAAAGAAAATTGACACTTTGATGTTGGTTCAGGTGAAAACCTAGTATAATTATTTTTTTACCAGATAACTTTCCCAGTTTAATGCCAGGATGAAATTAGCATTATTTTATGGGAAAGTAACTGAGCCACTTGCACTGGGGTTTCCCACATGGGACGGGGAGTTATTTTAAGTATGGTTCAATATTTGAAAGGTTGGACCAACTTTTAACATTTAAGGGAGTAGATCGAATCAGTTGAAAAAAATATTATCTCAAAAGGTTAATTTAAAAAAAAATATTTGGAATTTCCTAACTTTTATTGGGCCATTGAGTTCAGTGAAAAAAGAACAGGGGGGAAAATATTTTTTAAAAAATATATTTTATTGATTTTTTAACATAAACACTTTAACATTTGGTAAACAGCTTGTTGTCTGGGCTTATATTTGCAAAGCAATCACTAACAATCAGTTTTTATATTCCAAAGTCCACACAATAGCTTTGCTTGATTTTCTCTTCTTCCAATAATATTCTCTTTACCAACCTTGAATGGATGCAGGGAAATAATTATCTTGATATCAGATGCAGTGAGTCTAAATGACTTCACCCAATGAGCATTCTGCTTCTGATCTTTGTAAGACTCAAAGAAAGTATTATTTGGAAAACAGATGGAGGAAAGCCATAGGCAACAGGGAGACAAAACTGGTCTGTGGGAAAAAAAGTGCAATCCTACTATTCCCCTTTGAAAAAAAACCCTTCAATCTGTGTACATTTTGTGTGTAATGTTGCATCTCGCATAGAAAATGCACATGCAGAGATTTTACTGAGATTATTAGTGAAGTTTCTGTATGAGCATCATATTGCTGAAGAATAAATCTGAGTATACAGTACATCTTTTCTTTACAGCTATACATGCAGGCATAGTGGAAACTCCTGGATATTGTGTGTGCAGTACTTTTCCATTTCCTCCTCATTTTAATTATTTTGGATCACTGAATTTGGATCTATATACAAAAAATGCCTCTGCAAATGTTATACCATGTCTTTGAAACATAATGATGCTCCATCCTGAATATTACAAATTAAAAGCTCCAATATAATTTAGATTACCAAATGTAAAGAAGAAAGAGGTAGACATAAAATTCAATGCTTTTAAACTCACTGGACTCCTGGTTTCTAGCCTGATGCCTTAACCACTACACCAAACTGGTTCTCATTTAGAAAGGATCTAGCTACAATGATGAAAATAACTTCCATCTATGACCATTATGAGCAGAGCTAGAATTGCAAGGCCTACATCTTGTTTCAATGATTGGAAGCATTTTTCCCCACAGTGACTTTTTGTGACAGGACATTAATGAAAACTGTAGCATTTTCAGATAAGAGTTATATTTCATTATACAGGTACAAGAAGTAATTTTCTTATCTAATTTCTTAATGAGCCTAAACATGGGTGCTAGCTTTTCCTCATCTGTAAAGTTCTTTTCTATTAAGTTGCCTAACAATATTAAATGATTCAATGGCATTTTAAGTTAGGTCAGCACTCCACATAAATCTGAAATTGTTTTTACAATAGAAATTAAACGTTTGAGTGTCAAGTATTCCTCAAGTATTTCCTGAGAGAAACATCCCAACCTAATGTATTGGGGTCTTAGCACCGCATGTTGCTAACAGTCAGTTTATGTCAAAGAATTGTTTGTTTTTTATTTTGTTTTCAACATCATCTATCTCTCAATCAAATGTGTCCATTTCCCCATAATGGAAGATGGCTTGTGAAAAATGGATTTCATTGAAGGATTTAGAACAATTACATGTGTGATATAAATTAGAGAGATGTTTGCCAGGGGTATCCACAAGCAGTTTGAAGCCTCTCTCTTATGTCTCTCTGTCTCTGTCTGTCTGTCTGTCTGTCTGTCTGTCTGTCTGTCTGTCTGTCTGTCTGTCTCTCTCTCTCTCTCTCTCTCTCTCTCTCTCTCTCTCTCTCTCTCTCACACACACACACACACACACACACACACACACACACACACACACACACAGACAGAAACAAAGACACAGAGACACATACAAAAATACACAACATTAGATTCCTATAGTTTGCCTCTGGCCATCTTATATTAAAGAAAATATCAGCAATTTTGTTTGATTTACTTATTTACACTTCAAGCACTGTCACATCTGTCCTGCAAGTTAAATGTGCCTTTCTCAGGTCTATTACAGATTTGGTATACATGAGAATACATGAGAACAGTTCCTATTATGAAATAGGGGTAATTGTGTAAAGTTACCATAATAATTTATCATGTGTTGGGAGGCAATGAGTAATTGTTTGAAATATGCGATCCAAGCCCCAACCTTCTTACAGCTCATGCTGTAATTTATTGTCACTGGATTAGTAGACCAAGCACTCTGGTAAACAAAAGAAGAGCTCCCTTTAATGTTATGCTGTAATAAAATTATTCTGTGTTTGTCAGCTTTTAAAGCTTGAGGCCTGAATATATTTTGTGGTCCCAGAGCACAGAGACATGAGTAAAAACTCAGTATCCTTTACATATTAGTTCACCATCTTAGCTTCAAAAAGGTATCCTAAGTGACTTAGTTTTGTGGGAAAATCTCCACATTAGCCAAGGCATTTTAATAAACCATTTTTTTTATCATTGGATTGTGTACATTGACATTTGGGCTATGATTCTGGCTTTCCTTTGTTCATGATCCAATAAGAATAAACTCTGTTTCCTGAATAAAATATTAGGGCTGAGTTCTTCTTTCCACATTAAGTAGAAGTACTTTCAATGTGGCATTCCAAAGTTGCATTTTCCCTTGGTATAGGATAGAATGGGATGGGATGGGATGGGATGGGATGGGATGGAATGGAATGGAATGGAATGGAATAGAATAGAATAGAATAGAATAGGATAGGATAGGATAGGATAGGATAGGATAGGATAGGATAGGATAGGATAGAATAGGATAGGATAGGATAGGATAGGATAGAATAGAATAGAATAGAATAGAATAGAATAACAGAGTTGGAAGGGACCTTGGAGGTCTTCTAGTCCAACCCCCTGCTCAGGTGGGAAGCCCTATACCATTTGTATACCATGGTACTTATTGTCTATCTTGATATCATTGATATCAGATTCACGGAGGTAGAAAGATGGAAAAACAGAAGTTGTGATGTCATAAAGACCCCAAAGACACTGTTACAGATTTACTATAGCAAAGGGAGGGTTTAACATTGCAATACTACACGCAGTCCTTGACTTAACAACAGTTCATTTAGTGACCTTTCAAAGTTACAGTGGCACTGAAAAAAGTGACTTATGACCAGTTTTCACACTTAAAACCATTGCAACATCCCCATAGTCATGTGATCAAAATTCAGATGGTTGGTAATTGACTCACATTTATGGCAGTTGCAGTGTCCCAGAGTCATGTGATCACCATTTGTGACCATCTGACGAGCAAAATCAGTGGGGAAACCAGATTCACCTAACAACTGTGTTGCTAACCTAACAGCTGGAGCGATTCACTTAACAGCTGTGGGAAGAAAGGTTGTAAAAGGGGGCAAAAATTCACTTAACAAATGTCTCGCCTAGCGACAGAAATTTTGAGCTCCATTGTGGTTGTAAGTTGAGGACTGCCTGTATTTTCACATATTCTTTACCTTTTTAAAAAGCAGTGCTATCTTAAAAAAATTACTGAGAAACACAGACACGGTCTGGTTTACTTTTTTATTAGTATTTCCCCCCCCCTTTTATATAGGTCCTAATTTAGGCCCCTGACAAAAAGAAAATGTATCTTGAATATGCATCGCAGATTCCAAAAATGAAAAGAAATTGCATTTGGATAGCACTTACTCAATAGACAGAAATGATACATGGTAAGAAGGTGCACTGTCTGCCCTGTGATAGATTAAACTACTTTGTAGGAAAATTACTGTGAGACAGTCACCACCACCACCAGCACCGTGGCTAAATCTTTAATAAAATTCTCTTCCATATTCAGGAGCAAGGTATGAAGTACACAATAAGCAGAGTGAAGTAGAGTGCCATTTATCAAACCACTGCAAGGTCTGTAATCTCCTGCTTTATCTTCTTCTCTCCCCACTTCCCCCCACCTCTTTTCGTATTTTATTGTTACAATGAGTCACATTTTCCTATGCATTGCGCATCCAGCTTTAACCTGCTATCTGCATACCGTCTCTCTGTCTGTAATTAGTTTTTGTCTTTCTGGTGGATCTTTGTTTGTGCTGCTTTAAAAACTCACCTGCTATCCTTACAATTATGACGGAGAAGCATGGGAAACAGGTTCCTGAAGTCCCATCCTAATTTAGGAGGAGCCAGAGGACTAAGGGCTGCACAGAATGACTAGCTTGCCTTCCATTTCAAGGCAACCCCCCCCCCAAATTCTGGATTTGGCCCCTGGGTGGCGCTACGTGGCTGGAGCTACTAAGCACCCAAGGCATTTCAGCTTTCAGAGGAAGGGAAAAAGGAAGCGATTATTACCAGAAATGGGGGGGGGGGAGAGATATAGTTGCTCAGGACTTGGTTTCAAAGTTGCCAGAATGTAAAAAAATAAAATAAAAATAAAAAAATCAAGAGTTTTGTGTGAGGGCAGTCTTTTCTTCCAATGGGATGGTAGCGTCATCCTTGTCTATAATATTTATACAGTAAAGATGCCAGAGCATCATTTAATTCTACACCGTGGTTTATGTCCTGATGTGGTCAGTGAAAAAGATAGTAGATTTCTGGCATTTCATGCAACCTGAATATGCATACATACATATTCAATCAGTGCTAGAGCCCTGGGATGACTGTATTTGGTGCTATTATAACCCCTTCTTTATTGTCTGAATAGCGTTTTTATGACAAAACATTTATATTCAGCTTGCCTTTATACTTGCCTGAAAAGAAGCAATCACCAATAGAGATAAGGCAACAATGGTAATGATAACTCTGCTTGTGGAATATGAAAAGCTGGGCCCAAATAGGCTCCTCTCCTCAAGGCTGATTCAGACTGGAATTGTTACTTATTGCAGAGTACGGTAGAAATGGTGGTGGGATTTTTGGAGTGTTTTGCTTAAACAGCCTGCACTGGCTTCATAGGCTTGGAGATGATGGTGAGACGAAATCACTTCCAAGAGACTGAAATGAACAGCTACATTGGATAGAGTTAGTCACTGATTTTTTTTTCTTGTAGACATTATATACTGTATATAATGGGGAAACCTCTAAGAATCTTTGAAAATAATACTAATAGATGGATATATATATAAAGGACATGGCTTTCTTTCTAGTGCTCAGAGACATAACAAATAAAAGTATACCTTTGCCAGTTCCACCAGTTACTTTGCAAAACTGAAGATCATCAGTCGGCCTTCAGACAAGAAATCATCAAGAAAATCTCAGGCAACCTGTATCACTTAATATTCTGGCCTTGAAAAACAGATTTTCCCCTTCTTCCTCTTCTCTCTACTTTCTATCCTCATTTCTCTTTTTTTCTTTTTCCTGGAAAAATGCAGTGGTTAAAAAGATTCTGTATTGTTGCCAAGAAAATAACATAGATTTATCACAAGTGAAGCTTAACTCTACCCCCATCTTGTGCTCTCAGATTGTAAGTCTAAAGGACAGAATTCAATCTCTCTCTCTCTGTCTCTCTCTCCCTCTCCCCCTCCCTCCCTCCCTCCCTCCCCCCCCTCTCTCTCTCTCACACACACACACACATTGTGTTTAAGAAATGGGGTAAAAAATAATGCATAAATAGAAAAAGGCATTGGTGTAAAAATAAAATCAAGATCACTAAAACATGGCCAGAAACTAATGCTTGCATATACAGTAGACTACAGGTGACAATCTGACTATTTGAAGAATTTTCATGGGATCTGTAACCTAGGTCTTGGGAAGCCAGATTCTTAATGTAATGCTATTAAATAATACATTATTTGGAAGAAAATGGTACTTCAGAAATGGATGATGGACAAGCCGTACAGTAATTTTCCTCAGAAACTGAGCATTTTGATATATAATGGAGGGTATCTTCTATAGCTTATTTCTTTCATTAGATCCTTGACTCTGGGAAACCTCTAAGAAACTTTGAAGATAATACTAATAGATGGATAGATTCATGAAGATGTGGGTAAGGCTCCAAATAGCATGGACTTAGCTTGTCTAAAGATTCAAAGGTTAACAACAACAACAAAAAAAGCACTGAAGAACATACCAGCAACCAACATGTCTTTACGGAATTGATGTCACCTGATCTATTTTTCTAACTAGACCCAACAAATTTCCAACACTTTCATTCCATACCACCTGAAGCTTTGGGAGATTCTTCAAAATATTAGCTACCACATATATAACTGAGCTTAAATCTATTTTCCCTAGATAAGAGTCACAACTTCCTCAGACAACTTCTAATTTAGAAAAAAAATCTTCAGAGCATGAATTTGGTCAAGGGGATTCTAACTCAGTTCAGTACCTGTCGTCTGTTTTCTAAGGGAGACATAGTAACTTCTAAAATTTTACGTTGTATGTCAGACAGAAATGCCAGTTACGATTTGCTGTCCAGCAGCATTGCTCAATTTATTAGAACCTAGCCATCTGGTTCTGAATCTAAATTTTTAGATAAGTTAAACTTAATCATCCATTTTACAGGTGAGCAAACAAGAGATTCAGACAGTGATACCGAACTGTGTGCATCCTCCTGATGTGTAAACAGCATTGAGAAACAGAACAACTTGGCGGCTCTTTTAAAGTCATACAGAACCATAGAAAGTTCTTCTAGCCTTCCTCTCATATCCTTGGTCACTGAATGGTGACAGAACTGCAAGAGGTGCCGTTATCTTCCCAAATTTTTTGTGGAATGTTAGCTGCTGTGGAGAGGTTTGGCTGCTGCAATCTATGATACGTTGCTTATTTTTAGATGTCTTACCACTTATGCATGGCTCTCATAAAAGGCACATTGCTTTTAACCAGACACATGTTTGAGTGTATATTAGAAATATAAAGCAGAACCAACATTAGAAGTTCTGGATATTTAGTATCATGAATATAGGAATGATTAAATTGAGTGGATGCTTTTTTTGTGCTAGAGAGTTCTATATGATAGGATGTTGTCAGTTATATTTGTAGCAGTAAACTGACCTTTTCATTAAAAAATATATAGAGGGTTATATCACCATGACACTATTATTCTTATTGATAATTGAGTGTCTTGTTAGTAAGAATGGAAACTTATTTCTTTAAAAGCAATACCATACACTGAGCTTAATGGTATTGTAGCCATATGATTCTAATATGATTTCTGTATACTTTTGTAGAAGAAAGGAAACCCACCCCTGCCTTCTCTAACCCCTTAATTACTATTTGTCCACTATGGAAAACCAAACCATTGTTCTTAATTTGTAAAAAAATAAACAATTATGACAAATATGTGTAATCAGGGGACCTGATTAGAACAAAATGTATGTTTAATGCTAGTGTCCTCCTATGACCTTGTTGCCTGATGCCTTTTATTCTTAATCATTTATATATGTTTAAATAACCAGAAAAGAGGAAAATGCAGTTTTACTAAATATTGAAATATAGCATTAAGGGAAAATGTGCTTACATCTGTTTTGGGCTATGGAGTTAATATACAGTAAAGATGTACATAGCTTATTCCACTGTTCGGAAAGACATAAATATAAAGGAATATAAGTACAGAATTATGAATAGACATCTGGATAGCTGTGTAACTTTTTAAGCACTTTCATTGGTTATCACACTGGTTTTCCAAGTACTTGAAAAACACATAACATTATTTTTTGCCAAAAGCAATGCATGTAATGAGAGTCAGAATAAGAATTGCTTTGTGCTTCTAGCATTTTATTGAAATAACAGATGCAAAGATAAGACATTTTCTACCAAACTTTTTTCTGGATAAACCTTCTTTTGACTTTATCTTAGTCTCATTACCTATTATTGAAGATATTGCTTCTTACAAGTTCTTGGGGAAAGTGCAGGAACATTTAATGTAAATTTAAAAATATGTGCATGGACTACTTAAGAGTATGCACACTGAATATTAAACAAACACCTGAACTTCCTGGTGTTGTTGCCTAGATCCAGCACTTTGTTATCTACTACGTGCAGCGGTTTTAAATTTCTTATTACATTCTGGTCTCTCGGTCTATGCAGCTTCTGCATGATGTATGTGAGAAGGACTTCCAGCAGAGATACTTATCAAGCATTCACCTAAAAGTTGATTTTTTCCCCCTTTTAGTTCTTGGGTCCAAGATACTGCATATCGATCATAAAATATCTGCCTAAAACATTTTAGTCAAACCTGCTGTGCAATCATATACCACATAGGCTGAACATTATGGATAAGAGATGAGTGATGAATATCTTAAGCTTGCAAGGATATTGGCATGAGAACTCAGCTGTATATAGGCTAGGATGAGAGATGAACAAAGGGCATCCTGACATTTTCCACCAAATTTGTAGAGAGAAATTTGGTAGATGATTTCTCCAAATTTCCACTGGGAAATAGCACATTCTCCAAATATTTGAAGGCCTCTGAATATTTCTTTTTCCTTTGTTTCAATATAATTCAAGAGTAGCCTAAATATGTAGGTATTCTGACAGATTACATTACTCCAAATCTTGGAAAGAAGTCAGATGGTTACAGAGACTTGAAGAGTCTGGAGACAGGCACATCTTAACCATACCATTATTTGTGGTTTGTTGCACAGTCAGCCAGATGTTCAGACTGGATTTGGCATTTTTGTCCATCGATCAAGTCCTTCCCAAGGATCCGGGATAGGCAGATTACCATTATTATTGCCTTAGAATCAGGGTTGACTCAATGGCAACTGCCTGGACTAATAATAATAACAAAGAAGTTGGAAGGGACCTTGGAGGTCATCTAGTCCAACCCCCTGCTCAGGCAGGAAACCCTATACCATTTCAGACAAATGGCTGTCCAGTCTCTTCTTAAAAACTTCCAGTGTTGGAGCATTCACCGCTTCTGGAGGCAGGTTGTTCCACTGGTTAATTGTTCTAACTGTCAGGAAGTTTCTCCTTAGTTCTAGGTTGCTTCTCTCCTTGACTAGTTTCCATCCATTGCTTCTTGTCCTGCCTTCTGGTGCTTTGGAGAATAGCTTGACTCCCTCTTCTTTGTTTCAATCCCTGAGATATTGGAACACTGCTATCATGTCACCCCTCATTCTTCTTTTCATTAAACTGACATACCCATTTCTAGCAACTGTTCCTTATATGTTTTAGGCTTCAGTCCCCTAATCATCTTTGTTGCTCTTCTCTGTACTCTTTCTAGAGTCTCAACATCTTTTTTACATCGTGGTGACCAAAACTGGATGCAGTATTCCAAGTGTGGCCTTACCAAGGCATTGTAAAGTGGTATTAATATTTATGTGATCTTGATTCTATCCCTCTGTTGGCTTTTTTGGCAGCTACAGCACACTGCTGGCTCATATTTAAGTGATTGTCCACTAGGACTCTAAGATCCCTCTCACAGTTACTACTATTGAGCAACGTACCACCTATACTATACCTATGCATTTGGTTTTTCTTGCCTAAATGTAGAACCTTACTTTTTTGACCATTGAATTTCATTTTGTTAGATAGCGCCCAGTGTTCAAGTCTGTCCAGATCCTCCTATATCTTAAGCCTGTCTTCTGGAGTGTTGGCTATTCCTGCCAGCTTGGTGTCATCTGCAAATTTGATGAGTTCCCCATCTATCCCCTTGTCCAAATCGTTGATGAAGATGTTGAAGAGCACTGAGTTCAGGACAAAGCCCTGGGGCACCCCACTACCCACTTCCCTCCATGTAGATGCGGTTCCATTGAGGACCATATG
This sequence comes from Crotalus tigris, assembly GCF_016545835.1. Taxonomy (NCBI): domain Eukaryota; kingdom Metazoa; phylum Chordata; class Lepidosauria; order Squamata; family Viperidae; genus Crotalus; species Crotalus tigris. The sequence goes on from NW_024097199.1 coordinate 488,386, forward strand.
CTGCGTACGGCCGGTCAGCCAGCTACGAATCCATCTGGTGGTGATGCTGTCTAACTCACATTTTTCTATCTTATCATGTAGTAGGTTGTGATCTACTTTATCAAATACCTTACTGAAGTCCAAGTAAATTATATCATTCTTCTGGTCCACTAATTTTGTCACTTGGTCAAAGAATGCAATAAGATTTGTCTGCAATTTTCCCTGCAATTTTCTTGGCAAAAATTTTGGAAGTGATTTATCATTGCCTGCTTCCTAGGGCTGACAGAGAGTGCCAGGGCTTCTAGGTGGAAGCGATGGCAGAGCAAAAAATGTCAAGGTGGCAGCTGCAATCACACAATTGAGGCCTTGTCCCATTTTTCTATTGGCATGTATTATGTCTGGATGCCCATGGGCTTGAGGAATAACTGAATACCATCCCATGACCCACTTTAAGAGACCATGAAGTCGCTGCGAAAAACATGACAAGGAAAAGCCATCCAATTGGGGAGAAGAACTTCCATCTATTTGGAGAGGTATTATGTTGTGTATCCTGTTGTCAATTCAAAATCACAGTTTCTTGATTAGTGGGCAAATAATTTGGTTGTTAACAGGGTATATATCCAGGTAGTTCTCATGTAACAAACAGTTGCTTAGCTGTTATGATGGATCCCCAGAAGGTACTTAGGACCCACCTCCAGAGCTCTGTTAGTGACACATCCTCTGAAGTCACATGGCCTCATTTTGGCAACCGGCTCTCTTTTACAGCTAGTTCTGTGACCATGATTTACATTTTTTTTGCTGGTTTCTGGCAAAAAAAAAACATCCGTAGGAATGAGTGGGTTTACTGTACGACTGCTGCAAAAAAGGTCATAAAATGGGTTGGTCACATAGGTACCTTGATTTACTACCATAATGACGTATGACAGAAATTCCAGGCTTCATTATGGTCCTAGGTCAAGGGTAAGCAACTTTGGCTCTTTTATGACTCGTGGACTTCAACTCCCAGAATTCCTGAGCCAGCTGGCTCAGGAATTCTGGGAGTTGAAGTCCACGAGTCATAAAATAGCCAAGGTTGCCTACCCCTGTCCTAGGTCAAGGACTACCTGTATATCTCCAGTGATCTCTGAATGGAATTGGTTCTTTTTGCAATTCAATTTGGGCAAAAACCTTAGGGAGGGACTGAGGAATTTTTAAAGGATTAATACAAGAAACAAAAGCAAAGACTCTTCTGGACTTATTCATTGTGCTTGCATATGCACACACAGAGTAGTTTGTAAAACAATAAAGCAGGGGAGAGCTTTTTTCCCCCCAGCCCCTGAGCACTTTGCAGTTATAACACTGACATTCAGTGTCAGATTGCTGAAAATTGGAGGCCTCGTTTCCTGCCAGTTTCCAGCAGAAAATTTAATAAGGTACGGCTAGGCTTAATTCACTAGAAACAGACAAACAAATGGACACTAGTGAAAATTCCTAAGAAATCCATTTTAAAAATTGCCACTGCTCTTTGCATGTCACCACCCACCCACTGTGGCCCACAGGCTGCTGAAAATCATTCTAAACAGAGGGGGAAGGAGAGGAGAAATCTCTGGTCACAAACTCTGCTTATTGTATTAAAAAAAAAACACCCTTCAAACAATCCTGATCTGAAGATGCTGAGCCAGACCAAAAACATTTTAAAATGGAGAAGCTGAACAAGGGCACAAGAAACTGATATAGATCAGAGCTTTTCTGTGTATGCTTCTTCATGATCACCTACTGATCCAGAGTTTCCAGTTGACATGGGGCAGTTTTGCTGAAAGAACGTAATGGCCTTGTTTCCACAAAACTATTAAGGTTGGTTGCTTTGTGATTAGTGAGGCCCTAGGGAGGCCTGTACACCGGGAGTCCACCATTAATGCATTAAACCTTTCTAGCTTAAAAAGTCCTGGTTTTGCATCATGGGGAAGAGAGGAAAGCCTGTGCTTAATTCTTTGTGTTTGGTATCAGACCTTGTTAACATTTCAACAAAAAAATATTATTGTTATAGCTATTTCCTTTGTCATTGACTTTGCTCTGTGCTAGAGGCACAGGTCTATTAATTGTAGATTTGTAAGTTGGCTAGGTTACAAAGTCTTGAAATGTATTTAAACTGTAGCTGGAGGACTTCTGCTAAAACCCCTGGCAGCTTGCCACACTCTTGAGTTGTTATAGTATAGTAGGACACCATCTCCCACCCTATTTATTTCCTGACAGTTAACATTTTGTGGCTTTTGAACATCATCATAGGCAGCTCTTCATTGGTTTGTTGTGGAGGGTTGGGGGTTAGCTTTAAAGAAGCAAGTAATGGATCCTGCAAGTTATGCTCAACCTCTAGAGATTTTTTTTAAAAAAGTACAGACAGCAACTGTCTCCTCTAAAGATGTTTTTGGACTTCCCAACCTAGTTGGTGACCCCCCTGCACCTGAGACAAGTTGGTTATATGCTGCCTTCTGCAGTAGACTGTAAGAAAAAGCTGTTTTATACAGAATATAAAATAGATGGAAATGGGTGTTTTGATTAGATTGCAAGTGTCAGAGGTGAAAACTTTGGGTAATGGTTTATTATGAATCTGTGAACATCCTAAGAAGGAAGATTATTGTGCAGGATTCATACAAGAGAAAAAAAACCAAAACAATCACAAAAGCGATAGAGGTGCATTCATTGAAATAAAAAGAGAGAGAGTGAAGGTTTCTTTGTAATGATATTTTGATTTTTTTTTCTCCTTGCGTAAATGCAAACACTAGTTATTGGTAATTTTAGCTACTTATTGCTGTTTAATGTTAATTAAATTCTAATACTTCTAAATGTGGCTTGGGTTTGGAGGGCTTCAGATTCTGGGAGCTTACCAATTTGATACTGGATGGGGTTTGCACTACTCCAAAGAGACTTAATGTGAAATATGGAAGTTCTCCTGTATTAACAACTCCTGCTTGAAAAAGCAGTGGCAGTCATGGTTGGGAGGACTTTTGCACAACTTTGGGTTGTGTGTCAGTGATACCCGTTCCTAGACTGGGAGAGTCTATTCTAGGTCACTCACTCATGCCCTGGTCACCTCCACAATGGATTACTGTAATGTGCTGTACATGGGGTTATCCATGAAGAACATCTGGAAATTAAAGCTTGTACAGTGGCATGGGAAATTATGAACGTTCCTCATTTCACTGCATGTTACATCTCTGCTTTATGATTTTCATTGGTTGCCAGTTTGCTCCTGGGTTCAGTTCAAAGTTCTGGTTGTGACCTATAAAGCCTACCTGGCACGGGACCAGAAATTATTTAGCTATTGTGTCCTTTATCATTGATTTACGCCTCTGGGATTTCTGGGAGTTGTAGTTCCAGTATGCACCTGGAGCTTGCGAAGCTAAGGACTATCAATAGGAGCTAACCTACCTTGTAGAGATGACTTCTTACTTTAGTTAGTTTGTCCATTTTAAACATGTATCAAGACAGAACTACAAAAATCAACAGCTGCCACCAACACTTTGTTATTCGAAAAGATTTCTCTTACCTATAATCTGATTGCTTTATGCCTTTCACAAAAGCAAAGGTGATTCTGTCCTTGCAAACTTCTAAGTGATCTCTGACTAATGTAATACAGGTCTTCATTCATAACAGACAGCATAAATTACCACTTTAAATTACCATTTTGACCTTTCCTTGACTAAGGCTACTTGCTTGTGATAGATAACTTCAGATAAGAATTGTAATGCATTTTATCTAAAAGTATGCTAGAAATTATAATCAGGAATGGAGAATACTCTTGATTCTGATGTTACATTCCATAAACATTGCCCTTTTCACATCTGAAACACAATTGCACTACCATTAGGCACGCTGCTTTCTACTCCCATTACCAAGTGAGGTGCAGCTTAATTCTGCAGATCCTATATGAAATGCTGCCGGGATCATATTGGTTTGCCAGAAACAACTATATACATACATACATACACACACACATACATACATACATACATACATACATACATACATATATATATACACATACATACATATATATTTAGTACAGGTATATATATATACCTGTACTAAAAGGAAAAAAGGTATAATCCACTGAGTGGCAATGGAAGCTTCTAATATCTAATGCATACAGTAACAGCATGGCGGCTATTTTCATTCAGATCATATCAAGTTCATCCTTAGTGCTGAGTGCATTTTTTTCTTGCACCACATCACAGTTGCTATTTACATGTGAAGAAGGGGCACATTCATTGCATCTACACAATGCACGACTAATTTGGCCTTGCTTCTAGTGATACTGAAATCTTCTCATATATCTCTTGATTTAATTCAGAATCCCACTTCGTTACAGCCTCTGACTAGATGACTTTGCACAAAGTCTTTGTGTGATAAGAAGGGTGCTACCTTACCACGGGTAGAAAAAGAAGTTACGGTAAAGGGATGAAAAGAAGATGTGCATGCAATATATGTGTTGATTGTCAGAGTATTAGCTTTATTGCGTGTGGAACAGAGAAGAGAGACAGAGCCTTTTAAATTGATTTTATTTCCAAAATAAAGCATGGTAATCCAAATTTGTTTTGGAGGAACGTCTGAGTGAAAGAGAGATCTTATTGTTATTGGTTAGAGACCATGCACAAATACACAAGTGAGTTAAAGAATGCAATGCTTGAAGCATGAACACAGTTTAATTTTAAATAATGCTTCTACCATTCATTTGTATGTTATCATACTTCACCTGGACAGAAGTGAGACAGAAGAGAAATGGATCCAATTGGTTGTCTTTTGAGATGGTTATTCAGAGGGCAGCAAGGAGGCCACAGATTCTATGTGTCCACCTAACTCTTGTTTTCTGTTGGGTTGATCAGCTGCGGATCCATCCCTTGCCTGTTTTTTGTAGGTCTTTTAGTCTAGTACTTGCCAAATGCAATTCATGCAAAGTTATAAATAATAATTTTCACTTGTACATAATAATCACACATAATGCAATTTGTACAATTTTGTCAATAAATTTCACGTGTACATAATCATCATACAAACCACATTATTAGCAAAAGGATCTTAACATTCAGAATGAAATCCTTCATTTGTTTACATGCTGGTTGTGCATGTCTGTGTCAACTCCTATCCTGACTCACCCTCTGACATTTCCACTCCCAATCCCCTTGGCTTACTCAGAAGGGTACAGGATCAGTGGTATCAAAAGCCACCTCAGAACCAAAGAAGGCCAAGATGGACACACCACCCTGTTCTGGTCCTGATAGAAAACACTTACTAATAGTTAATACTTCCTAATACAAACTGGTGGTAGTATCTGTTCATTGCATAAGTCCCTTTAGTATTTATTGTACTTGAGCTCATCATGATTTCTAGATAATGGAAAACATTACTGGAGAGTCTCATTTTATGTACATCATTTTTTTTATTCTTAAGTGTTTACTTCTTGGATCATGTCCTTGAATGCTTGGAAATGAGGAACAAGAATCATTTGTACACTGTTTGTGTTTACAAAATGCTTTGAAGCTCTCCCCTTCTATGCCTACGGAACTTGCGTAGCTTCTCCTTGATTGCTTTCTGTTAATGCACAATTCAGATAATACAATAGGAGCAAAGGAAATCGGATCATGCAGTTCTTAGGAAAAAATATCAATTTATAAATTATTACAATTTCTCTAATAGAAACATGAGAATATTGGGGCAACACTAAGCATCTAATAATCTATGTATACATATGCAATAAATAAAATAAAATAAAAACAAATGAAGTATGGAAACTGCTATGTAAGAGGGGTTAATATTGTAAGAATATGGGATATGTATGGAGGGTGGGGTATGTGTGGGATTTTTTTGGGTTAAAAAGGGCAAGATAGCTGCTATATAATTGAAATTCTGCCCCCTTTCACACAAGACATAGTGAATTTGTTTGTCGCTAACCAGGTGCTCAAATAAGGATATAAGCATATGTCAAATAAGGATATAAGCATAAGACAACTCAAAATACTTAATTCTTTATCAAAATTTTCAAAGCAGTTTACATCTAAACTTACGAAAAAAATACAAGCAATCTCTGAATGCTAATAAAAGGACTCTTGAAAATGAATGCAATCAAAACTGATATTGGAAATAAAAAAAACATTAGGAACAATCCAAAAACTTGGAGCAATTTGCAATTATAACAGTAATTGCTATGTTAAAGTGTTGCATTTATTTTAAAAGAAAACCTGTACTATTAGTTGAAGTTCTTGGCATTTTAAATCACAAAAAAATTTCTTTGCAAGTAATGAAAACTGAAATATACAGGCAATTCAGGTAACCTATTATTCACATATTTTAGTTGATTTTAAAAAAAGTAACCTTTGAAACTTAAAAACTACTTTTCCTATGTAATATCCTCCAACAAATTCTATTTTAAAAGACCAAATATTGTGATGTTGTTGTTGTTGATGATGATGATGATTGTGAAAAATATATAGAGGTGATCAGTTTTATATAAGGATTGGAGTTGTACAGGCATTAGAAAAGTCTGTTTCTATATCCCTGTATACTTATGGGCATTACTTTTTTAACTTCGATGTTTTCTCTGTCTTGTGCCATATATTTTCTATATTTTATATTTCTAGTTCTGTTTTCACTAGAATGAGAGGTTTTGCTTTTCTCATTTAGGGATGATGAGAACAAAGGAAACCTATTTTGTTTAGATGGAAGTTCATTAACCTAATGTAGGATGTAGTCCATTATTTTATTTGCTATCTATATTCCATAAATAGGGCTTTGGGCAATGAAGTTAATATAAGAAAGGCATTCCTGCTTTGAGTAGCTTGGGAAGAGGTTTGTTTTCCTGATCAAAATCATACAAATCCAAGTTGCTTTTTTATTAAATGGGGTAAAGACATCTGAGTAGGTTAGTTTCATGCCTTTCAAAGGATAGTTCATTATTTGCAGTAACTTTCTACTACTGGGTTTGCTTAACCGAAAAAAGTACTAGAAGTAGAATTGGTTTTCACAATTGAAAATAAGTCTTCATGACTCTGCCTTTCCCACTCAAAGCCATTATGTACCGTATATTCCGGAGTATAAGATGACTTTTGAGAGCGTCAAAACAGCCTCCGAACTCGGGGGTCATCTTATACGCCGAGTCGTCTTATACGCCAGAAATAATGTAGTTTCTGGCATATAAGACGACTTTCTAGGCATGTGACTTGGCGTCCATCGTCTTATACACCGGAAATACCGATAGTTTCCAGTGTATAAGGTGACTTTCTAGGCATGCAACTCGGTGTCGATCGTCTTGCGACTCGGCATTGATCGTCTTGCGACCTGGCATCAAACTCGGGGGTCGTCTTATACGCTGGGTCACCCTATACGCCGGAATATACGGTAGTTTCCCCATAATACGCAGAGATATATCTTAAGGTAAATAGATTTACAGCTTTTATTGACATGTTTTTCACACTGATACCTTTGGGAATACTGGGATACAGTTATTAATAGGACTGTAACTAATATCATGGGAAAAATTGAACAGACATTCCAAGTACTTTTTTATCCGTATTCTAAATGTATCTTAATTCTTTTTTAAGTAAGATATTACAATAAAGAAATACTATCAACTAGAAATGATCTCATGAAGAGCAGCAGTATAAAAGATGCCCATATCTGTTTGTAAAACATTTTTCCAATAATTAAATTTGTTTTCAATACAGTTAAGGGGGGAAAACTATTTACGGTTATTGGGATTATTTTTTTTTTAAAAAAGCAAAAATAAAAAAGCAATGTTACAGACTGTCTCTAAAATACAAGTGTTTAAGTTCAATCCATTTTGATGTCAGCTTCGTTGTTCACTTAATATATACTATCTTCAAATTATATTTCTTTTAAACAGTGGTAGCTCAGCAGATTTTCTAACAAGGCTTCTTTGCCTATCCCTACTACCAAGTCATGTCTGCTTCATATGCAGTGAAGTGGAGCCTTGGTGGCAACCAGTGATTAATTAGTTCCAAAAGTGTGCATTCCCTTAGGATACCCTAGGAGATGCTTTCCGGGCCTTGTTTAAAAGAAACATATTGCTTGCATTTACAGGTGTTGGTAGAGTGAATTTAGATTGGCTATAACTCTGCTCTGAGTTTGTTACATTGCTGTACTTATTCTGTTTTCCTGTTACAGGCAATGTGTTAATTGTATTGAATGATCCATTGCTAAAATCCAGTCTTTGCAATACTTATGTATTTTCATCAGTGGCCATTAAATTGTCTCCACTTTTCTTTGAACAACAGTAATCTAATAATCCTTTGTCCACAGTTCCTCATTAATTGCCAGGATATCTGGGTTGATGAATGTTGAAAAAGGCCCAAACATCTGAAAGATACCATGTTCCCTATCTCTTCAATAAAGGTTTACAGAAGAAGGAAAGAAGAAAATAGATGGTCTTCACAAATATTCTCCTCTCTATGTCAAGAATCACATAATTCCAAGGGTTTCCCAGGTGTAGAACCTGGAGAGTACATAGACCACAGAAGGAAATCAGAATTGGAAAAGTCCTTCTTATATTTACAGAAATCTCTACCAGCTCAAGGAGGATTGATTTTTTTTTTTTTTGCAATGGGTCAGGATGTAAAAACGTACTATTCAATATTTCTGTGCCATGATATTGTCAACACGTAACTTTTTCATTAATGCATATTTGATGGGCTAACATGATAAAGGAAAGGTTTCTGAATGTGGAAGTATGGTTTCATGTCATGAAATAGACATTTTTTATATGCAAAAGACAGTTCTAATTAAGGCTACCAGATATACACATGCACAAGAACATTGTGAAAGTGTCCTTATTATTAATTATTTTTATATGGCATTGCTTTATCCTACCACAGTTATTGGAACTTTTTATGGAACATACATAAATCCTGTTGATTTTAGTATGTCTCCTCTATAAACAACTAAGCCTGGAGTATGAAACAAGTCTGATTTTTTAAAATGACTTCTACCTTCTGAATTTCTATTTTAAATACCAAAGCACCAATATAGACCCTTGTTTCTAGTAAGGTACCCACAGGAAAAGTTCAGCAGGACAGCAGTTATTCTGAGAATGTTCTGATAGTTATTAATCCTTCATTTATGCTAGGATAAAAATGTAGAATATGCATACAGATGGAATTTGAGATTCATTGCCTCAATATAGAGCTGTTCATATAGCAGGAATACTGGCATTTGACTCTAGTCTCAGTCTGAGTTTCTTCTATTGTGTCCTACTACTGGATTATGATTTATCTACATACAACCCCAGGAGATATTTCTTTGAGAAGAGTCTCTTTAGTCTGATTATCTTCAGGCATGCTGGTATGAAAGTGCCAAAAAGTCAGTCATCTTTCAGTTAGTTATCTAGTTTTGTAGAGTAATCACGTAGTCTTTGAAAGCAGTGCTGAGATTGATAACAAGGAGGATATTGCTACCATTTATGTAGTATTTTGTTAAAACAAGAAAGTAAAGTGGGGCTGATCACAAAGAGCATTTATACTTCGGAGATTATTGATGAAATGCGACAGTGCATGTGCAAACTACTACACTGTTAATATCATGAACTACTCTTACTTTAGAGCGTATATAAATCAGGGGTCTTCAAACTTGGCCTTTTTATGACTTGTGGACTTCAACTCCCAGAATTCTGCAGCCAGGCATGCTGGCTGAGGAATTCTGGAGTTGAAGTCCACAAGTCATAAAAGGCCCAAGTTTGAAGACCCCTGATATAAATCTACACTGCAACATGCAACCTATTCCATATCTTAGTAAGAGCCTATCACTGTCATTGGGAAAATGTCAAACATATAACAAGATTTGCCAGTATTTACTGGTCCTCATATCTTAACTTCTGACTGATTTTTTTTTGGCTAAGCCATCCATATTTCATATTGTATAATTGGGTATCTTCCAGTTATACAAGTCTGTATGGTGGGTGATGCAGAGTGATGACCAACACATGCATGACTTTCAGGGTTTTATTTACACACTGAAGTGACATTTTAAATGGAGATTGAACATAAAAAATAAAATGGGAATGATCAGACCCCACAGCTATGTCTCTTTTGTATTGTAGAAGCCTACACACATTGTACAAGCCATCATCCTCCCAATAGACTCTTCAACCATCACAATTTTGCAGAGCCTTCTGTTCCATGGCAGACAGATGGAGATTTTATTAAATCAGGCCTTAAACATACAGAGATGATTCTTGCTAACAGCAGGCTATGTGTCTGAAAAGACTGAAATATTTATCTGCTATTATTAAAATCACTATTATAGGATACAGTGATAACTTAGAAGCAGATGCTTCTTTAAAACCTGTGGGAAAATACAGGGTGAAGGTAAAGGAAATATTGCGCTAAATTATTCAGATGTGTAAATAGTCTAAACAAGAATACATGAAATTCCCAAAAATGATTTGGAGCTGAGAAAACAACCTGAGAATTTGGGAGGTTTTTTTTTTTTTTTTTGCACTATTTCAACAATTGTGTTAGTTAATAGGGGAGGGAGGTTGGTAGATTTTAATGTTGTTAGGTACGCTGCATAGGAGAAGGGTGAAAAACTGATTTTGTGTTCTATTTAGTCCAATGAAGTTTGGAGGTTTACTGATAAATACTGTCACGTAATCCCTAAAATAAAATCTAAATCTTGTAATAGTCAGCATTAGTAAGGAAAAATGATGTCTAAGCCAGTTACAGATTTTGTCATAAATTTAACAAATTTCTTTGATTTGGCTTATGTAGGTCTGCACATTGCTGATTGGGAAAATGTACAATCACCCATGGTTGCCAACTTCTTATCAGCAATGGATAGTTTATGCTGATAGATGATTTAACCTGAAATTTAAGGGATCTTGCAAACTGTAATCCAGGATCCAGTAAGATTTTCTCCATTTCTCCCAGCTGTATCCAATAAGACAACACAATATTTGGATGGAGACAACTCAGCATCAGCTTCCTATCACTACCTCAGCCACTATTCTTAGTTGTGGACTGGGTGGGAAGTAAGGGAAAGAACAGTTGTCTATATTGAGGTCCATTATCCCTCTAAAGCAGGGGTATCAAACTACTGGCCCATGGGCCGGACACGTCACGTGGAAGCCACGTCCACCCCATTGCTGGCAATGGCAAAACTGTCCTGATAGGTTGCGCGACATCATGTGACGTCGCGAGTTTGACATGTCTGCTCTAAAGCTTCAGTTGGTTGTTGGAGATCAGTGATAAGTATTAAGAGATGGAGCTGATGACATATTTGTTTGGATGTGACAGTTTGATTGTGGCATATTAATAGCAGATTTGGAAAGCTTAATAATCAAAGTTAAGTTTTATTTGTAATAAAGAATAAAAGATGTAACAGTTTTGTTTGTTATACTACCTCTTTATTATAAGGAAAATTACAACTATGGAATTATTGCCTATTAAAGTGTTAATTAGTAGACATGTATATGAAAGATTTGGCATTATGTAAATTTGTGTAATCAATCATGTTGCTCAAATTATTTAATCAGAGTTCAACTAAAAGTTCTTTAATCAGTTGGCAGCCATAATATCAGAAGGATAATAACAAGGAGATACATTTTGCATGTGTAATATCTTGTTGAAATGCTGATCCCAGTAAGGGCCAACTTGGCATTTGATATCTCTGAAGATGACTTTCCTGTTAACTTTATGAAGTTGTCTAGATCAGGAAACATGTTCCACAAGAAGACTAGAAGTCTGTTTATTCAGAAAAGCTGCAGTAATGCAAGTCTGACTTTTTTTCTCTTTCCTCCCCCTTATAAACCAGGGAGCTAGGGGGAAGCAAATATGAGTCTCTTTCTAATATTTCCCCTTCACCTGGACTCAAAGCATGTTTGTCCACCTGTTGTTGTCTTAATGGTTTCCAGATAACTAAAAGACCCATGGTGGCACAGTGGTTAGAATGCAGTCCTGCAGGATATCTCATTGCTCACTTCAGGAATTTGATTCTGAGGGGCTCAAGGTTGATTCAGCCTTCCATCCTTCCGAGATCAGTAAAACGAGGATCCAGATTGTTGGGGGCAATATGCTGACTCCGTAGGGCTGTAAAGCACTATGAAGTGCTATATAAGTCTAAATGCTATACTATTGCTATTTCAAGGTCATCTCCATAGCTCCCTATAGCTACTTAGATGATGCCAGTGAACAATGGCCAAGATAGTTACCTATGAAAGTCTCATAGTAAAAGGGTCAGTGGTCAGGTGGTTTCCCACAGCCTGCCCCCTCCCAAAAATTGAAATTCACATATTATACTATGTGAAGACATTTAGTCTTGATTTGTGGAAAAAGTCATAGTTAGTTGCATACTACCATGCACTCGCCCTGACCCTTCTCTGCCCCCTGCACCTTCTCTGATCTGCACAGCACCTCTTGTGCACCCTCAAGAACCCTCCCCAACCTGTACCAGCTCCATGTGCCTTTTCTGACTCATGCAGCACCTTTGAGGATACTCAGTGAGGAAATAAGCAAGAAGTCAGAAGTTTCCTCCATTCCCGCTACTTTTTTGCCCACCTGTCATCAGGAAGGCTCTGTAGGAGTGCCCATGGTCATTCTGTTTCTCTGTTTAGATAATATTTCTGAAATGATGATCCAACAGGGTATGGGTTATCTAGTCCATTCTGAAGCTCTAATGGATCAAGTTATTAAACGTATTGAAAAAAAGTCACATTTGTGAGCTAGATGGCTATGTAAATCTGATAAACAAACAAACAACAAATTATGTCTCAAGCAGAGGAAGCATTCCCAGGAAGGGGATAGGGAGCAAAGCTATATTTTCAAAAGAGCACCTGGTTTCTGTGTTGTCATACTATCAAATCATGCAGCTACTCAGTGCAATATAGTTGATAAGAAAATATATATATGGTACTTCCACTGGAAAAAAATAGAAATAAATCAACTGAACGTAATAGTAAGCTGTGTGTTTACTGCAAAGGATACATAATATGTTGTTGGTGTTTGCCATTTAAGGAGCCAGGAAAATGGTGTCTTGATCTTTTTTTGTGTTCTTTCTTCATAGTTTTGAAAGAGGCCAAAAGCATGCATTAGCATTTTTATCCTTCTCTGTAAATAAAGTTCCGCATAGTAATTTGTGCTTTGTCATTTGCATCCAAGTATATGATGAAGCCACTCTTAATCATCTGCATTCAAGTTAGAATAGAGGATCTCCTCCATCTTTTATGCGTATGGTGCACAAGTGTAATTCTCCACATTGGCTGTACCTCCCACAGAGATGGGGATTTAACAGAAACACTCCATCCTACTGAATTATGCACATATACTGTACCTCATCTTGCTTAGTTCTCCATGAAATGTCAGAAGTACCTCCTACCGTGCCATGTCGACAACTCTAGCAATACTGATTAAATTTCTATATACTATCAAATTGCTGAGTCCTGCCATCCATAAATTATGAAATCTGTCTTATACTTCATAAGCCACTTCTTAAATGTGAATTTTCAGCTTAGCAGGGTTGTGTTATAATTTTATTTATAGGTTTTTTTTAAAAAAAAACAAGCATGGCCCATATTTTAAGTTTAAGGAATTTAGAATTTTAAATGTATTTCTTTTAATGAAAGAAGTCAATAGAGTAACTCAACCCATTGCTTGTAGTCCAAGTAAGGAAATGATGTTGCTGCATTCCAGTGCAAAGCCTCTGATATGCACACACACACACACACACTCACAAATGTACACACATGTATGCGTACATGAGTGCGCACAAACACACACATAGAGAAGAAAGTCCCTACTTAGATTCTATCTCCAGTGAAAAATGATCTCCAAAAGTGTAATCAGGATCAAAGTATTACACTAAATACTGCTGCATAAGGGTTAATAGGACCTGTGGTCATTTCACACATCAAATGACTATGTGCTGTTTCTCCATTCTAGGTTGCATATTTTAAATCACATTCAGTATTGTTGACCTTTTAGCCTCAAATACTAAGAATTTAACATGAATAGTCTACTGCTGCTAACCTAAAGATTCTGGCTCAGACTTACTATGCAGAGATCTTCCTAGTTGTTGTTGTTTTTTTAATTGGGATAAAAGGTGCAGTAAACAGTGAAATGTCATGTTGCATCATTCTATGCCGGTCATTGAAATGCAATTGTTGCTATCAATAGGATCAGCCAGTTTCATGTATGAAACACACAGATTGTTGACTTATAGCTTAGGAAAATACTTACTATTGATTTCTCTAAAAATGTATATGCTTCCTCTTAAAGAAAACAGCCTGAGACAATGTATAGCTATTAACAACTACATTCAATTCAAAATCAGAAAACCCAGTGAAATTAAAAACAAAAAAAATTCATCTGATTAATAAAACACATAATAGTCTGTGACTGGTGGAATCAAGTGCTTGCATTCAAAGATGCTGAGTCAGTTTTAATTTTTCATATTCAGTATGTACCATGACACACAAAATGATAAAGCAAAGTGTGATAAAAAAATTAAAATAATACAATAAAGCTGCATGCAAACTTTTCTCCAAACTCTCCCATTATCTTTCCTCCCCCTCTCTGCCCTCTTCCCTCACCTCTCCTGTTGCAAACTCTTTCTCCATTTCCCTCTGCTGCTTCTGCTGCCCCTCTTTTCATGTGCAAAGTGGACCAGCCCCAGACTAATACATAACCCAAACATGGCCATGTTTTCACTCCCAAGATAGCCTTTTAATCTTATCACACACACACACACACACAAAAATAAAATAAAAAACCTTACCTACAAAATTCATTTAGGAATGGTAGGTGAGAAACCATACATATACCATCCTAATGAAGGGTGCATGCTTGATTGGATCAACCTTCCATCCTCTTAACATCTTACATCTTCCTTTGTTTAAACTCTTATCTCACTTGTTCAAAATGTGTCCACAAATCAGTTCTTTTAGATTCCCTTTCCCCCAACCAAAAAATGTATAAAAAATCTCTGCCTTTCTATTGTTTAGGGTCCTTCTTTCTTGCAAAGCAAGTACCCAAAGGTCATTGAATAAAGCTTAGCCATTTGTCCTCAGCCTTGCCCTTCCTGCGTCAGTAAAAATTCTACGAAACAAGAAATAAACTAAGAAAAATAAATTAAAATCTTCTGAAGCTACATTTGTTGAAATAGACACATCCAAATCCAGCCAATAACAATGCTCCCCCCCTGCCCCATATTGCATCACAATTAATAGATGTGAATCATCATTATTTTTGTATTAGGACCTTGAAAAGCATTTCGGGCTCCAGCACCATGGATAGCACCAAGCAAACTACTTTGAAAGCTTATACTGAAACCTTTAGTATCAGAAGATGGCAGCACCTGGCCGTTTTTTTCAAGTCAGATGTCCCAGATTGCCAGCATGGGGTGAAATTTGGGAGAATGCTTTGACTGCCAAAGTTTTAAAGGTAGTGAGGTTGAACTTGAATCTTGGTGATTACATGCAAACAGCTTTGCACTTTATTTGGCAACGCCAAGTAAAATACTAAAGCAGGCTTTTGACTTGGAATATTCCATCCCTTGATTTTTTCCAAAAGCTCACAAAGGAGGTATTGACTGTTCAAGGGCTGCCATTGAAAGTTGAAGGATTTTGCTGAAGAAAGAAATATAGTGAGTATATATTTAAGAGTACTAAATAATGTTGAATCACTATGAATGTATTCAAACAAAAAAAATCAAATTGATAAAAGAAGACAAGAAATACATCTTCTTTACTTACATAAATATTATGAAAGAAAGGAAAGGAAATCATTGCTTGAAGAATACAAAAATTCACTTTGGTTTTATTAACGGATTCATCTTCCTTGGGGGCTCAGCAAAAACTTTCTTTAAAAAAAGACATTTTTATGCCTAGCTCATTGATCCAAAGGCCTTAATAAGAATTGAAATCCTGGCTGCAGTGCTAAGCCTTCCTCCCAAGTGAGAACAATATGTTTCTGCAAGTGAGATGATAGAAATCAAGAGGAGAAAGGAAATTGTAAGTGTAAAGGAATAGCAACAGCAACTGATTTCTCTATACTTAATTTACAAAAAAAAAAAAACAAAAACAAACCCCAAACCAAAAAACCAAAAACAAAAACCCAGTCTTTTTTCTCTGAAATCTTATCCCTGCACAATTCAGAACAACGACTGTAATGGAACTTCGGATGACATTACTTCAAATGCAATTTTATTTGCTCTATAGGAGTACAATACAATGTAATTTAATTTTGTCCAAATGATGTCAAGTGATACTGACCATCCCCATGATGGGGAACTTGTTTGCATCTAAGTTCCTGAGCTGTACTTAGCAGGCTAGTTTCTACCAGAAGACAACACTGAATTTTGTACTTCCATGATATCAAAAACAATGGCAGTAAAATTAACATATTGTAACTTGGGAGGAAAGAAAAGAGAACATTGGGATCATAGGTTGCTCTCAAAACAACCCAGTGGTGGGTATCTGTATATACTTCCAGAAAAATACAATTGGTAGAACCTATTTAATTTCACAAAGCCTAGGGTGTTTCAATTTGCCTGTTTTGGAGCTCCCTGCATGATCACTTCATTGCAAACTGGAAGCTCAGCATGAGATATTAAGGTTTTGCTAGGTCCTATCAAGAGATTTAAAAGAAAATCTGCTAATATTCTTTTTAAAACTATTTCATTTATTCCTTCTTTTTTGCTCTTTTAAAACTTTTGTTTTTTTTGATGGGTGTATTGAATCATACCAGCTTCTTGTTAGCCATTCATTAATTATAATTCCAATATTAAAAAACGTAGTGGGATAAGTAGTAATTACGTTTATTGATCTCAAACGATATGGTTATGAAATTATGCTATGAAATATTGAGATGTTGATACTGAACTTGAAGACCCCTTCTAGTCTCATGCATCTGCTTCTTGATCTATAGGAACAAGGTAACCTGGACTATCTTCAAATATCTATATAACTAAAAATCATAAACAGCAGCAGTGCATTCAGGGCAAGTGTGTCTGAGATCCCCTGTAACTAAGAATGTCTGGCTTAGTTCAGTGCAACACTTGCTTTGCAGCTGTCTTTCGCAGTACCCTTTTCAAACTTGGAAACTGTCCTATCTGTAAACAAATCACTAGCCTACAAGGACAGATCATTTACCTAGGGTCTGTAATCCATGCTCTTCGGGCAGAAATTAGGCGTCCAGTTCAGCCCCTCTACTATAGTAAGCCTCCGTGCTATCAGCCCCCTTTACCACAAAGATTCTGTAGGAGAAGGGCAGTGTGGACAACCGTGGGTTCTGGCAGGGTGAGAGCTGTGAACCATAAACACCAAGCTTTCGCTATGTCCCTGCACAACAGTTACAGTGCCCTTGCTGGACAGCCATTTGTCCGAAATGGTGTAGGGTTTCCTGCTCGAGCAGGGGGTTGGACTAGATGACCTCCTTCCAACTTTACTACTACTACTACTACTACTACTACTACTACTACTACTATTATTATTATTACTGTTATTATTATTATTATTATCTCCAGCAGAGGAGTATCAATTCCAAAGTAGGACAAATGACCATCCTTTGGATCTTAGATATGTCTGCCCTCTTCCTACTCTCCATTGTCTCATACACAGGCCATGATAGGACAATGTATTCATAATCCAGTTTGGTCTAAGGACAGGTCCTGGTCCCACCCATCCCCCATTCTCTCAATTAAATGGTTTTCCAATAAAGCTACATATTTACAAGATACTCAGTTTTCTGCTGCTGCCTAGTACTATTGAGGTCCCAGTTTCTTCATCATGCTAAATCAGATGCGAGAATGTTATCTGGAATATTTTAAATTGTCTTTTAAATGCAGAAGAATATCTGTTATTAAGTCGAGAAGCATTAGCTGGACAATTGGCCTGTGTAGAAAGAAAATTACTGTTTTTATTAGCTCTGACTAGTGACTAAGAGATGAATGTTAATATGAACCTAGATTAATAAGGTTTATTGAAGTATTTGGATTAATTACACACACACACACACACACACACACACACATTTTTAATTGCGGCTATATCCAAGAGGACATGCATGGGCCTCAAAGATGAGAGCATGAACCTTTACAGCACATACTAGCTTGAATGGTATTAGAATCCTTAATGCTTGTCTGCCTGTCTTTCTGTTTCTTATTTTCACATAAATGAAAGGTAAACATGAAATTATTAAGAGTGAAATTAAAAAAGAGGGATAAAGATAACAGAATAAGTAGAAATAGTGCAGTTATGCAAACACACACACACACACACACTCACACAGTAACTTTACCACAATTATAAACAAATTCATTATCCCTCTTTAAAGTTACAAGTTGTTTCTCATCTTCCTATATCCAATCCTAGTGCTAGACTTTTAATAATATTTTTCCTAAAAGTATAGCTTTATTCATTGATTGGAGTATGTCAGGTTATGTAGGCTAATTAGCCTTTAGGGAAGGAGCAGAATTTATAAATGGATTTTTTTTTTTGATGCTGGCACGTGTTATAGTCTGGGATTACATATACCTGCATATGATGTCCAAATTATGCAGGAAATATGTATGAAGAGTTTGCACCTACTGCTAGGGAGCTGGGTGAGACGTATTCTATACATTTATGAGATGTAATGGATGTTGATGCCACTGCATCTCCTTGAATTAATTAGCCTTTAATTTTCCCTTTACAGTGAATACCCTCTCCTCTGGGTTTCTGAGTCTCTTCCCAAGGCAGCATCAACAAGGCAACTATTTAGCTGTGTTTCTGTACCAGCTGGCAGCCAATGGCTCTCTACAGGGACTTAAAAAGGAGGAAAGCAGCCAATCATGCATAGTGTAATTTACATTTGATTGATGAAGATCTTAGAACCACAGAAACAATTAATTTGTACCATGGCTCCTATGGGTCTAAAACTGAAAGATTTTTGCCACTGGTACAAACATTAATTTTCATCTGGATCAATCTCCCATCTTTTTATATGTCACATTTGTTCATGAGGTACCTTTAAAATCACGCATGTTAAACGATGACTTGGGCAGAGTATGTATTTCAGAATTAAATAATCTAGTTCAGCAAATTAACTGACTGAATACATTTGAATTTAGCCACAGGGAAGATTTTGCTAGTATATATTTATATAATATTATGTTGAAAGTTTGCTCTTGGGATTTTCCACAACAATTATGCTTGTTTTCACGCTTTTAATATTAGAACCATACTGTGTCCAACACTAATCTTTTCAAAGTGCAGTGATTTGAATAGAACACTTGCAAAGTGTTCATTAATCAGATTAAAAATATCCATTAGAATAACTTGTGTTCATTCTATCGGTAAGTGGAATTTGTTTGCATAAGACCTATGCTGTGCTTACCCAGTCTGGTGCCAGCTAAATGTGTCAGCTTTCAACTCCCAGAAATCCTGGTCAGAGCCATGAGCTGACATGCAATACATGCTTGTTTGAGGTACTGTCTGGTTTCCATAGTTTTTGTTCATTCAGTAAGACCAGAGAGAATGATCCATTTAATTAAGCAATGCCATTTATTAGGATGTAGGAAGTGTGCCTTCTCTGTAGTGGGTGCTTGCCTTCCAGAAGCCAGAGGCCTGCACAGTTCCCACCCTAAAGATGTTCTGAAAGTCTGTGAAAACTTGGCTGGTTTCCCAGGCCTTGGGTAGGGTAGCTGCTAAATCTGTAAATTGTTTTGTTGCTTTGTTTGGTTTCTCTTCTCTTCTGGATGCCTATGGTCTGTTTGTCAAGTTTTACTGTTCTTGCTTTTAAAATAGAAGCTACCCAGAGGCATTTGTATTCCGTTGGCCTCTAAAATTAATTTCAAAGACTTTGCATTTTACACATAAGAAGAAAAATGGGTACTCTCTGTTTGGGAAAACTTGAGAATAGTGTTGGCTCTCCCATTCTAAAATCTAATCATGATACCCTATATTTAGTAATAGAATAATCTCATTGAAAGCAGTGTTACGTGTTCTGGTATATGTGGTCAAAGCATGATGAAGTCATATTTGTGCAATTTCTGAGTAAGAGGCCAATTTCTGTTCATTTGATTCTTCACAAGATATAACCTGTATACACCCTTCAATCAATGTAATAAACAGGCAACCAATTTTTGAAACTTTTAAAAAAAGAATTATAGCAATGAGTAAGAGTAACTTCGAGCATCTCACTTATTTTTTGATCATTGATATTATTTACTTTCAAGTTCAAGCCAAGTTCAGTGATTATTTTTAATGCAAGAAATAATTTAAACACTTTATTCTATTAATTACTCATCTGCTGTGTTCTTAGTCAGAAGACCTAGTTTTAGGAAATAAATGTAAATACTATATAGATTTGATGAATGTTAATAACCAAGTTACACACAATCACAAATAAATTATATTCGTAAATAAGAAAACTATCAAATGGAATACCATGACTTATGCTAAAATTTTATTATTTAAGCAAGTTGATACTTACATTCCCTTGCTACACATAGTTACAGACAAAAAAAACCCCCAAACCCGTACAGCATTGCAATAAAGACTGGCATATTTCTTTGCACCAGGACCCAGAACATGAATCTGAATTGGGTCTCAAAGGAGCACAATAGTGCAATCCATGGAATATATACTGAGAATATATGCATATCTAAGTTGTAGTCTCCTATTCTCTGTGACACATGATCATGATGTAGCGATTCCTGTAATTAATTGTAAAAATAATGATGAATTTGCTTAACCTTGAATGTCTATGGAGATTCTCAATCATTTAGGTCATGGTTGTCCCAAAGGTGCTTTTCTAAAAGCAACTGGACTCTTTTTTTCTTTTTGCTTGAAGAAGTTTCATTTCTCATCCTAAGAACATGAAGCTTCTTGCATGAGAATCAAAATGTTTTCAAGGAAAAAAAAAAAAGTCCAGTTGCCTTTTAGAAATGCACCTTTGAGACTCAACCTTGAATATACATGAAAAGATTATTCCTTTTTCTGATGAACAGAGTACATTTAAATGATGATATACTAGAAGTTTTTACTTTCTGCCTATGCATCCAACAGTATATTAGAAGAAAGAGGAAACACTGAAGCCCAGATATAAAGGTACATCTATAGAAAAGACTGATAAAGAATGAAAAAAGATATGGAATATTTTTTTTAATAATAATGTTTAGCTGGATAGAATGTTGACTAACATACATATTTTCTAAAATTGAAACAGAGCTAGAAGATAAAGCTTAACGTGCAAGTAAAGACTGGAAAGAATTACCTGGCTTCCAAGCTCAGCCTGGATAGGTTCAAAACATGTGGGCATTCATCACAAGGCCTCTCTATTTTAAACATGAGCTTTATGGTGTGGCAATCTGCCAGCCTTCTCAGTTAGACAAGACAGGAAACATAATCAGATTTAGAGCTAATTCTACTTTATAGTAAGGTTACTTACACATTCCTCACATTTTCTTCATAGTACACAATCACGAGGAAAACAAAATTCTTACAGATCTCTAAAGCCTAATCATTAACATAAAAAAATAGGCTCAAATAGGATCAAAAAGGTAAAAACGTATCTTATATCAGGGCAAAAGGCAAAGATAGCATTGAACAAAAAAAAGAAAGCAGGACATCTAACAAAGAAGAAAACTCTGAACTAATCTAAGGGGGGAAAAAACCAAGTTCACACAGAAAAGCCAAAGCGGAAGCAAGTAAATAGTAGTCATATTCATCAGAAAGTAGACCATAACTCAAGTTTTAATGTGGAATTTCTGAAACTATAATATCTCAGATAATATCTCAAGAGTTTTTTTTATACCTCCAATTTTGATCAGGTAATATATTTTCATGAGTGAAGGGAAACAAGTATAGATTTCTCTTGTATTTTCATCCCAATGAACAATTATTCTAAACAAAAATAAAACAAAGCTGAAGTTGTTGACATAATCAAAAATAGAAAGTTAAATTCTCTCCATCTTTTCTCACAGAATCTGTCGCAACTAAATGTGAGATACTTTGCATTACTACATTTTGTAAGACATGTGAATAATATTTTTAAGAGTGTTGTGTTCTTACTTCCACGGCTTTGTGCTGATTTGATAATTCATCATGAAAAGCTCTTGAGATTGATAGAAGAATATTCTATAAAACCTACTACAGTTGTATTTTATTTTAAAGTCCAACCATCTGCAGTCAAATATACATAGCACAACACAACATAACAAAGTACAAATCTATTAGAATAACAGTTCAAAATTATCCTTGTGTCCATTGATTTAATTATGAATCCCAAAGCTACCCCCTTGTTAGATCAGAGGCTAATAGCACATTTGGAATCCCAGTAACTCACAAGAAGAAACAATTCTGTAACTGGATTGTAACTTGGATGAATACTGGAGAGGTACATTTAAGAGCTGATAATCAGTGGATAATAAAGTTAGCCTGGATGAATTTTGTAGAGCACTGGAAAAAATAAAATGAGTTTAACTTGAAATGATTAAAAAAAACACAAAAAGATGTGAAAAGTTAAAAGATAAGGGGGAAATAGCGGATAATAAAATAAGGAAAAAGAATCAATAGAAGAGGACCAGAGATAAAAGTTGAAATTAAAACAGGATGAAAACAAAGAGGGAATAGAAAAATTGGGAAAGGCATTTAACATGTATAACAACTGTGTTTCAAATAAAACACAGAAAAAAATGATAGTCTATGTTTCAGGAACAGCAGAAAAAACTTGTTTCTGAAGAGACCCCCCCCCACGGGATAGCACAAACATGTGTCAAGGAAGTTGTATGAGGTATCTATCCCCTTGACCATTCCTTTCCTGTATTCATCACACACAAAAATTGCCTACACAAATGGCAGGTCATGTAATAAACGTTCTACATTAAATAATTCCAAATTACAAGTCTTTGGCCTGTAAAAATGTATATGAGGTCTGAGTGATTTCCTTTACCTGTAGTAAATATCTCTTCTGCTGTCATCCTTAACAGTATAGAGCAATATAATCCAGAATGAAGTTTTCCTTGTGTATTCTACTTTTTATACAACCTATTTTTGAAGGTAAGGAATGCTATGTATAGCAAAGGTGTCAAACTCGATTGTGTCACGAGACGTATCATGATGTATCGTGATGTTTTTTTTCCTTTGTGGAGCTGGGGTGAGCGTGGCCTGCATGTGACGTATCTAGCTCGTGGGCCGCCAGTTTGACACCCTTGATGTATAGTATAGTTCTGACTGACAGTGCCATCCTTTTAGTTCTTACTGACAGTACCATCTTTTTCATATTAAATTGTTATTTGATCCAATGGAATTTGCTATCTGGAGAGTCAGTTTTTGTCTGAAAAATAGTTGTTCCATACTGCATGCCTAGGTTGGGCCTTTTAACCACTTCAACTAATTTCATTTGTAGCATATTCTGTTTTTCCCTTTCTTATGGCTGCCTGAATCTGCTGACAAAAAAAGCAAAAGCAAATTAATGTAATATGTCAGCATTTTAATAATACACAATAACAATTTTCCAAAATTGTCAAACCCTAATTAAAACAGTATTAAGAAACAGTACTAACAACCTGCCTCCAGAAGTGGTGAATGCTCCAACACTGGAAGTTTTTAAGAAGAGACTGGACAGCCATTTGTCAGAAATGGTATAGGGTTTCCTGCCTGAGTAGGCGGTTGGACTAGATGACCTCCAAGGTCCCTTCCAACTTTATTATTATTATTATTATAAATCTATGGATTTTTTTAAAAAAAATTAGGACATAAATTTTGCACAGAGAATTTCTCTGTATAGATAGAAAAGATAAAAAATAAAGGTTATGAAATGTAGTGAAGAGATTGGCAAGCATGATATGAAATTCCAAAAGGATGCAGAATTCAAAATCCAACTCATTAGAGTGCACAGATGGCCAAAGGAAAGTTGGAAAGATGACCATGTTCTGGATGTTGAAGAATTTCATTTCTGTGCTGTCAGGTTGAAACTATAGTTGTAAAATGAGTTGGTTTGGTTTCTGCTTTTTTTCCTTGAAGAAACATGTTGTTTTTCAGGTCTATTATTAGCAAGAAATGATATCCCATAAGTGATAAAGCTGGGGTGTGATCCAACAAGAGAATTCCAGGTCTGGTGACAGGAAGGGAACAGAAAAGGAAAGTGGTAGTCTTTTATGAAATAGACAGGAAGTAACCATGAGGGCAGGGGAGAAGTTATAACAGCAAGCAGAGAAGGAAAGAAAGGGGTGGGGGCAAGACCTGGAACAGGATTTATGTAAAGCCACTTGCGGTGTTGATGTTGCACCATCATTTACATGGACTCTTGAATTCTCTTAAGGAGGAAATCTAGATTGTTTACCATGTCACAGATGATTAACTTTCACCTTAATAAGATGGAAGTATATGAACCCTTAGGATGTGGAGTTCCTTTGGCCAGTCTAGGAATCCCTGACAAGATGATATGACTTCTTGGTCAACCATAAAAATCTTTTAGTCTCTCTGCCCAGAGCAGGAATCCTCCAACCATCCTAAACAAAGAGCTGTCCAAGTTTTGTCTAAAAATATACAATGACCCATATTTCCAGGGTGAATGCTACTCACTATCTAATAGCATGTACAGTCAGCAAATCACCCCCCCCCCTTTTTTTTTTCTTTTTACTATTTGTAAAGCTTCTAATCATTGGTTCGTGTTCTGTCCTCCGGCACCGTGGAGAAAAATCCACACCCTTTTCTCTGTGGCAACCTAGTACTGTAAAACTCTACCACGTTTCCCCTCAGCCTTCTTTAGGTTAAACGTACCCAATTCCTTTAATTGTCCTTCATAAGATTTACCTCCAAGCCCCTTGCCATCTTTGTGGCTTTTCTCTGCACTCTTTCCAATTCTAAAATCCTAACACAGTTCCAAGAACCTTTCAACCAGCAGTGGGATTCAGCCAGTTTGCACCACTTTGGCAGAACTGGTAGCTAAGTTTTTGTTGCCCAGGCCCAGACTGGACTTCCGGAAGCAGCATCCACACAGAGAACTGGTTGTTCACATATTTGAATCTCACCACTGCTCTCAACTACCTTGAAGCACTGTTTGAACAGATACTGAATAGTAGTGTGATATAGTTATGAGCATGTGCTGATGTACTTTTGTGAGCTATGAGGCTGGAAATGCATAGGAACAGGCTATTAAAGTTTGCATTAAAGTAATATATTTTTATTCATGTTTTCCAATGAATTTCAAGAGGTGGAAAGAAGAGACAAAAGTTTGCTTGTGTTCTGAGATCTACCAACTGGAGAACATTTATTTTCTGCTGACCTTATGGCTGTACTTTCTCTTCTGCTCCCCCCCCTTTTAGTTCTGTGTTATTATTGAATATTGTATTGATTTAAATTTTTTACATAACCTTGAAATCTGCTTGGAGAAATAAGGGCAATGACTTAAAAAAGGTTTTTCTATTTTGTGAATTTTTGACTTCTTGTAAAATTGTGTTTCCCCTTTAGCAATAAATGAATTTTAATGCTGAAGCATTAAAAGCTTATTTTAAGCATTACAGCTAGCATGATTTTTTTAAACTGGGACTTTTTAAGGTCTGTTCATTTCAAACCTTTATAATTATTAAAATATATATTTTAAAGCTGGTTGCCATTAAGTTCTGATTATACTGAATGTCACTTTGATTTCAAATTTATTCTTAATTTTTAAAAACCCATTTTTGTCATTTTTCTGAATAGTAGGTGAATACCATATCTAGATTAAATCTCAGCTCTCAACATTTTTCAGGCTAATTATTCTAACTTGATTTCAACACAGGACATTTTTTGAATAGGAAGTAGATAATTTTATTATTTAATAAAATATATCTACTTAGAAAACTGAGAATCCCAGGGTTGCCAAAACGGCGAGATTTCTGCCTTCAGTGGGAATCATGTATTTTATGACTGGGTAATAGACAGCATCATATAAATGCAGAGTAAAGTTTTGAGATGACAATATGACAAAAGCTGCCTCAGACAAGCCAGATTGCTTAAAATTCTACCACAAAAGTGATTACTCATTACAGAAATGTTTCATCAAACATAACATAAATTGGACATACAACATATTAATAGCAAATTTTGTTTACACATTTTATCTCTATTATCTATGCCCATAAGAGCAATTCAATCAATTTTTCACTAAGTACTTTTCAAAATATAATTACTCTTATGGGCAGATCTATGAACAGCCGCACTATCTACACTATAGTTCACTAATTGCACTTCTGAGCAATTATAATGAATTATTCTTCTACGTTCCTTAAGAAGATCAGTTAAAGCTAATCACTTCCATCACATACATCACTTCTAAGAAATCAATCTATAGCAGCCTTTTCATTTACAGCTTCATTTCTTTTTAATTTTCTAGCATTCTGGGATATGGCAATAAATACATACATCATAATCTGTTAGCATCACAGATTTAGTAAGTAAGAAGCATAGCATGCGTTGATTAGTTTAGGCATGTTTCTCTCTCTCTGGATATAAATTCTTATTTACTCCTAGGACTGGACTTAGGAAAGGATTTAATAAGATGCTTTGCAAAGTGCATTAGTATGAAAAAAAAAAATCAAATATTTGTGACTTTTGCAAAGCTCTTTCACCATCTTGGTGATTTGCACATGTCTGCGCATTGTACAAGCAACACTCCTGCAAGCAGCAAGATGGCTGGGCATGTATCAGTTTTGTAAAAGACCCAGCTGTTTTAATGCTTCAGAGGTAGGAAGTTTGCAAAGCAACTCTTTCACAAGCCTTGCAAAGTCCTTTGTGATTTTCTTTGTAAAAGCTTTCATAGGATAAGATAAAGAAGCTTGCCTTTTCATAATGATCTTCTGTGTCTTTATCATTTGCCTTGTATTTTCCTGTTGAACATTGTGTAGTTTAATGCAGAAAGTAAGAGATCAAGGAAATGAGCAAGGGGATCAATGAGAAAAAAACAGTTAAGGCCTTAGAAGGCATCTTTTGAAGACCTCTTTTTCCAAGGATCTTCCAAAACCAGTCCTGCATATAATGACAAATGAATAGACATGATAATGTATCATAACCTTAAGATGCGGTTTCAAAATGTTTCGAAAGTCCTGTTAAGTTATGTTTTTGCTACTGAAGACTTATCTTGCTATGAAAAGTTGAGGTCAAAGAGAAGGAAGGTAGATAATATCTGTTACTGATAAACACAGAAATAAACTACATTAGTATATTATTCAAAAGAGACAATAAAAAAACTAAGAAGAAAGCAAAAAGATACCCTGTCCTGCTATTAGAACCAGGATAAGCAGGAATTAATACCAAGCAAGCAATCAAGCAGAAAACAAGAATCCTAATTAAGGAAGTACCAAAAAGAAAACCACACCAACATTGCAAGGGCAAATACTGTATATAAATAGGGAACAAACCACACATTCATTGGCACTGATTATATTACCTAGCTGGGTAGTGAAATGTCTGCAAGCAAACAACCAAACTCAAAAAACACCAAGACCTCCAAAGTTCAATCCCAAGCTAAATATATTCTCTTATATTGGAGTCATTGTACACTCAGAACTTGTGTATGTATCCTTGACTTAGATCTTTAAGACTTGGAGATGGATATGGGTGATAAATTCCAATCTGAACTTATTTACATGATTTTGTATTTCATATTTGGTTTCATCTCAACTTCATCCCATCCTTTACTTTTTGTTTTCTAAATTAAAAGCTATTACCACATCACAATTCTCATATTCTCCTTATTGCACAGAATTATCGCTGTGATTCAGAAAGGTGTATCTTTCTCCATTGGTCAACTAATTGGCTTTATTTATTATTTTCAACCCTGCTTACGTTTCATGCAAACTGTCAAGTTTTATCAAGAAATCTTTCTTTTTCACGCTCTCGTTGTTTCTCTTAATGGATTGATTAGTAAACTTTTCAGGAAATCTTCCACCCTTGGTGAAATTAAAAATGTACTGCTTGGCTGCTGGATAAATTATTTCAGCAAAGTGCTAAAAATGTCAGGTTATGGGTATTGCAAGTTGTTATTTTTAATTGCAAATCTTTATTGGTGTGTAGGCAACTTGACTAAGAATGAAAAACATTTTACTCAGGTGAAATAGTATCGTTATTCTCCCTGTATCTTGCTTTTAAAATTTGAAAGTTGAATAAGGGAATTGCTTGCTGCAACTTTTATTCAAGTTGCCAGAACTTACTATGATACTGCATTAACTATAACATCTAATTACAGTTTTAACATAAGCCACTTTTATCATCACTGTACAGAAACTCAAGAGATGACTCATAAATTTGTTACTGCCATTGGAAGATATTGATAAAAACAAAACAAAACCCAGAATTGAAATACACATTTGGAAATTATTTCCAGAAGATAATAAAATGCAATGGGCTTAGCTAGTTTTACTGATAAATACATAAATAAATATATATATTAATGCCTTTCAAATAAATACAGTCATTTCAAAGGCTATAAACCAGTGGTTCTCAACCTTTTTATACGGCGACCCCGGTATTAAGCAGGCAGCGCGCATGCACGGCGCCGCCCCTGCGCGGCACGCATGCACGGTGCCGCCCCTGCACGCCACGCATGCGTGACGCCACCCCCTGCATGGTGCGCATGCGCGGCGGCGCCCCCTGTATACTGTATCACAGTATATATACTGTATCACAGCTTTTTTCGCATTGCCAGAGCTGGGGTGGGGGCGGCCTCTGCATGATGCAACGGGCCCATGGGCCGGCTGTTTGATACCCCTGATCTAGAGCAAACTTTGTTTATATGCAGTTGAATTCTGTACAGATAGTCCTTGACTCACAATAATTCATTTAGTCACCCTCTGAAGTTACAACAGGATTGAAAAAAGTGACGTGACCATTTTTCGCACTTATGATGGTTGCAACATTCCCCTGGTCACGTGATCAAAATTCAGATGCTTGGGAACGGATTCATATTTATGACCATTGCTGTGTCCCAAGATCATGTGATCACCTTCTATGACCTTCTGACAAGCAAAGTCAATGGGGAAGCCAGATTCACTTAACAACTGTCTTACTAACACAACCACTTCAGTGATTCACTTAATAGCTGTGGCAAGAAAAATTGTAAAATGGTACCAAGCTCACTTAACAATTGTTTCACTTAACAAGAGAAATGTTGGGCTCAGTTCTGCTCATAAGTCGAGGACTACCTGTAGTTTACTTCAGAACTTTTAAATCTGAATTTTGTTGGCCTTATCATAGTCTGGCATATCTCAGCTTGAGGTGGCAGATCTCATATTTCCCCTTTTCATGATGCAGAGAAGAATCCTTATTTTTTCCCCCATAAAAGTTGGAGTTTATGACACTTTGAAAAATTACTGAAGTTACCTTTACCCAAAAAAACAAAGCTCATTTAGGGATCCAATTAGCATGTCACTCCTCTTCTCCTCCCATGAAATCATTTTGGAAAATGATTTGTGCTGTGCAGTTGTCACTTTTGTTAAAACTGGAAAACAAGCCATTCTTAATTTTCATTTGTAATTACTGTTAAGAGTTCTAATACATTTTCACTGCAGATAAGAAAGAAAATTTAAGCCCTGCTGCTTGAAATCGATACAAGAAGTTTATTTTATGCAAACACACAGAAATTTCTCATGATAGTTTGAAAAATATGTAGAATTGCCTGAAGAAGATATGAGTTTATTGAATTTTCACACTTTACTGTTTCATAGGCTGTATCCTAACCAGATGCTATAATCTGAT
The DNA here is from genome assembly GCF_016545835.1 of Crotalus tigris. Lineage (NCBI taxonomy): Eukaryota > Metazoa > Chordata > Lepidosauria > Squamata > Viperidae > Crotalus > Crotalus tigris. Next base: position 518,060 of record NW_024097199.1, read on the forward strand.
TGCATCAACTTTAGAAGTATATAAAATTTTATTTTAATGTTAAAATGCTGCTAGCTTTGGTTCTTAGTTTCTTTTTTCTTCTTTTATCTTGCACTGGATTTAGAGTACTGAAGGTAATACAAGATAACTTTAATAAAAACAGTTGGATTTTATAGACTTAAATTTACTTATTCATTTTCTACATATATAGGGAAATTCTGGTAGGTACTCTTTAGGTTGGTATAAAGCAATATATATTTTATTGAATGAGGGGTGAAATGTCTATTAATGTAGCTGATATGGATATAAGAGTTCTGCTAAATCATTTTACAGTTTCAGTGTTACATTGTCTCAATTTTTTTTTAAAAAAGCATATTCTAGTCATTTTTAGCGTATTCTAGAAGTAAGTAATATTGACACAGTCAGCTATCATTTTGTCAGAACCATTTTATCACTGCATCTAATGAAAATGTATGCCTTCAATTCTTTGTGTCTTGGCCAGGAGCTTTTAAGTTTTAGTTCAAAGATGTATAAAACCCATACCAAAATAAAATTAAAGGCTCTTGTGGTAGAAATTAAACATTAGACAAAAGGAGACTAGAAAACTACAGAAGAAATTACTCTTCAAGAGCACTTGGGTAGTACAAGATGCTAGTTTTGTGCACATAATACTCAGCCACAGTGCAATTTGTTTGGCTTTGGCATTTTGAGATATATTATCAAAGCCATTGTGATTACTTTCTCCTTTGGGCGGAAGACTGATATATAAATAAAAGGGGAAAAACATGATTTATGGTTTAGTGGTCCAAGCAATACCCAACCAGTTGGCATTTGTTCAAGGCACAAACCATAGTGTCCTATAATATGCATAACAGGTCAAAGAAGCCATAGCCAGCTTTGTAAGGTTATGAATGAACCATAATGATGGATGGATCTCCTGAACTAAAGTTTAAAGAATAGAAAAAGACAAACTATTGCTAGTGCCTAATTTTGGCCACCAGTCTTTTTCTATTCTTTAAACTTTAGTTCAGAATGTCCATTTATTTTGGAGTTAAAAAATACTGTTAAAATACTCTCATCTAGCAGGGACATCCACCAGAGCTAGTTGATTTTACCAGAATGATAAAAGTAGTATCGTGCTCTGCTTTTGGATATGTATGTGATATCATACATATAAACAAAGGTACAAAGCTTGCATCCTGGCATTGCTTTTGTTATTCAACTCCCCCAGCCATGGGCCTTATGTAGATAGTAAGGAAGATAACCTTGACGGAGATATGCAGGAACTATTATGTAAAGGAAAAGGGGCTAAAACATTTTTGAAGTTCAGACCAACACAATATTCAGAAGTGGCCTAATTCACTGGATTATAAGGAAGAGGAAGATGCACAGCACAATCAGGCTTGCAAGACTATAGCCAAACTCAATAAAAATAGTTTTAGCCTTTGTGTGAAATTGATTTCCTGATCCAGTCTATAAATTGGGGCTGACACATTACTGTGGTTTAGGTTTTGATTAATGCAAATATAAACAAGGATTTTGCAATACAATCCTATTCATGCCTACCAAGAAGCAAACTCAAATAAAATCAGCAGGATCTCCTTTCAGATCTCTGTCTAGGAATACAGCCTTAAAATACTTCTGAGCGGAACTACTTCTTGGTCATTTTTGATCCTGTATTCAAGTTTAGGTGGAAATGATTGCTGAGCCTGTCATATTAATCAGAAGAGCAACGAGATTTATAACACGACGGAACCATAAAGTTTACCTTCATCTTCTGCAATACAAATGGGCATATTCAGTGCTTCTGTTATAGAAGAGACTCTGCAATAATAATGCTACTATTATAATACAATTTCTGTAATAATAGCATTTCTGTTATAAAATACCATTACAGAAATGCTATTATAAGGCAAGCATGGTTGTTTAGTATTGCTTTGGCAATAAAGGTGCTAAAAAGCCTCTGCGTGTTATAGGAAATTATTGCAATTTTTTCTCATCTGGCACAGAAAATTTTTCACCCAGAATCTTGTCTGCAGCTGCAGTCTCTGGAAAGCCACCCTCATACTTCACAATGATGTTTCTTTGAATTACAGTAAACATTGTGCATTTATAACAGGAAATTATTGGACGGGCTAAAGACAAAGTTCCTACCCACCACTATTCTCTCTCTGCTTATCTTAATTCACCTTCTCTTGGAAAAAAATGTTTCATATTGGAAATATTTGCATAGATTTAACACATTTGTATAGTTCAGCGTTAGTGCTTGGGGAGGGGAATAAAACAAAAAAACTCCATCTTTTCCAACCATCTTTGTGTGAGCAGCCATCTCTTTAATGGATACCAGTGACATCATTTTATTCATTTCTCTTTCTAGCTTTTCAGTTATGATAGATGCAACGGAATCACGGCTCTAAGAATGCATTGTGTGAGGAGCAGAGACTTTCCTGTGTGAGGGTGCTCATTATGTGGGACTTAATGGCTGCAGTCATGCAACTCCTATGGCCGAGGGTGCTTAAGATCTAGCAACTGTATGTGTGCAAGGTTACTTAGTTTTAACACTGTGTTTGGTTTGGTAGTTTAACACTGACCTAGTCTGCTTGAATGATTTATCGTTTTGGGGGATGATACCAAAAAGCAAAAACCATTAATATTTTAACAGTTAATTAAAATATGAAACATTATCTTTAAGTTAAAGGAATGCTACCAAGGTGTGCACAATGGATTTATTTTCCAATATTCACAATGGAGGTGAAGGTAAAGATGCTTATGGATCATGGTGATTGCATTCCTGCAGTTTTCTTGACAGAATTAGAAAAGTGGTTGGCTATTGCATTCTTCCAAGATAATTTTTTTCTAGCTTCCTATCCTGACAAATGCTCTGGGATCCCCAGATACTTTCCCATCTAAGTGCTAACCAGGGTCAGTCTTTTTTAATTTCTGAAAATAGTCAAGACAGATACACAGAAGAAAGACTTAAAGGAGAGGGAAAAAAATTGAACTCATTATGCTGTCTGTGAAATCACCACCATGAAAAGACTAAAAATGCTGTTTTAAAATTCACAGTTCAAAAACCCACAGAATCCTCAAAGCCAGAATCAAAGGTCTTATACTATAGTATAAGATAGGGTCTTAAAGAAAGAAGATACCTCGAAAAACAATGTGGAATCTGGTAGTGCCTTTTCCAACTAACAAATATTATTAAAAGGCACAACCTTTTGTCAGCTGCAGCTCATAAAACCATATGCCTGTTTAATAACATTTGTTAGTCAGAAAAGGTGCTACCAGATTCCTCCTGATTTTGTTTTGTTTTGTCATGGCTCTTCCTACAATGACTGTACTTATGATATTACTTCAGTTTTCCTTTGCTTTGCAACAGTCATAAATGCAAGTATTGATTATAAAGTTATTTTTTTCTCACTGTTGTAACTGTGATTGATCACTAAACAAGATAGTCTTTGAACAAGGTCTGCTTGTACTGTACACGGTTGTGAAACTGATTGGGTTTCCTTTCTGAAGTAATACACTGATAACACATTTTGAAATGCAAGGATTAGGCTTTTTCCCCTCCGAAAACATGTTTAAGGTAGTTGAAACCTTTGGAAATGCATACTTCTTTCTGATGTTGATGTGTATCTACGGTACCATGAAGAAAGCTAATTACTGCAAAAGAATGAGATATCATTGGTAATCAATAACTTTTTCAAGAGATATTATCAAGTCCCATAAAACATTATTCCACTTTAGGAACCCAACTTAGGGCATGCAGATCTGAAGAGTTTGGAATGTGGTTAATGAATTTATCTGCAACAGTAAATATTGTGTTTTCACAAATAGTTGTTCAACACTATTTTTGAATCACACAGGTACTCTTCTTTGGTTAATAAGAGCTTTCATTTTGGATGAACTTTCATAATTGCTTTGCCCTGCCTTGGCTGAAGATATTCCTGATAATTAAATTATTTGCAGTAACTTCAGGACTTACTGTTATTTGCCCACATTTCTAGTTTGTTGAGTTTAGGCAAATTGGGGTCAGTTCAAACCCTGAGCTATAAATATTTTCTTCTTTAGGCAAAGTGTTTGAAATTTCATCCTGAATCTCTCAAATGGGTCTCTTTGGTGAGTCAAACAAAACTTTCCCCCTCTTTTCATTTCTCCCATGCTGTTTTACCATAGATGAAAGTTTCTTCCATTCTGATATCTTTTAATGTGTTTTGCTTTTAAAGAGGTCTCATGCCACAGCCTACATTTGCAGAACTGGTTTGATGAAACGTCTTTTGGGTGTTTTGAAGTTGTGCTTTGTCTTTCTCTCTTGTGAACTTCAGTGACCTTTGTCATTCCTCTGTCATTGAGAACCGCAGATGTTTTGCATTGAGATATAAATATGGACCATTCATTCTGTCAGAAAGGCCTTTCCCTATTCTTAATGTTTAAGACTTAGTTATAATTAAGCATTATATTTGAATAGCCTGTCAGAGACCCACTCTATACACGCAGAATAAAGGAGTAATAAAGCTTTTCCCGGCCTTTATCTCTCTGATTGTGGGAAGAACAACTAGCCCATATATAAGAAAATTAATATGCTAGGTTCCTCATGACACTTTCTTAAATGCAGAAAAAGCCTTTCACTCCCTCACATGGTTTCTTTTTGGCATGCAGACATACAAAGTACACCTTGAAGCTTTCAAACTAGTAAAATGATGTGGTCCAGAGAAAGCATTTTCTGCTAATTGGTTTCATTCAGTAGTGTGCTTCCAGACTAGATCTGGCACTGAAAGGACCATGTTGTATATCTGAGCTGTGGATCCACTGATGATATAATGTTAAACATTAATTTTCAGCCAATATAATGGGAATGAAACCATTCTTCAAAAGGTGTATTAGGCAAATTCCTTTGTAGGTGCAAGAATGATCAAATATAAAATGCTAACTTAACATGAGCAAAGCTTTCTACCTGATCAGCCATATTTCATCCTTTACTCTAGTAAAGCTATGGCAATGATCTCAAGGTTCCCCAAATCTCTTTCCCAATACTGACTTTTCCCTTTGTGTTCAATTGGTAGTTCTAATGCTCATGCTGGAATTTCCCTCTTGATGTTTAAATGACTTGTTAAGCTGAATGCTGTGAAGATGGAACTCCTGATTTCATGCCACCAACTACACTTGTGTGTTTCCTATTCTGTCCAAGGATCTATACCAGGGGTCTTCAAACTTGGCCCTTTTATGACTTGTGGACTTCAACTCCCAGAATTCCTCAGCCGGGCGCGCGTGCCTGGCTGAGGAATTCTGGGAGATGAAGTCCACAAGTCGTAAAAGGGCCAAGTTTGAAGACTCCTGATCTATACTGTGATTCTTTTGTAAATAATTGCTCTCTTGCTCTCTAAAAATAAAACTTTTTATAGGGTTGTTATTATTCCTTATTTCAAACTGGGATCTCTTTCTCTAAAGCTGCCATCTTTTGGTTTCTGTCCTAATCATGGGCACTCTCTTCCTTGTGATATCCTTCAAGTCTTGGAAGACTGTGATCATGCTTTCTGTTAACATTCTATTCTTTAGGTTAAACCTGCTCACTTCCTTTAAAAGTTCTTCATAGTGTTTAATCTCTAAACCCCTCACTTTCTTTGTTTCTCTTCTCTGCACTTTATTCAATTCAGAATAAGAGAATAACAGAGTGGAAGGGACCTTGGAAGTCCAACTCCTTGTTCAAGCAGGAGACCCCATATCAGTGATGGCGAACCTTTTAGAGACCGAATGTCCTGGGCCACCCACCGCCTCCACGGCCTACTGCAGCAGATAGCCCAGGTGGCCCAGCAGTGCCATGGCAGCAATGCCTTCTGCCCATGCCCTGCAGCATCATCTGCATGTGACGGGGCACAAGAGCGGAGTCTTGTCCCTGCTGCCTGGCTGCCATGTCCTTGGCTGCACTGTTCCATGTGGGCCGCACCTGGGGTGACTCTCTGTCATGCCTCCATCCGAGCCTGACTCTGAAGATGACATGGAGTTCCCTGTTGAGGCCCAGGAGGGGGTGTCTGTGGCTTCGGAGGACTGTGGGGAGGAACAGGCTGAAGCAGGCCAGGGCCCTTCAAGTTTGGAACGGGGAAGGCAAAGCTCAGGTGAGGAGAAGGCCCTTCCCCACCAGATCCCAGAGCAAGGAGAGCAGAGAGGAGGAGGGAACAACAGAGGCAGGCTCACTTGCTGGGGAGGAGAGCGTCCTGCCTCACTCCACAAGGCACCTGGGGAGCAGGTATTTAAGGAGATGCTGTGGGGTGGGGCATTTGCCGGGAACAAATGTGAACTCTTGTGATGTGAGCTCTTGTACCTGGACTCTTTGTATTTTGGATCAAGTTTGTTTCCTGCTGAGTTCTCCTTGCTGTCCTCAGTTTTGCAGTTTGCAGGTTACAGGCAAGCTGGGTGTGGAAAAGATCATACTTTGTTATCTGTTTAAAGAACTGTTTAACTCCGTTGACTGTTTTATTGAACTTGTGCCAGCATATGTGGGGGCTGTTGGGTGAACGTTGGCAGTGCTTACAAAAACAATTATTCTGACCAGCTAAGTGCTTTGCCTTCATTCAGGGCCAGGTCATCACACTCTCCTCCGGGGGGCTGCTGGTGAGGAGGGGCCGTGGTGGGAGGCGGGGTTGGGGCGATGGCGCGCCTGCCCACAGAGATGGCTTTGAGTGTGTACGCGTGCCATAGGTTCACCACCACTGCCCTGTATCATTCCAGACAAGTGGCTCTCCAGACTCTTCTTAAAGGTCTCCTCAGCATTCTTCTTGCATTGTGGTAATCAAAATTGGATATAGTAATTCAGATGTAGTCCAACCAGGAGATCACAGAGTGGAACAATCAGTTCCTCTAATCTTGACATTATAGGTAGTCCTCAAATTATGGTGGTAGTTGGGACTGGAATTGCCATCACTAAGTAATGTAGTTGTAAGTGTACCATCTCAATGGGGAACCTGGCAGGAAATTGCAAATCCCAAGCGGCTTCTAAGCAGACAGGCTGGCCTGCTGTTAAAGTGGGAGAAGAAGCAAGGATGTGTGCAGTGGCTGTGCAAGTGCAGTGGGCTTGGAGTGGCTGCTGCCAGATTGCAGAGGGTGTGTGAGGATGTGCAAATGTACGGTTTGTGTATGAGTGTGCCTAAGTGACCAGGTAATTTTGACAGCTTTAGCCCTCTTCTGGATCATGAGTAAGCTGTAGTCTACCAGGATCCCCAAGATCCTTCTCATAAGCACTACTATTAAGTCAGATACTACTTATTTAGTACATCTGATTTTTCCTAAGTTCATAGTCCTATATTTCTTGCCGTTGAACTGAATTTCTTTTTGGAAAAGACCCACTATTCAAAACTGTTAAGATGCTTTTGAACCTGAGTCAGATTTATGTCATGTGTAAATTTGTTAAGCATGACTTCTAGCCCTCACCTAAATCATCTATAAAAATGTTGGAGAGTACTGAGCCCAGGACAGAACCCTGAGGTATTCCACTGCATACTTCTCCACATGTAGACAAGTTGAGCATTAAGGTGCATTAAGGACCCCACATTTGATACATCCAAGTGCCAATCCATCTGGTAGTGGGACAATCCATCCCACATTGTTCCATGATATCAAGGAGGTGGTTGTGCTCAGCTTGTCTTATGAAATGTAGGTATGCTACATCCACAGTATTCTTTTAGCTACTAATCAGGTCAGTTTCTCAAAAAAAGGAATAAAATTAGTCTGTCATGACCTATTTTTAACAATCCTTGCTGACTTCCAATCATCACTTTTTTTTCTTTTCTCAGTGTTTGCAAGTCCCCTGCTTGATGATCTTTTGGCAAATGCAGTTTTCGTTGCAGATTAGGCTGCTGATTTAAGGAGGAGGTCTTCAGGATGAATTAGAGCAACATCAGACTACACTGAGGTCTTCCAGATGGAGCTGTAGATCTGACCACAGAGTGAGTTGATCCACTGCTCTTAACATATGATTCTGTTGCCTGGTGCTTATTAAGTGCACCAGCTCCTGGCTCTCTTTTCTTGTACTCCCAAGTCTTTGTTTTGTTTTGTTTTTAAATCAAGTGGGAAACTTGGCAAATAGTGCTGTAGAGGCAACACATTTTGCTGCAGGTGGTCACTGTAGAAGACGCCTGGGTCAACCTGCCTCTCAACTCCTCATATCCTGCTATGATGAATGAGCATCAGGACAGAGTAAAGGAGCCAAAATATAGCACCTAGCCCTGCTTTTTTCTCTCTTTATAGAGGGGAAAAGAATTTATTTTTCAGCAGAAAACTGAGGGTACAGGATGAAGCACTCTGCCCATAGTCACTGAGTGTCAGGTATTATACATATTTAATAATAAATAAATTACATGACTTGCAGACAGTGGTGGGATTCAAATATGTGAACAACTGATTTTCTGTGTGGATGCCACTTCTGGAAGTCCATTCTGGGCCTGGGCAACAAAAAATTAGCTACCGGTTCTGCCAAAGTGGTGCGAACCGGCTGAATCCCACACTGTTTACAGACCAGGAAGCAATCACCCACTGGCTGAGACAACTCTGTGCTCATGGCTAGACAGGATACCTTCCTATTGATTCAGTTCTGTATGAGTACCGTAGACACTTAAACAAATATACATGTCCATTTTAACACTCTGCTATGCTGAAATTGTCTGCACAATCCATATAATCTTTGCTGATTTTTAATCGTGGTTTGAAGAGAGTTGGGTGATGGAATGGCTAATCATTTGGATGTGTCCTTAAAGCAATGTACCTTTGTTTACCACTCCACCAGAAAACACTGCAAAGACACCTTTGCTTACTCTTTTCCCATGTAGCTTCACTGAAACCAGCCACGAAATTCTTCTTCTCAGACAGAGTGAAAAGAAAAAATTAATTGAGTCCAAATCCACGTGCAAAAACTTCTCTTAGATGCCTACCTTGGCCTGCCGTCACGTACATTACCTCTACTGTTAACATCATGCTATTACAGACTAGAAGAGGCTGCCTACAGACATGCCTAGTTATATCTGTTCAACAAATCTTTGCTTGATAAATATGGAAAATTTAACTATTCCATGACAGGAAGTTCCTCTACCTGCACCGCCTTCTTCTTCTTCCTGTTGTTTGAAATGGTAACGCCAAGGCTATGGTGCCTTTTCTCTGTTATTTCAGGCTTGACAATATGGCTATCGTTCCTGACAGCTCGACACGGTATTAGCTATTCCCAGTGTCAGATGAGAAGAGCTGATGCTCTGCTATGCTGTGTTGGAAAATTAGATGGGAATCACTCACTCTTTCTTGATATGCATGTGAGAGAGTTTAGTGCAGCTGCTCAAGGCTCTGATTTCCTGGGTTTTTCTTGGCTGCGGTGTAATTTGATAGCCAATTTGCCTGAGGTGTTAAGAAGATGATGCATTTCCTGTGGGCATGAGGAGGCTGCTAACTAAAGCAGCAACCCTTTCAGGCAGGAAACCTTTCAGGTGCACACAATACTGTACCCCTTCGGATCAAAGGAAGCAAAACCAATTAGCCCAGAAGTTTAACCTCTGTTAACTTTGCTTTTGTTGTGGGAGCTTTTTAACCTTTCTTTCCCCTCAATACTTTTCTTTATTCTTTCATTTGGTCTCTTCCTTACAGAACCACCTCCTCGTGTTTCTCCTCCTGGGTCTGAGGACTTAAATCCAAGAATGACTTTTGAGGGGATCAAGAGTACAAGATTTTTGAATGTGTGCCATAAGTCCTTGGCAGCTAGCCAGGAAACCTCAGAGGAGCAAAATTAATGAAGGGAGGGTAACCAGTGAACTGGAGTGTGTGGCTGGTAATGCAGTATTCATTTAATTGGAGCAGGTATTGGTGCAAACTTCTCCGTTTTAATTGGAAAAGGAATGGGGGGCAGCGGGTGGAGGGTGTTCAGGGAGAAAAAAGGAGGGAAAAAATGCATAAAGTTTTCAAGGCTGGTCTGTGGCAGAGAAAGAACTCAATTTAGGGCAATTTGCTCAGCAAGCTGGGCTGCCGCCTCCCTTGGGGATGGGGATGAGAGAGAAAATGGAACCAAAAGAGAACTTGATAAAATCACCTAGCTCAGACAATCTCAGCAGAATAGGTTTTTTACTGAGTTAAACCTGCTTCAATCAATGTGATTCTTTTCATATAAGTCACACATAAAGAGCCACCAGATTACAATGAAAATTGAGGATGTTGCACAGGGGAGCCTTAAGGACAAGCGAAGTACAGAAGAGGGTTTTTGTGGTTGTGCTTGTCACCATCAGGTTGGTTTGTTTGATTTTCCTTCTCTGGCCATGGAAACAAATTTGAGGTTTTTCACTCCATCACTCTTTCCTACTTTCACTTTTCCTTATCGTCATTCAAGGTTATGATTCCAGACAAAGCTTTAAGTCTGAGATTCGCTCAGACTTATGTTGGCATCTCGTGTAACCAAGAAAAGATCCTACCTTGTATCCTGCTCCATTTTTGCTCCTGAGATTGCCTTTCTGGTACTTTGAATAGAATGAATATACATTGAAATAAAATGAACTAAAGAAGTTTAAGAAATAATCCATCCCATCATTTTGTCCCATCACCTACTTTGATGAGATTTCACTGATAAATCTCCTGCCTTTTTTCGGAAGGCAATATAAATTAATGGAATGCAGTTAAAGTAGTGTTGGGTTGCCATGGAACCTGTCCCTACATGAAATCTCAAGACAAGCATAGATTGTCATATTTGGGAGCCAGATTTGGAATAATTGTGATAATGGCCATGCATCTCTCCTGTCAGGTAATGTGAGATATCCCACCACTGAACCTCTGATGCTGCTTGTGATTCTAGACAATACAGGTGGTCCTTGACTTATGTATGTGTACGCTTTGAGAGCAAGCAATTTCATTTTTAATGTGTGCCGTTGTGCCCACAGGAAAAAATGTCAATAAAGGTTATCTAATCAAATCACAATTGAGCCCAAAATTTCTGTTGGTTAGCGAGACAGTTGTTAAGTGAGTTTTGTCCCATGTTACAACCTTTCTCGTCATAGTTGCTATGTGAATCACTGCAGGGTTAAGTTAGTAGCATGGTTGTTAAGTGAATTTGTCTTCTCCGTTGACTTTGTTTGTCAGAAGGCCACAAAGGTGATCTTCATGAGCCTGGGACACTTCAACTGTTGTAAGTATGAACCAGTTGCCAAGTGTCCGAATTTTGATCACATGACCATGGGGATGCTGCAATAGTTGTTAAGTGTGAAAACAGTCATATGTCACTTTTTTTAGTGCCGTTGTAATTTCAAATGTTCACTAAACAAATACTTGTAAGTTGAGGACTATCTGTATTTATGTTATTTTAAAGTCCAAACTCTTAGTGTGCTTGACAGTTTTGTCTCCCAGTGAATTTAGTCCACTTGTTTGCTAATCTTAGTTTTTCATATAGTCTTAAGATTAAATACAGTTAGTCTTCAACTTATGACCACATCTGAGACCAAAAGTGCCAAGTGAGAAATTTGTTAAGTGAGTTTTGCCCTATTTTAAGATCTTTCTTGCCACAGTTGTTAAGTGAATCACTGCACTTGTTAAGCACATAACACAGTTGTTAAGTGAATCTGGCTTCCCCATTGACTTCACTTGTCAGAAGGTTGCAAAAGGGGATCACATGACCTTGGGGCACAGTAAATGTCATAAATATGAACCAGTTGCCGAGCATCCATATGTAAATCACATGACCACAGGGATGCTGCAATGGTCATAAGTATGACAAATGGTGTTAAGTCACTTTTTTCAGTGCTGTTGTAACTTTGAATGGTCACTAGGCAAACTGTTGTAAGTTGAGTACTACCTGTACTTCTTAAACTGCAGACTATTTTGATTTATTACAGATAATCAGGTCAGTGTTAACTCTTAACGACCATATAGATGGATTTTCTCCATGATGATCTGCCTTAATGTGGTCCTTCTTCCAATGCTGCATCCATTGCCATGGTAACTAAGTTTATCTACTTTGCTAGTGGTCATCCTCTTCATCTCTTTCCTCCCACCTTTCCCAGAAGAGCTAGGTCTTTGCATAATGTGTCCAAAAATTAGGACAATTTGTGTGATATCATTTGTGCTTCAGTTGAAAAATTTGGGTCGATGTGGTTGATAATCCATTTCTTTGTTTTCTTGGCTGGCCATTGGATTTTCAGGGGTCTTCTCTAATGCTAGCATTGCAAAGCATAAATGATTGCATCGACACCAAGATACAACCTGAGTATTGATTAATATAGACATTTCTTCTTGGCCTATCTTGTAATTATTCTTTATGCTGGTGTTGAGATCTGTGTTTAGAATGAAGTGAAAATCACTTGAAGTGTGAAGTCAAAATAATTGGGGGAAGGAGTAGATATAAAGCTGAAAAGATGGTGGCAATTTGATATTACCTAACACCAATGTTAAGTAATGTCAATTTGAAGAGGGAGAAAATTCAAAGGCTTGCAAGGAAGTGGCTATTGAGATGTATCTGGACTTCAAGGAGAAGAGCAGCCTATTCCAGGTTCTTGCGAAGTACTCAGCAGATGGACTTGTAAGCTTCTGCTTGATTGTTATGGTGTGACCAACCATAATAGTATCTCTAGCATATGTTCTGTTGCTAATACTAGATACCAGTGACACCCATTTTCAAAGTGTTTGAATAGACTGTTGTACACATATTTTCATTCTAGGATTGGAGTATTCTATTTCCCTCTAGACTATGCTAAATCATCTTCTGGGCTAAAGTTAACTAAAGCTGAAAAGTAACTTTTTTGTCACAGGCAAAGGGAGAAAAAAAAAGGAATGGTGGAATGGTAAATTCACCTTGAGTAAAAAACAAGCCTACCTCCAGAGAATTACACTATAAAGGAGGCAAAAGCCAAGTCTAACCAAGACTTAAAACAGATCATTTCAGAAATGGCCATCGAAAGAAAGAAGTGACAGAGAAATAGCCCAGACTATTCACCAGTGCAATATAAAGTGCTATTTCAAATAAGATATGACAAATTTATTCTAAATGTGTTTGTGTGTATTTGTGTATTTGTTGACTGAGCATATGCATGTGTATGAAAGATAAGGAATGCACACACACACAAATCCATAATTTGTTAGTTAGAAAAGGTGCTACCAGACTCCTGATTTTTGACTACCATAGAATAAGAAAGGGGTTTTTTTTTGACAATTCTTAATACATTTTTTTAGTTTGGCAAGGGTGTAACTTTCTGCATGTAGTAGTTCTTTGTGGGTTGGCTTGGATGCCAAACATGTTTCACTTCTGATGTATTTGTAGAAAATGGGCTTCAACATTAACCTCTTCTTTGCAGTTATGTGTATGGATGAGATGCTCAATCCTTGGTGCCATTTTCCACAAGATTAGCAGTATTTGCCCTAAGGGGAGAAGACTTGTGGAGGATGCAGCTACATTAAACCCCTCTGAGTTGAACTGCTAGGCTTTGGCAAGGCATTTTATTCATCCCAGCTTTAGTTCTTTGTAATTTATGGTTTATAGATTAATATAATGCGTGAGTCCAGCTTATAGTTCAACAAACTATGGTTGGGGCATAGTGCAATAATTGAACCCAACACTGGAACCAATTGATGAGAACTGCAACTAAAAAGTGGAAGATTTTGCTGTTTGCTGATTAAAATGGGAATATGTAGAAAAAAATATCACAAATTCAGTTCTCTGAATTATAAGGGACTCTTTATGCTCCAGAAGTAACTCTACAGCATGGTAAAAAAAAAAACAACAACGTTAAGATAGTGGCTAATTTGATCTCTACACCTTCCCCCAGTATTTCACATGTGTTGCCTGTGTGATGCACCCAAAACATGCAGAGCTTTGATTGTATTATCACAGCTACATCTTGGCTTTTTTTGACTGTACCCTGCAGACAATCAGTCTGAGTTCTATCCAAAACATGATCTCAGCTGGAAAGGCAAGGTTATATAGGGGCCCATATGCAGCTAGACTTAATGTCTCTCTTATGAAAAATAAATTCTATAACCTGCAAAGGAGAAAGGTCTTTTGATCATTTGTTGTGTCTGTGTGCATGCATATGTCTTATGAGACACACGTGCACCCGCCTTCATGATTGGGTTGGATTTTCATCAAGACCAAGGAACCCAGAAGAAATTTGTGAAATATTTCAAGTTCTACAACATCCTTTATGATGCAAGGAGGAAGGCTGACACAAATGTGAGAAATTCTACGCTGATTTGCTTGATCTTAGTAAAAATATTGATGCAATGGCTCAACAGTTAAGAAGCTGAACTTGTCAGCTGGAAAGATGACAACTTGGGTTTGAGACCTAAGCACCACCCCAGCTCCTGCCTTCCTAGTAGTTTGAAAGTATGCAAATGCAAATAAATAGATATCTCTTTGGTGGGAAAGTAACAGCGTTTTGTATTTTGCCACATGCTCTGCACTGCGGGCTGATGTCATGCTGGCCACATGATCCCGGGAGCATCTCTGAACAACACTGGCTCCCTCAGAGATGAGCACCACCCCCTAGAGTTGTACACAACTGGATAGGGGAAAACTTTACCTTTACCTGGTAAAAATACACATGGAATCTGGATTTCTACGGTTACTCATTTAATCATATACAATCCTGATCCTGCCTCCCAACAATAATCTGAGAACATTTGGAATTTAAAACCTCGTCTTGCTTTCCGGATCCCGGCTCTTAGCACCACAGCCCCTGATTAAATGACACATTTTGGTTCCATTGTTTTTACCAGCTTTCTCATTCAATTCTTTGACAGCATTTCCTCTCAGCTGAATATTGTTATCACTTCTTAATTCTAAATGTATTCTTCCAAGCTGCCTATATTATCACCCCCTTTCCTATTTCAATTCTGTTTAATTTACTAATTGGCTTTTTACCTTCAGATCCTATTGCCTCCTATGTGTGCAATTTGATCCTGCTTAGGCAGAGTCCTCCCTTACAACTCCTTTTGCTTGCTCACTCTCAGTGCTCTCTGTATATTAGTTACTAGTTAGTATGTTTGAAAAAAAATGCACTTGGGTGTTTTTAATATTGGTATTTGTATTAATGTTATAGAAACTCTGTCACACTACTTTCTCTTCATGGCATGGTCTTCCAGAGCTTTTATGAATGAAATTATACCCCACCACAATGTCTTCAGGGCTTCTAAGCAGTACAATAATTGTTATGTCCTGAGCCTATGCAAGCAGGCTCGGGGTATTGCAAACGGTTCTGGGCAGGTGCAAGTTGCCCGGGACCAGACAGGCTGTCACCAGTACTTGTGCACATGCGCAAGTGCTGGCGCGCCAAAAGTTGCAGATTGACCCGGGAATGGCCTATATAAGAGGCCAAGAGTTTTGGGCGTTGTCGGTGTCTTGTACTTTGTATGCTGAACTGAATAAAGAAGTTTCCTGAGAACTACAACTGCTTCTCATGTCTTGCCATTTTGCGAAGGACGCAACAATAATGGTGTCACCAGTTTTGTTTCTAAATTGCTTACCGTATTTCCATGTAGATGTATTCATATCTTTTAGGTGATGGAGACATATAATAGGAAACTCAGAGGTAGTTGATTTATTTTATTAGATTAGATTGAATATTTGTGGTAGTTCATAAAACAGCATCTGTAGCACACATTGCACACAGTATGTGAGCTACTGAGGTCAGCAGGGTTTACTCATAGATATATAGGATTGCAGTCCTTTTCATCTTTCAAATTTGTGTTGCTTTTTTTTCTTGCTATGGATATTCTTTCACTTTCTATTGTTTTCTGTGCAATTTCCCACTTCAGCCCACTGTGTTCATGTAACATCAGGCTTTAAAACAACTTCACTCTGAACTGCTGTTTTTTTTTTCCTCCCTTGCTAATATGAAAATATTTCTCCTTTCTTTATTCATTTTTCAGGTTTTGCATTTATTTTATGTTTCTGGTTTTGTGGAGATAAAGATATTTTACAATAACTCTTACCTGGACATGAAGCTATTGTTATAGTGTCAAATGATAGGCCCATAAAAATTGAAAGGCACTTAGTGTGATAGTAAAGTACAGCTGAAGATACTTTGGAGTATTGATGGTATCTATGATGTGGCCAGACTGTCTGGTTGCTGATGTTGTCATGTTGCAGGAAAAGAAAATCAAAAACTGAAAACATAGAACATAGAATACTCATAGATATATAGGATTGCAGTCCTTTTCATCTTTCAAATTTGTGTCGCTTTTTTTTTCTTGCAAGGACTCGGGAGGTCTTCTAGTCCAACCCTGCTGCTTGAGCAGGAGACCCTACCATTTCAGACAAATGGCTGTTCAGTCTTTTCTTAAAAGCCTCCATAGATGGGGCACCCACAACTTCTGAAAGCAAGGTGTGGTTAATTGTTCTCACTGTTATGAAATTTCTCCTTAGTTCTAGGTTGCTCTTTTCCTTGATTAGTGTCCATCAGAATTAGGATGGAACATGGAACACAAGCAGCATGAACAATGGAAAGTTTAACACAATAAAAGGTAAAATGAATTGACCATACATTTTACACATCAGCAAACAGAGAAAGAATGGAATTGGATACTTTAGGTCAGAAAATCATAGTGTTTACTAATCAGGACATGAAAGGCAAAGAAGACATTGGCATTGCTTTCATAGACAAGTTATAGTGGAGAGAATACAATTCAGTTAGTGACTGAATAATAGCAATTAGGTTTCACAGACAACCACTTGATAAGATGGTTATTCAAATTTATGCTCCGCTCACCGTTAAAGGGAAGTTGATGAGTTTTATGGTCAAATTCACTGTTTATAGGATAAAGGAGTGAGATGAGCTTCTTTGATTGGAATGGCAAAGTTAGAAATAGTGAGGAAAGTGTAGTTACAGTATCACAAGTTAGGAAGAAATATCTCTTTGTCTTTTAGAGGAAAGCCACTTCATGTTTTTCAGTATTTCTGGTTCCCATTGCATTTTTTGAAACTTATTTTTAATAGGATGAAATCAAGTGACTGGCTAAGAAGTAATCCACATGAGTTGTTATGGATACAAAGGAATGTATTTCATTACTTCTCTCCTATCCAATAGGGTCTCAAGTTCTATCATAAAGGGACTAAATTCATTAGGCTAGGAATTGTAATTATTGTTAAAAGGATAAAAATGTTAGAAATAATATTAGTGTTGTACGAAGCTCTTAGGCAGGGGGGTCAAACTGCCAGCCCATGGGCCGGATGCGTCACCATGCTTACCTCATTGCTGGCAATGGGAAAAAAGTCACGATATGTCATGACATGTTATGTGACATCGCGAGTTTGACACCCGTGTCTTACAATGTCTGAAGAGGCTTAGATTTCCCTCCCCCCCCATAGATCTTTTTGCTGCTTTCAGTCAAACTAATTTGACATTTTGGGTTTCTTACAGTGGGTCTTTCTGCTCTTTGTATACAGGTGCACATCTGTAAATTTAGAAGAGCACCTGGATAAGGATGAGTCTGAAAAAAAAATTTAAATGTTAAAACGTTATTCAAAATATTGTAAAAATGGGTGTTCTAAATTGTTAATTGTATTTCCTTTATATTATTTCTTTTCTAACAGGGAATATATAATAATAATAATAGTAGTAAAGTTGGAAGGGACCTTGGAGGTCATCTAGTCCAACCCCCTGCTCAGGCAGGAAACCCTATACCATTTCAGACAAATGGCTGTCCAGTCTCTTCTTAAAAACTTCCAGTGTTGGAGCATTTACTGCTTCTGGAGGCAGGCTGTTCCACTGATTAATTGTTCTAACTGTCAGGAAGTTTCTCCTTAGTTCGAGGTTGCTTCTCTCCTTGATTAGTTTCCACATATGACAAAGGCACAGGGGAAATTACCTTTCCAACCTTGCCAACATGCTAATAACTTTAATGATCCAATCCTTTAAATAAAGTTATGGGTACTAGCATTAATGTGATTGGACTGTCTCTGATCTAGGGTAGACATGGAAAAGCCCCCAAAGCTCCCTTCTCTTCCACTGTTAAAGTTTTTTTTTTCTCCTACAAGTGCCTAATTTTCTTCAGGCCTCTAGAAACTGTGACCATTCAGATTTTTTTTAAATAATTCCCATTAGCCTAGTTCAATGGTTCTCAACCTGTGGGCTGTGGACCACTTGAGGGACTGCGTTGTCATCACCAGGGGGGTCCACAAAGGCTTGAAGAAATGTTACAATTAAAATCTTGAGTTAAGTCTTAGGGATCTGTGGCCATGGTTTGTCGCCACAAAAGGTATTTAAAAGAGATCCATGGTGAAGAAAAATTTGAGAACCGCTGGCCTAATCAATAGTGAAGAATGCTGGAAAGTACAATTCAAGAGCATCAAGGAACCTTCTGTTTTATTTAGTAGACAGAATTGATAGAAAGAATTCAAAATGATGTAGCTATCCACTAAATGCTGTTGGGACTAATTTTTATCACAGCTGTATATCCCCGTAATATGCTGTTTAATTTGTTGTGCTTCATTATGATTAGTATTTTTGTTTCCAATGAATCCAATTTATTCTTAATTTAATTCAATCTGTCTGGAAGGCCACCTATTTATTTGTTAGTATGTTAAAGCTGCTGTGTCAGTTTGATAATATCAAATGAAAATTTCTCTTTTTAGTCTTCCAAGAGTTAAAAGAGGACTAGATGGACTGCTGTCTTAGAGTCAGATCTACTCTGTCATTCACTGGACATTTAATTTAATGGAAAGGTATTGATTTTAAATCCATCCTCACAAATAAATACACATAACACATACACATACACTTACATACAAAGGAATAGAATGAAGCTAAGCATGACTAAGTTTGGCTCCAGCTCCATATAGCTAAAGCAGTTAACTCAAATGAAAATAAATAAATCAATTTATTGCTTGTTCTTGCAACAGCGAACCAATATATTCAGTCAACTCAGTCTAGCAAACCTTAACATTTGATGTGGAGACCTAAGCACTGAGAATAAAAATGAACACCAATATAGTACTCAGAGAACTGAGAAAGGGATTTTTTTTAAAAAAAACCCAAAGTCATATTAACTATATTTATTTATTTTAACTTAAATCTATTTAAGATTGCTGTCGTGTAGCTAAAGCGAATGCTACCTTTTAATTTATAACTTGAAAGCAGGTATCCATCACTCAGGTTAATATTTTTTACAATAAAATGTTGTTAAATGAACTTAGGCCTGTGCCTAGAAATATTTATCTGCCGATTAATATTTATAGAAATTTAAAATGTGTTTAATGTTGCTAGTATGAAATAGATATGCTGTCTTGATCATCTCAGTGTTATAATAACTGTTGAATAGTTACCAAACCAAACACAAACTGAAAAGTTAATGGTTTATTGAGAATGCAGCTAAGGACAATGCAAATTATTCTGCCCTCAAATAGGCTTCAAATCTTTGGCAGTTTTTAAAAAAGGTTTAGTGCAAATAAATTCATATAACATTTGACAAAAGCAGCAATAACTACAACATATTTCGAAAATGAGTAAAACATTCGAAAACAAAAACATTCACATGAGGGGGGAAAAGGCAGAATATGATCTAATGTAAACAGCTGTTTTGCTGTTATTTGTATCTAATAATAATAATAATAAAGTTGGAAGGGACCTTGGAGGTCATCGAGTCCAACCCCCTGCTCAGGCAGGAAACCCTACACCATTTCGGACAAATGGCTGTCCAGTCTATTCTTAAAAACTTCCAGTGTTGGAGCATTCACCGCTTCTGGAGGCAGATTGTTCCACTGGTTAATTGTTCTAACTGTCAGGAAGTTTCTCCTTAGTTCTTGCTTCTCTCCTTGATTAGTTTACATCTGTTGCTTCTTGTCCTGCCTTCAGGCGCTTTGGAGAATAGTTTGACTCCCTCTTCTTTGTGGCAGCCCTGAGATATTGGAACACTGCTATCATGTCCCCCCTTGTCCTTCTCTTTGTTAAACTAGATATACCCAATTCCAGCAACCGTTCCTTATAAGTTTTAGTCTCCAGTCCCCTAATCATCTTTGTTGCTCTTCTCTGTACTCTTTCTAGAGTCTCAATATCTTTTTTACAGTGTGGTGACCAAAACTGGATGCAGTATTCCAAGTGTGGCCTTATCAAAGCATTGTAAAGTGGTATTAATACTTCACGTGATCTTGATTCTATCCCTCTGTTAATGCAGCCCAGCACTGTGTTGGGTTTTTGGGCAGCTGCAGCTGCAGGGTCTTATTTAAGTGATTGTCTACTAGGACAATCCCTCTCACAGTTACTACTATTGATCAAGAAATGTAAATAAAAGATTAGTTCATAAAGGAGAAGTCATAGCTGCTGCAATTGGTTCAAACTGATTTATTTTTGTTCCAGCTGTTGGAGTTCCTGGTTGGTGAGTTCCTTGGTTTGTGAATTGTACCAATAATGACAAGATACACTCTTGAAAAAATATGAGGGAAAGAGTAGGATTAACGGGAGAGAGGAATATCTTGTCTATCAAGCACCAGAATGATGTAAGCCTACTATCGGTTAAGTACTACTTGTCATGGTGGTCCATCGCTCTGACATCTTTGAAGGCAGCTCTTTATGACCATATAGATGAATATCACTCTGGCTGTGCAAGCAAAACCATCCTGTTCCGAACTGCAGTTTTGAGAAATATCAGTGTATAGGTTTGATGCTTCCCAACTCTCTTTATGAGACAGTTTGGTGTAATAGTTAAGGGAACCAGTCTGGAAACCAGGGAACAAGGACTTCTAGAACCACGTTAAGCACAAAGCCAGCTAGGTGACCTTGGACCAGTCACTTTCTCTCAGTCCTACAAAAGAGACAATGGCAAACTACTCCCCCCACCCCCCCACCCTCCCAAAAAAAACCCATATCAGGAAAATGGCAGGGACTTGTCTGGGCAGTTGCAAGAGTCAAAAACTGAGTCAAACGAAACCTCTCTTTAAAGATGAGTGCGTAGATATACATTTAGTGTGGGGTCAGTTTTTAGATTATCTAATCCCATTAATGATTTACCCCTTTCAGTGATAATTTGGGAAGAGGCTTGAGCAGCAGGGGATCCATTTTCTTAAATGCCATTCACTCTTAGCAGTTTGGGACAGGAACCTATCTCAACATTTACAGCAGTGGAGTGGGAAATACAAGGCGATCAAAATCAGGGAGAAATGTTATTTATATCTCTCATGTCCATTCCTTTCAAAGAAATGAAGATATTATGCATATTAAACTTGCCCCTCAAGTGTTTTCTCCGAAGAAATGTGTAATGATTTTGATATTAATTTCTGTGCATGCTTTCTCAGAATTGCTAATAGCAGAGTTAGTCAATCTAATGGTTTCCAGATGTTTTGACCTACAATTGCCCAAATCCTTAACAATTGCCTATGCTGATACAGATTATCAATAGGCGGATAGGGTATTTCAGGCCTAGCCTACATTGCCTGCAAGGTTATTGTAAAAAGGGCTCTGTATATGAAAAGACATTTTCTTTCAAATAATTAGAGTGATCAAGCAGTAAGCTGGAAGGACATTTCCCATCCTTCTCTCTTCATGCTAACTTTGATCCTCAGATATCTGCTAACATAATGATATAGATCAGTTTATTTCTCATCCACCCCATTTATTTCCAGATATGGTGTAGGACAGTGGTGGCGAACCTATGGCATGGGTGCCAGAGGCAGCACTCAGAGCCCTCTCTGTGGGCACGCGTGCTTTCCCCCCAGTCCTAGGCCTTCAGCTGGGTTTTATAAAAACTTTTCGCTTTTGGCCTTCGCCGTGTACAAAAAAAAGAGGTTCAATCAATTAGTCAATTTCAATGTCTTGTGGAAAAAAAAAGATCTTGCAAAGTTGGAATTGATTGATTGAACTTTTTAGTCCCACCCAGTCTGCTGTTACCACCGCAGCCACGCCCATCCAATGGCCACACCCACCCAAAGGGCCACACTCACCCGGCACCCAACAATGCATAAGTGGGTTTTGGGTTGCAGTTTGGACACTTGGTCTTTAAAAGGTTTGTCATCACTGGTGTAGGATGACTATGTCAAGTGCACAAATTTGCTTAATTAATTGAAAGTCCAAGAGGTATCTTGCTCTATTGAAACAAGAGTGTTTTATACAGTCATGAATAAGAAAGGTCAAACATAGTTTCCCTCCTATTATTAAACTAGTAACTAGTGACAGCTTGTTTATAAGCTGATCTCCTCACCACGAACAAGTTACACATACAGTTTCGATAGCCCATTTTTTCTTCTTTGCACATATTGTTACACATATAATATTTCAAGTCCTTACGTAGTTTATCGCCTTTGGCAAAGTGGAAATGCTTTGGTGAAATGGAAATACATAAAGATCTATTTGTGCTTATTGAGAGGCACCAGCAGGCTGCTTTGTGCCTTATTAAGCCAATCTCTCTGTATGACAAGCATTTTGCCACCATCTGGGAAAATGTGAGCCATGTGCCTAAGATCAGAAAAAAGTCCAGCTCTGGAGCCTTCAGAGACAAGTGTGAAGGAACCCCTTGACCAAATTAAGCAGCCCAGGAAAAAGTCACACCAATTGTTTAAATGCCGAGGATTTTCTTTCTTTCCTTTTTTTACTGCATAATACACAGTATCTTTGGCACCAATGAAGTTTGCAAAGGATGGCAGATTTGCACAGCATGGGTAAGTATTCCCTGCCTCTCCCTCCCAGTTTTTATATAGTGGACAGAACTACACTATGACACATGTAGAGGGAGAAGAAGCACACGCTGTTTATGAAATAATACATTGCTGAAGGAAATATTTATAAACTCCTTAAGAGACGAAGCGCAAAGAGCCCATCTCCTCCCAGTGAAAATTATGTGACACTTCATCAGTATTTAATGCTATCATTGCTTGATCTCAGCGTAAAGGATTTAGCAGCCATTTATCATAACACGCTGCACTGCTCATTTGCTGATGTACTTGCTTAGGGTATGTTGGCACTTCAGTTTTGACAGAAGCCACAGGTCTAATTTTAAATGCTTAATGAAAGGAAAACCCAGAGAGGACTTGGGGGAGAGGATGAAATTTGGCTGCAGGGAGAGGGAGGGAGCTGAATTTTTAAATGGTTATTAGACATTGACTCCCACAACTTGAATTGGTTGGGGAGGTCTCTCTCTCTCTCTCTCTCTCTCCCACCTCCCACTCCCTTGTAAAATACATGTTCCCAGAAGCCCTTGCTTGGTTTCTGCACCAGATGTAGGTGCTCCCTTGTACTGTCAGCCAAGAATGATTAATGAGGATTTGCCCCTACTGAAAGCAGTCTTTGGAGCATTGTTCAGGGCATCTGTGGAACTGTCGAGGGAGACAAGGACACCAAGTGAACAACCAATTATTTGGCCATCACTAAGGCAGCATGAAAAAGACATCAAATTGGACAGAAGAGCTAAGCTTTTTGTCTGGTGATCAGTTTTTAGAGATGTTAATAGTAGTAGAATTTTTTTTAAAAAATATAAGCTTTAAAAAAAGAAAAATATATATTGCAGGTTGACCTTACCGGGTTTTTGTGGCAATAGTTGTGTAAATAAAATTTGTCTGTAATTTTTTAGAACTCACAAGTATTTTGTGATTCACTGGAAAGAGGAGGTAAGGTAAATATCATGCAGATAAAATGCATAATGATGAAGCAATATTTGTGGTGGGATAGGATGGAGTAGAGGAGAGAGTCGAGTACCGAAGATTGGCTAGCAAGAAATAGAAATTTGGAAAACTCAATGTAGGCAAGATATTTAATTGCTGGCTGTACACATTAAAAGTGCTGGGAATATTATAATATTTACATTTTTATAAAGAAAATTGTTCATAATAATTCTGCATATAGCAAGGAAGTAGTGAAATCTTGCCAAGAATTGTCTTTCAATAGTTCTTCTTAATTTGATCACATTTAAAAGAATTAAACCTAAGATTTCTTTTTATTGCACAAATGAACTGGTACTATTTAAAATATAATCTCATATCTGCTAAATGATTAATAGAATACTTGTAAATAATCAGCAGCATTTGCATTTATTGTGCCCACTTTCTCTTATCAAGTCTTGCTGATAGGCAGCCCCAGAGGACAGACTCCAGTCAGAAAAGTTGGCAGTAGTGTTCAACTTCAAAGAAGATCATGCTTTCCAAGCATAAGGCATGTTTATCTCCAGTAAAGCAACATCTTATGAATATTTCTTGGATCACAGTGGCTCGTGCGGTTAGGACACTGGGTTGGAGGTTAGCAGCCCATGTTCAAGACTCAAGTGCTGCCATGGGACAGAGTGAGTTCCTGTCCTTCTGTCCAGCTCCTCTTGCAACATGAAAGGAATCCTCTTTCATGTCCCTGGGCATCCCCAAGACAACAGTGATGTCACCAGCGAAATCATTCAATCCTGAAGTGATGCTTCTGACCCAAGTGCAATACGATGAACATGTCTTGCATTTGTACATTGGCCGACATTTTTGTCCTTTGGGGAGTTGTTGTTTGTTTTGGTATATTCTTAAATACACACACGCACACAATAAAGGAACAATTGTAGCACTGGATAGTTATAGAACTCATACATGTTTTGTGGATGGAGGCCACAATAAGGTTTGTTCAGATGACATTACTGCCTAAATCTTTTATTCCAGTAGTCAGCTTCTCTATTCATGCTCCAGTGGTGCAGCAGTACACAGTCACAAACTTCTAGTTGCTCAGAGGCCATTTTTCAATCATCTCAGCTTCTCCAAAAGGGCATAATTGAGATTGGCACCATTGTGAGTACAGTTTTAGAGCAGATGGTATTTCCATTCTCATCCTTTCCTGCCTTACCCCCACCCTTCTTTTGTACTAAGAGTAGAGAAAAAAAAAAATAAAGAAGCCCAAATTAGAGACCTTAGAAAAGTCTTATTTTCTCAGGGCCTCTTTAGGATTGTGTCTGTCTTAGAAACAGAAAAGACCAATAGTTGATATTACTCATTGAATGAAGGGTTAATGAAGATTAACCCTCTGATGTTTCTTATTTGACACTTGAGTTCACATGGCATGCTAGCCCCTCTTCCCTCTAAGAAGATTGTTTGTGAACAGAGCCAAGGACCTATAAATGCCAAAGAAGTTGAGATTTGGATAAATTGTACTCAAAGACATTATATCCACATTGGTTACATATGACTATTTCACTGCATATGTTAGAAGTCAGCAACTGGTGGAGGCTGGGTCAAATCTATTTGTCCTCAAGAGATGATAACTGACTTTATAGTTGCCAGCTTGGAAATAAACATGATGCAGTAAAAAAAATATTGTTCATTAGAGTGATGTTATTTACTTTTTTAAAAATATTCTCAATGTGACTAATATTAATTAAAATTAGAAAATAAAATAAAGGTAAACTAATTTAAATAAATCTAATGGAATGACATCAACAAAAAAATGTCAGATAAATTATATACTTGAATTAAACTTGGTGCCAAACATTTAACAGGATCTGTTGGGACAATACTCCACAACCAAGGTAATGACCTTTAAAAAGCTCTTCTTGTTTTTCCACTGCTTCACAATTGCTAGTGGGTACATCCACACCTGGGCCTCTGATATAGTATATAATAAAATTATTGTGATTTCCTAAAAGATGTCCATTAGATCTTTCCTTAGAGTTGGTATATGTGTGTGTGTGTATTGCAGAAGCCGTACTTTGATTAAACGTGTCTTGTGAAGTAAATGACCCTTTGGATGAGCCCATACAAAGTTAAACTAACCATGTCTGCTTCAGACAACTTACTTAGTCATAAAAAAAGCAAATAGACTGCAGATTAACACGTTATGTGAATTCATAAATAATATAGTAGTAGTATTTTGCACCTACTTTGAACCTAAACAAGCTGTATAATGTGAAATAAAAATATATGCTTGTGGTAGCATGTGCACTTAAAACCTAGTTTTTATTTCCATTTAGAAATCTACCAGTTTTTGCTAAGTGGCTGTGCTTAGCTTCTTCCTGACCACCAATGTCTTCACAGAAGTGATATAAATGGATTGCCCTTTTGACTGCAAGTCCCTTATCCAGTCTTCTCTTCATCCTTCTCTGTCACCTTAATATTCTGCTTATCTTAAAATCTCTCCTCCCTTTCTAATGTTTCTCTCTGGATTTTCCTCCCCTTCTGTGACTTACCCAACCATTACAGATATCCTATGGTTCTGTTTTTTTCCTCCTCCCTTCCCCCTTTATTGATTGTTCCGTATCTCATTTCTTCTTTATTCACATATTTATCTTTTTTCACTCACTGCTATGCTGGTTCGTTCATTTTCCTTTGACAATAGAATGGACAAACATGTGTTTTTTTCCTCCTCAAGAGGTGTATTAGTTATAATGTAATTAAATTTGAGCAGGTTGCTGCATGATATTATATATTGCTTTCAAATATTTGAATGGACGCTTCCTATACGGATCATGGGCACATCTACTCTTCTTTTTTAAAAAATTAGGAAGTAATGTGTAAATATTTATGTCACACAAGGAATGATGAAAGAAAGAAAAAAGATTTTCAGAGTTGTATTGATTGGGGTACCAACATTAACTATTGGTAACTGGGAAGTGGTGGGATGAGGACTATAAAGTGCCTTAGAGGAAACTGATTATCTGGATCCCATTCAGTCAAGTTCCAGGCTTAGATAAGATATAGTACTGAAACAGCATTGGTTGTGCTTATTAATATATTTGGCAGAGCTGGGGAACTGCATGGATGCTCACTGGTGCTCCAAATCACATTTTGTCTTGTGTGTTTTGAATTGGGTATGTCTAGTTTAATTAAAAGAAGGACTAGAGCTGACATGATATCAGTGTTCCAATATCTAAGAAGTTGCCACAAAGAAGAGGCAGTCAACCTATTCTACAGAGGATCCGAAGGCAGGAGAAGAAGCAGTGGATGGAAACTAATCAAGGAGAGAAGCAACCTAGAAATAAGTAGGAGTTTCCTGACAGTTAGAACAATTAATCAGTGGAACAACCTGCCTCCAGAAGGTGTGGATGCTCCAACACTGGAAGTTTTTAAGAAGAGATTGGACAACCATTTGCCTCCAAGGTCCTGTCCAATTCTGTTATTCTGTTACACTGTGTGTAACCTTAGTATCCAGTTTTAGAAGCAGAATATTCATAATGTCCAAAATGTAGTAATTATTTATATGTAGACCAGAATAAACATATTCTGTGAGGGTGAAGGTTCGTTCTTCAAGCTTGAAGGTTGGTTTCTGAACGTTTCATTACCAGGCTAAACATCTTCAGCGGTGTTTAATGGATGTCTGTATCAGTGTTCTACTTATACAAGGGCTTCAGGTGTGGGAGTGTCAAGTGAGGGTCTTCTGATGGGCCAGGTGTGAGTCATCAGAGAGAGATATTTCAGATAAGGGTCATTAGAGGGTGTGAATTAGTGGGTCAGGAGTGAGTCATCAGTGGGAGGCTGGTAATGGGTCTTGTGATGGGGAGATTATGTCAGTTCAGGGTCATTGGAAGGTGAACTTCTGGGGGGAGAGGCTTGAGGGTTGGTGCTGTCTCCAGATGGCTGCTCAATTGATTTGGATTCTGAGGGGTTCATATGCTAGTTGTCGATCAATATGTCTGTTGATGGAATTGCTTGTGGAGTGCCAGGCTTTGATGAACTCCCAAGTGTGGTAGTTGGTAGCATGGCCAATGATTTTAGTGTTGCTCCAATTGAACTGGTGTTGTTTGGTGACAGTGTGGGTAGCAATTAAGGATTTGGGATTGTGGCGTTTGACTGTTAGCCGGTGTTTGTGGATCCTGGTTTTTAACTGAGATTGTTTGTCTCTTGTAGAAGTGGTTGTAATCGTTACAGTTGATTTTGTAGATGACATTGCATCTTTCATCCTTCTGTGTCTTGTCTTTCATTCTATATACTTCCTGGCAGAATGTGGCTGTGGGTTTGTAGGCTATCACTAATCCAAGGGGTTGCAGATTCTGGCTGTCATTTCTGATACCCCTTTTGTGTATGGTAGGGTTCGTTTTTGTGTGGCAGCTGGCTGTGTGGTATGTGGTGGTTTGGGTGCTGTGTGTCAGAATATGAAGTTTTTGGGATAGCTGTTATGGAGAAAGACATCAAGCAGCCACTTTAGTGCTGTGGTGCTACAGTGTGTCCTGGCCCTTCTGGAGAGGGTCTGGACACAGCTTCGTTTGTGTGTGATGGGGTGGTTGCTTGTGAAGCTAAGGATCTGGTCCGTGTGCATAGGTTTGCGATAGACACAGGTTTCTAGTTCTCCATTATCCAGTCTCCTTACGATCTCAAGGAATGGGCGTCTGTTGTTTGTTTTCTCTTCATGTGTAAATTTGATCCCAGGGAATATGTTGTTGAGTAGGTGGTGTGTTTCTTCAGTTTGGGAACATTTGATGATGATGAAGGTGTCCTCGACGTAACGTGTCCAGAATTTTGATTGGATGGTGGGTAGAGCTAAGGATTCAAGTCATTGCATGAGTGCTTCTGCTATGAGGCCTGATATGGGGAGATCCCATCAGGATGCCTTGTACTTGCTTGTACATTTTTCCATTGAACTTAAAGTATGTGTTCAGGCATAGATCCAGGAGTTTCATGATAGTTCCTGTGGACATGGAGTGTTCTGTAGTGGCATCATCTTTATGGGTATGGAGTTTAGTGAGTAGCTGGTGTATGGTTTGTTTAGCCAGGTTGATGTGAATCAAGGTGAAGAGGGCGGTGACGTAGAAGGAGACCATAATTTCTTCCTTGTTGATCTTGGTGTGTTTGATGCATTGGAGAAATTGTTCCAGGGAGTTTATTGAATGGGTTGAGGCATTGACCAGGTGTCTGAGTTTCCTCTGCAGGGTATAAGTAGAACACTGGCATAGGCACAGACATCCACTAAACACCACTGAAGATGTTACCTAGCCTGGTAATGAAACATTTGGAAATCAACCCTCAAGCTTGGAGAACGAACCTTCACCCTCATCCTACACCCGAGCTACAGATATTTGCCTCTAGGGCAAACACATTCTGTATTACATATATAATAAATTATGTTTTAATTCTTTTAGCACAATATTCATCTATTTTCATTCATGTCTTGCATAACATACAGTTGAGAAAGAACATAGAAGAAGTAAATAGTGAGGGCAACTGCATGGAATAATTGAGAAGTGGCTACGCAAGGACAAGAAAACAGATTGGGGAGAATGCAGTGGTTGGGTTTTTTTTTAAAAAAATAAATACTTCTAGCTATAAGGTTTTCTTTTTAATACAAGTGTACAGAGCTTTCCATTTTATATGCATTTTCAAAGGAATATTCTTTCTTTTTCAGATTAATCTCAAAAGATGTTTCTGAGCAAAAGTTTGATCAGGCAAAACCAGACACCAGAAAACCCACAGTATTTTTTATTTATTATTCTTTGGTACGTCAAATCAATGTACTCTCTTGGCTAAAATATCTTGTTATTACAGAGAATGGAAGTCAAATCTTTTATCCATTTTTTCCAAGGTGAGTTGGGCATTCCCTCTTCCTGCAAATCACTGAAGAAAATACCCCATCGTATTGCAAGGAGCTTCAGCCCTAGTCTTGAATGAGCTAGGCAGTTTAAAGCCCATTAACTTCTTCAGAGCCAGCTAGCTAAGAGGCATTCAAAGGGTGATGGTCATGTGGTGCAAGATGAGAGAAAGAGAGCAGAGGCCATATGGATGCTTTGAAGGAGTAAAGGTATGTTCAAAAAGAATCTAATATTAAGGGAATTTTCTGTGTATAGAATTGTATACAATGGTCTGTGATCTCTGAGACGTTTGGTTTCCTGGGGAATACTATTTCTCAGTGATGTATAGAAAGATAAAGTAACTCATTCTAGATTCTGCATTTTCCATTGAGGGGAGAGCGAGAAAGATTTTCTCCTCTCTCTGTCTGAAATGATAAAAAAGTGGACTTGGAAGGAGGAGGTCACTTACATGTGCAAAAAAAAAAATAAATCACTTTGAGTTAAATGAAGTTTCACCTCCACATCGCATATGCAATTCTTTGCACTTTTAAGTTTTGTATTACTTGAGTTGTTCTCTTTGTACTTTTTTTTTAAAAAAAGGAATAAAGCATTTTGAAAAGGAGCCCCAGATTTAAAAGTGCCATTCGCTTTTCCTGCCTGACATGTCTCTGTCACAGCAGCCTAGAGTACAGGAAGTCCTCAACTTATGACTGCAATTGAGCCCAAAATTTCTGTGGCTAAGCAAAACATTGTTAAGTGAATTTTATCCCATTTTCTGACCTTTCTTGCCACAGCTGTTAAGTGAATCACTGCAGTTGATAGGGAACAATAACTAATTTAACAATTAGTAACATGGTTATTAAGTGAATCTGGCTTTCTTAATGACTTTGCAAACGTTGATCATGTGACCCTGGGACACTGGAACCATCTATGAGTCAGTTGCCAGGCATCTGAATGTTCATCACATGACCATGAAATGGTCGTAGGTATAAAAAATGGTCATAAGTCACTTTTTTTAGTGCCATTGTAATCATATACATATATGGCTTTTTTGTCATAGAAAGCACAGATGGCTTTTTTTGTCATAGAACGCACAGAATGGCATTCTGGCACCTTTTTTCAACGGAATTTGTGGAACTAAAAAAAGTTCAGTCAGACCTTCCAACTTCTTGCGGGGAAAAAAAAAGATCTCACAAGGAGTTGGAAGCTCTGACTGAACTTTTTTTAGTCCCACAAACTCCATTTCCCTGCGGCAGAAGAGAAACACGCCAGAGCTGGAAAGCAGTTTGCAAAAAAATGCTTTCGGGAAGAGGGAGGAGCTGCGCTGGGAGGAGAAACGGCAGGAAATGGGACTGCCATTTCCAGAAGGAAGAAGGGAAATGTGGGGCAATGCAGGGCAGCAAGCAAGTGCTGTTCTCTGCTCTGCATCCCTGCACAGAGCTGCAGTGTTCTCCGTTCTCCGTGAGACAGGCGACAAATGGCTGGCGGCGGGAAGTGGCGGGAGGCGCAAGCCATGGGAGAGTTGGCGGAGGACAAGGAGGCGGGGGTTTCGCCCAGGCAGGTGATCTGTGTGGTGAAGCTTAAAGAAAGCCCCTCCAGCAGCGCACAGCGGCAGCGGAACTGTTCACTGTCACTCCCCCTGGCTCCGAAATGGCAGAGGGGGGCCAGGCCTACCCCACCCAATCCATCCACCTTAGTATGGCAGTCCGGCTCGGGAGGGAAGTGAAAGGTTGCCAATCAAGGAATGACCTGGCAGGGGGAGGGCTGAGTTCCAGCACCTTTTTTCTTACAAAAAAAGGTAAAAAAAAGTATATATATATAATTTCTTACAATAACAATCTTTAGTACTTGGTAAACAACGTGTTGTCTGGGTTCATATATTTAACAACAATCAATAATAATGAGTTTCTATGATTCCATAATCAACATACTTGTTAGTGATACATTTTCTTGATCTTCTCTTCTTCCAATAGTATTTTCCTTTTCCCAACATTGAGCAAATACAATTCTTAGTACTTTCAATACATACAAAGTTAAATGTAAATATTTTTCTAGTATTTTTACAAATAACATTAACATCAGTGTATAACATCTTTTCTAATCAGCTTATATTTCAGTTGTATTGCGAAGAGTTATTTTATTAAATCGCCATAGGTCCTGTTTTTGACGTTCTTATTTAAGCTTGGTTTCCCCTCAATATTCAAAACATTCTTATCAATTAGAATTTCCTCAAAGTTTATTACATTTAAATGTCCAGACATTGCCGTTGTAATCTTGAATGGTCACTAAATGAACTGTTGTAAGTTGAGGACTATCTGTACATCGTGTCAACTTTCACTGACACCTAAAGAAGTGCAGCGGCTGACACCAGAACTCAGCTGGTGTCTGTTATGTATTTCCATTGGTCATTCTAATGCAGCGGTTCTCAACCTGTGGGTCGTGACCCCATTTGGGGTCAAATGATCATTTCACGGGGGTCACCAAATAACACAGTCTGCCATTTTTTTCCCCTTTTCCTTAGCTGTGCTACTCCCTTTTATTCTAATGGCTTTTGAAAGCCAATAGAATAGACTCTCTTGAATAGAGTCTAATTCTATTGGCTTTCAAAAGCCAATAGGAATTGTCCAGGCTGTCTCTGCCCTGCTGAGCCCGCCAAAAGTCCCATTCTGCAAACGGTGCTGCAAATTGTCTGCAGCGAAGGCGAGCTGTCTGGAAGTTTCCACCCCTCCCTGCTGAGCAACTACTAAAAATGTAAGTAAAAGATGGCCAGGGGTGGGAGGTGGGAGGCCAGCGGGCGCAGGGAGGGTTGTTGGCGCGCGTGGGGCCTGGCGGGTGCCTTACCTCCCTTGGGCTGGGCCAGCTGGTGGCCCAGCCGGTGGTCGGCCTGCTCCGTCTCTACCGCTTGCCAGCTACGCCTCGGCCGGCGCAGGGGGCGGCACCATGCATGCGCGGTGCTCCTGGGCAGGGAAAATCCTTGACTTACGACCGGTTGGGTAGTCCTCAACTTACGACCGGTTGGGTAGTCCTCGACTTACGACTGGTTGGGGTCGCGGCATTAAAAAGTTTGAGAACCACTGTTCTAATGCAAATGCATAATTAATCCTGGCACTTAGCAACAACAATGCTTTTCATGGATTATGGGTTTGTCCTTATTGTAGCTTGTCATGGACCTATGGCAGTGGTGGCGAACCTATGGCACAGGTGCCAGGGGCGGCACTCAGAGCCCTCTCTGTGAGCATGCGCACCGTCGCCCCAGTCCTAGGCCTTCAGCTGGGTTTTATAAAACCTTTTCGCTTTAAGCCTCCACTGCCATGTGCAAAAAAAAAAAAAGGTTCAATCAGTCAATTTCAACTTCTTGCGGGAAAAAAATGATCTTGCAAAGTTGGAATTGATTGATTGAACTTTTTAGTCCCACCCAATCTGCCATTACCACCGCAGCCACGCCCAGCCAATGGGCCACGCCCAGCCATTGGGCCACACCGACCCGCACTCGACAATGCATAAGTAGGTTTTGGGTTGCAGTTTGGGCACTCAGTCTCTAAAAGATTCTCCATCACTGGACTATGGTGATTAAAATAGTAGTCTGGGATAGGGGAGACCCAGTATAAAAATTTTATTCAACCATAAAATCATCACATTATTTTGGAAAAGTCATTGTATTTCAACCCAAGTTGTCTCACGGGGCTGGGAGGACGATGCCCAAAAAACAAAAAACAAAAAAACTCAGATGGTTGTAGTTGTTGTTTATTATCCCTGTGGTCACTTTTTCTTTGGCAGGATAATATAAAGATTATAAAAAGAGTGATGCTGCCATGCAGGAGTGTAATTTAATATGCAGTCTATCTTAGGAACATCATCTTTATATTCCAATACAAGCGTTATGATTGATTTACTCAGATCCACATCATTCTCTCTGTCCCTGTGGCGTAACCCACTATCAAAAGAGTTTTGGTTGGTGGCAACATAAGACAGGTACCTTTCAATAGTAGTACCTTAATTAAGGAATTCACTTCCGGTCCTGGTGAGCATTTAAGCAAGCACTGGGACTTAGAGTACTATGTCTGGCTTGATATTTTTTTTTTTAAAAAAAAATATCGACCATTTTGATTCAACTCCTTCACGGTTAATGCTATTGACCTGGTTTTCCAGTGTCGGTACAGATACCTTTATAAACATTAATTGCAAAAACATATCCCAAAGCTGCTAATAAAGTAGCAGAAAAGCAAAGCCAGCAGTGAAGGCTAAAAACAGTATGCCAGATAATAACATTGAAGCACATCAGCAGATTTACAAATCTAAAAGTCTTAAAATTGTTCTGAAAATTACAGAACAAAAAGGCATACAATAATTTCATTGTATTCGTAATGTAGATGCATAGTGAGCTTTTCTAGGGAGGACTTTCTGCAGATGGGAAAGTCCTCTTAAAGTTATTTGTCTAGCCGTATTTGAACAGGTACCCAGAGGAATTACCTAAATATTAGGTAATTACCTAAATATAGGTTCAAACTGGTCAGTCCTAGAAGAGATCAACTCCGACTGCTCTTTAGAAGGCCAGATCCTGAAGTTGAAACTCAAATACTTTGGCCACCTAATGAGAAGGAAGGATTCACTGGAGAAGAACCTAACGCTGGGAAAGATTGAGGGCAATAGAAGAATGGGACAACAGAGAATGAGGTGGCTGGATGGAGTCACTGAAGCAGTAGGTGTGAACTTAAATGGACTCCAGAAAATGATAGAGGACAGGAAGACCTGGAGGAACGTTGTCCATGGGGTCGCGATGGGTCGGACACGACTTCGCAATTAACAACAACAACAACAAGGAGATGTTATTTCAGGGAACTTGATTCCAACTTGTTTCTGAGCCAAAACTGGACTTTAACAAAAGACTTTTTATTGGATCCCTAAATTGGTTGCAAGAGCAAATAATCATATTGGTCTTTCTAGTTAACAAAGCTGTGTTTGCTTTGGACCAACTGAAGTTTTCAAATCACATTAGAAGGAAATCCAATGTGTAGCATTTTACAGTGATCCGCACAAGAAAGTACCGGAACACAAATATTTTTATCTGTAAACCAGGTTACCTACTAAGTGAATGAAAGATACTCTAGGTCAAGAGTAATCTTTACCTTTAATGACAATTATGGATCACAGATCCCAAGGCCATTTCCTACAAAACAGAATATACATAATCACTTTCGTTCCCAGAGACTTTTGCCTGCCTGTGGTGATTCTGTTTCTCTGTCTAAGGAAATATTTTGGAAATGATGACTTAGGATCCTAATTTACAACATTCCCTGTCACCTTCCCATAAGTCAGTAGGGAAGTCTGGGAAGCTTGGAGGGAGAAAGTCAATGGATATCATCTGACTGTTACTGACAGTGGGAGTCCAATGGCAGATTTAGATTAGCAACTTCCTTTCTGGGAAACTTACAGAGAGAAAGTTGAACCTTGCAAGGAATGTCCCAAGTTGCATGGTACGTTTCCCCAACCTGTACACTCTCCATTGGTCCCTTTGCACTCATGTTGTGCCAATTAGACAACCCAACTGGTCACAGGTTTTCTAATTAATATTACTGGTTGCCTTCTCTTAGTCTCGCTTTATTGACTATTTATTTATTACCTTGCCCAAACATTAATTCAGAGCAGTAACTGTGGTACTTTTATTAGTCTAAAAAGGAAAGTTGAGATGGGGTATCATCTGCATATTAACAGTGCCTCTGGAAAATCTTCTGACTTGTTTCATGTGAAAAATGGAAAAGGAAAAATAAATCCTCGAGAAGTTCCACTGTTGAACAAAGTCAAATGGCATCATCCTCTCTATTTTAGCACCCAGAATCATTACAATATAGTGCTTTCCAATTCTACCTACTGTAAGTCAGATTCCCAGTAGTGCAGAAAGAGGTATCAACATGTATTAATTGGGGTCAATTTAATTCTGTTCCCTTTTCTTCAAGAACTTGCCAAATCTCACTTCCATCTTGATGAGAAAAGTTATACACAAACACACACCTAGCACAGTTGTCCTACAAAAACATTTTTTCTGCGAACAAAAAGAACCAGTATGGCATGCTGCAGTTCAGACTTGAAAACTATAATCTAAAATCCATACAAGCTGAGCCAGCAAGCATCACGCTCATGCTTTATTTCTATATAGATATGAACACATGTATACGCAAACCCTTGCTTCGGTGATGGTAAATAACATTGTTTGAGGTCAAGAAAGTTAATGTCTCCATGGCCATTTAAATTATGGATGCTTTGCTTAGCACAATCAGCACCATGATACCAATTCAGACAGCCAGTGAGTTCAGAAACAGCCCTGCCTGCTTCTGAATCAGCAAATCCAGGGCCCACGTATTTACTAGTGACTAGTTCATGAAATAATACTTTGAAACCCTTTTCCACAGAAGAGGCATTGCCTTATTTTCCCGTCCATTTTTCTTCTTAATTCTCCACATTACATTAAGGCTTCCTGGTTATTCACCCTATTTCTGGCACTCACTTTGGTTTTGATTCAAGGATTGAATGATTGACTGATCGACTGATTATGTGCCATCAAAATGTTCTGATTCTTAGTGACCACATTTTCTCCAGGAGGATCTGCCCCTGATTTGGTCCTTCAGATCTTTCAAGAAGAATTCCAGTTTTATGTAGTACCAAAGGAAAACTTGCAAAAAACATTCTCGACAATGATGTGGTTTGCAGCATTGCCTGACACAGAACAGGACTATTTTCTAGAGACTTCTGCTGGATCAGTAAGGTAGAGGTGAAATGAAGAGGCCTGAGCTTATTGATTTTTTTTCCTGCAATTTTATTTTTTCATCTTGAAAGTTGGAAAAAAAATATCAATGGGGAGAGAAACAGAGAGATTTTTCTCTGCTCCTTTATCTTTTGACTTTTTCTTCTCAGTGTCTTTAATACTCACTAAGTCTGACTTAACAACATTTCAGGGCTGTATAAAACTCAAAGTATTATTTGAAGTCAAGAGTTTAAGGAACAAAAATATTAATAAGATGGGTCTTGCCTGGACAGTACTAATTAAACAAGGCATTTTGCAGCCTTTATTATCATTCCTTTTTCCGTGAAGAGGATAATGGCAAATCTGGGTGACATCTTTTGAAATTTAAGCATAGACTCTACCTCAAAGTTAAGAGTGTTGGAAAGGAGTATTGTTTCACTGTCATTTTCATACTGAAATGTTCAAGCTTATATAGTCTTCTGCATACAATGTGATAATATGCAATACTAGAGCCGTGGTGACACAGTGGGTAGAATGCAGTATTGCAGGCTAATTCTACTGACTGCTAGGAGTTTGATCCTGACCGGCTCATGGTTGACTCAGCTTTCCAACTTTCTGAGGTAAAATGAGGACCCAGATTGTTGGGGACAAAAATGCTGACTTTCCAAACTGTTTAGAGATGGCTGTAAAGCACTATGAAGCGATATGTAAATCTAAGTGCTATTGCTGTTGCTATATAAGTCTAACTGCTATTGCTATTTCATGGGGTTTGTTTTTTGTTAAAAGAATAAGATAGAGACAAAATTTGTTGATAGTTTTATGTCACTGAATTGAAATT